>NC_133408.1:173840606-174143636 GCF_049350105.2 Macaca mulatta | reverse complement strand
TCCTCTTCCAGTAGCCAGGCTCCCCACAGCTGTTCTGGTCACTCAGATGGTCAGGTGGCTTGGCCATGGACACCCATTCAGTCATTTTGCCAGGTCTACCACTAACCATTTGGTGATCTTCCATGATCCACATTCCCCCTGGTTTCCCTTTAACTCATTTCTGTCTGCTAATATCTCTGAGGGGCCCTCTCCCCTGTCTCTATACCTCTTGAAGCAGATCCTCATACAGTGAGAATTGACACATGGGCCTTTGAATCAACATCAGTGATGTTCTTGACCTCATGATAATCTCCCAGAACTGCTTGAAAACAAGCAATTGCTGGTATCAGAAGCCATGCATGAAAAGAGAGCATAAGGGGCAGGCATTCGCTGGCTGAACTGGGGGGCCAAGTGGGAATTGGGGTCCGTAGGACAGCTTTTTTTGAAATATTTTCAGATATTTGGAGGAAATGGTTTCCCTTACTATCTCAGCATTGAGAGTGTGGGGAAATGTTTTTAATACAGTGGTTTGCAAATCAGTGGATGTGAAGAAGCAAGAAAATGAGATGACTTCAGCATATCTTTTAAAAGTGATCTGACCTGCGCTTCAGTGGCTGTCAGATTCTCCTACAGGGCAATCCTGTGTGGCCTTTCACCTCCATCCCCCACATCTGAGGCTGGTAGTCCAGAATGCTGCGGAAGTGACCTGGTCTGTCTTCGCTGAACAAAGCGGCAGGCTGGTCAGCAGGGATCGGCGGCCGCCACTGCCCCTCTTCCTTGCTGGGCAAACTCTGCATTCTGCAGGGCTCATGTACTTTCTCCTTTCAGTCCCCTCCAGGGCAGGTGACTGAGGCCGTGAAGGTGGCCATTGACGTCGGGTACCGCCACATCGACTGTGCCCATGTGTACCAGAATGAGAATGAGGTGGGGGTGGCCATTCAGGAGAAGCTCAGGGAGCAGGTGGTGAAGCGTGAGGAGCTCTTCATTGTCAGCAAGGTATTGTTCCACGGTGGGGCTGGAAGGGTCTCTCGGTCCCATTGTTGGTGCATCAGCCCAAAGCCAAGTCCACACTCAATACAGCTACACTTTTCACTGACGGGCGATTCTTCCAGGGGAAACGTGTCACTCAGGGCCATACAGGGCTCCAGAGCTTGCCCATCCTTGGCTGTCTGTTGAACGTTCATTCCGTCTGGGCCCATTGCTTAGAGCCCCATGCTGATGAGGCTGAGGTTGTGGATTGGCCCTCCCTCTCCAGGGAGTCGCTTTCAAGGATGGAACTTGGTTCCCATCTGCAGGCTGAATCTCTACTGCTGGCCACTGTCTTTGACCTGAGATATCGATGCACAAAGGATATGAGGCAGGAGAATGGGGCTGGCTCCACAAACACCAGCCAGGGGGGGAAGTTTCCCTGAGAGTTCATGCTTAGGCTTAGGGCAGGCTGGCCAATCTGTCCATTCCATTTTGTGTCCTCTGTTTGGTCCTTGTAAGAGGTCTCGGTGACCTGGTCATCCTGCCTGCCTTTGGAAAGTTAGGATCTAGTACACAGTGGAAATGCCCTCACAACCATTCAGAGCGTCATGGTGAAACAAATGGGTTTTGGGGAGAGGAGACTGCTCTGTCTTCCAGCCAGGAAGCTGCCTTGTGGCTGGCAATGATGACGTGTGCCCTCTCGCTGGCTTAGCTGTGGTGCACGTACCATGAGAAGGGCCTGGTGAAAGGAGCCTGCCAGAAGACACTCAGCGACCTGAAGCTGGACTACCTGGACCTCTACCTTATTCACTGGCCAACTGGCTTTAAGGTATGGGATGCCTGGTGCAAACCAGGTCCCCCGGGGCTCAGGCGCAACCTGTGGTGTATTTTGAGCTCCCTTAGCAGGTTATGTGTGGGTGACTTTCTGTTCTTGCTGCTCAAGGTATAGCCAGTGAATCATCAGCACTGGCATCACCTGGGAGCGTCTTAGAAATCACAGTCTCGGGCCCCACCCAGGTCATTTGAATCTGCACCAGCAGTGACTCACATGCACACTTCTTCCAGGTTTGAGGAGCACTGCTCTTTGTCAGTTTTTAGTTGTGCAATTTAAAACTGTCAGCGAACACGGCTGTTGTCTGTAGTGCACATGGCCATGCGGCACGGTCAGTACCCTGGCCCTCCTCTCCAAGCACGTGCACACATACATTCCACACACACATGAGTCCCCACCCACATTCTACACACATACCCTATCCTGTGGAGGCCTGATAAATATTTGTTGGCTGTCTGGTTCTTTGCACAAGAAGAACTTGAGAGTTATTATGTCTTTTGCCTTTTTTCTAGCTGCTGCCTCAGTTTTCTGCTGTCAGCCGGGTTCAAAGTGTGCATTTAGCTTTATCCTGTAGCCCTGTTTTATTGCACCACAGCATGTCAGGGCTGGAGGGACTTGACTTTTATCTTTGGATTTTAGGGATAAGCCGGGGAGACTGGGCCAGGTGGTAGTTTTATAGGCCAGTGACCAGCTGGGCCTTGGGCCCCGTGAGTCCTGGTCTTGAGTCCTTCCTGTATCCACACATTGCAGTCAGTGGCGGGGCTCATCTCTGTGGCAAAGTAGTGTCCGTGTCTCCAGCTCCAGCCCGTTTGATAGAGAAGTGTTGGCTGTCCACCTATTTCCTTTTCATACTGGCACACAGATGGTCCCTAGCCAGCTGTGGTGGTTTAGAATTGTTTTAGATGCCAGCTTCCCTCAGCAGGTCTGTGAAGGACTATTACTGATTGTTTTGTCTGTTTGTTTTTTATTGTAATGACAGCCTGGGAAGGAATTTTTCCCATTGGATGAGTCGGGCAATGTGGTTCCCAGTGACACCAACATTCTGGACACATGGGCGGTAAGACAGCCCCTGGTTGGACCTTGTTTTCATGACTGGTTCCCTCCTCTTAGGAGCAATCTGCCTGCCATTTCTCACATTGCATTTTGTTATTCTGTCCCTGTTGTTTGCTCTTCTTATCTCATTAAAGCCAGCCTGGCTTTCGTCTCACTGTCTCTTGGCTTCTGAAAGGTCGAATTCGCTGGCACTGAAGAGTGAGGGCAGGACCCATTAAACTGGTGCAAAAGACACTTCTGATCCTGTGCTTTCTGGGCTCGTTTCTGCACCACACAGACACACGTTTCTCTGTAGGCCATGGAAGAGCTGGTGGATGAAGGGCTGGTGAAAGCTATTGGCATCTCCAACTTCAACCATCTCCAGGTGGAGGCGATCTTAAACAAACCTGGCTTAAAATATAAGCCTGCAGTTAACCAGGTAAACGTCCCCCAGGGACACTGGCATTGCAACGATGCTGTTTTACTATCTGATGCTGGTAGGGATTTCTCATCCACCTCACCCAGCGAGTGTCCAGGAGGCAGCTCCAGAGTCCTGAGTTATGATTCAGCATGACACAGCACATCTGGGAGAGGAAATTTACAGGAAAGAAAGGGTTTGAGCCTGGCTTGTGACAATTTGGGTTCTGACAAAGAGGCAGCCATGAGATCCTCAGACCTGTGATAACTGATAAGTGGCTAAAGCCAGGAAAAGCCTCTAGGGCCCATGAGAACATCTATAATAAGATGATAGTAATAACATGGTAACATCAGGGATACTACCTGGGTATTGTAGGAAGGTACAGCTTATCTGGGAAATAGGGTGTTTGTTATACATAGTTTTCTCTATGGGCTAGGGAGGGACTTTAGCATAGGAAGCTTCATCTGTGTCATATCAGCATGTAGCCACAGTGCTCCCATCAGCTCTTGTGTTTGCATTTGCAGATTGAGTGCCACCCGTACCTCACTCAGGAGAAGTTAATCCAGTACTGCCACTCCAAAGGCATCGTGGTGACCGCCTACAGCCCCCTCGGCTCTCCTGACAGGCCCTGGTGAGCTTCCCACAGGCTCATGCTCCCTTGTCACTTGGTGAAGATTAGAAATGACTAAAAAGAACAATTTAGCCTCAAGGAAGATGTTTCTGGGGCTGATCTGCAAAATTTCCCCCGAGTCTCTTGCTGGTTTTCCTGGAAGGGTTGGCGTTTCTAGTAGCAAGACACCTAGTCTTTTTCCAAAGGATTGGGGGTTCCTAACCCAGCTCTGAGGAAGAGACTGGTGGCTGCCCTCTGAGGTCGATGGGAGGATTAGGGTTAGGGTTTCTGGCTGCCATGAGTGACGGCCATGATGGTGTGACCTGGACTGTCTTTCTATCCTCAGGGCCAAGCCCGAGGACCCTTCCCTCCTGGAGGATCCCAGGATCAAGGCGATTGCAGCCAAGCACAATAAAACTACAGCCCAGGTACAGCCACTTCAGGTGTTCCTGACTCTCCAGAACTCCCTGCATTCCTGATGGTCCTGTTAGCCAAGAGGAGGAAGTGACTGAGCCTGTTACCCCCTCACAGGAAGTGTGGTTCAGGGTCCTCAAGTGCAGAGTGGACAGGGCACAGATGGGGGCTTTAGAAGAGTGGCATGGGCTCTTAGAGTAATAGTGCCTGCCCCCACTATCCCAAGGGTGACTGCCACGAGGGCCAGCACTTGTTCATTGATGTGGAAGCTCATCTCTGTACAAATGTAAGAGCTCTTACCAGCTGTGCAGGGAATGTTCTTTCCCCTGAGTGGTAGTGTGCGTTCCTAGCCAGTGGAGGGCCTCACGTGGTCTCGTGATATGCCTGAGATACTGAAGCATGTGGCACGGTGGCTAGCGCAGGACTCTGGAGTCAGATCTGGACCTGAATGCGTCGCCTACCTGTTGCTAGCTGTGACCTGCCATCTTGGAGGCCCTCTCTGATCACCTGTGGAGTTCTCGCATGTCCTTCTGCGGGTTGTGTGACACTGTGATGATGGTGCGAGTGCCCGGCATGTGTACACACTCATTGTCTCCCTGGGCTCACAGGTCCTGATCCGGTTCCCCATGCAGAGGAACTTGGTGGTGATCCCCAAGTCTGTGACACCGGAACGCATTGCTGAGAACTTTAAGGTAAGATCTTGGCTGGTCAGGCCTGGCCCTCCTCCGTGGAGTGGGCGGTGGAGGAAGCCGCTCATCCTGTCCCTGGAGTGTCATCTGTGGGATCCCCACATCCTCTCCTCTGAGGCCAGGGAGCCATGGCGAGCGAGCCATAGACTGAGACGGACACCTCCCCGGTGGGGTCATGTGCAGAGCCAGGCCTTGTGCCTCCAGGGCCCCGTGCTGTGCACACACACACCTACACCTTTGCTCAGGCCCTTCAACCACACCGAGAGGTTACCCAGAGAAAATCTCGCTCTTGAGCTTCACTGCCTGGACCTGCCCTGCGCTGAAACTGTTAGTTACCAGCTGCATAACCTTGGACAAGTCACTTAACTGCTCAGTGCCTCAGCTTCCCTATCTATGAAATAATACCCATTTTGAGGGTTGTTACGAAGATTAAGTGATGCATCAAAGCACTTCACATGGTGCTTAATACCTTAGTAAGTGATCGAGAAATGTTGCTGTGCTGATAAGCCCAGGGACCGCAAAGGACCCTCTGGACCATTTAGCCCACTCACCAGCTCTGCAAGGAGTTCATGTGATGATGGACAGAGCCTAGACGTGTGTCAGGGCACAGGCAAAGTGCTCAGTGTGGCAGCTGGAGCAGCTCAGGCTACCGGGCACCACCTCCCTCCCCGCCCGTCCTTGCAGCTTTGGTGAGTCGGGGTGGGGGCACGCCCAAAGGAGAGCAACTCAGGGGAGTCCTGATGGCCCAAGCTCTGTTCTCATGGAGCGAAGTGGCTCTGCCAGGGAAGCTCTGTCTTTATCCAAGATCTGTGCCGCATGCAGCACAACCATGGGCATGGGGCTCTTGGGCAGGCCCCAGCTCAGGTGAGCAGCTGGTTTTGCCTGATTCCACTGCCCAGAGGCCGTGGCCCTAATGCCTGCCACCTGTCACGCGTGAGACAGGGATGAGAGTGATCCCTGAAGCGGGAAGTGGAGCCCATTGTTGAGTAGAGGAGACGTTTTTCTTCTTACGTGCAGGTAGATGTTCTGAGTACACAAGATAAAGTGGCAAAACCGTGGCCACTGAGGGAAAGGCATAGCCCACCGGAGATGCATCCTTTGTTTCATATTTCATTTTTTAAGGAATTAGGAAAGAAAAAATAAATGACTAATCTCAAAATGCTAACCTATTTTATTTTTGCATCTTATTGCACATTTTTCTGTGATCGTAATCACAGAGCCTGTAGCAGACTCTCTTTCTGCACATTTTGTGATCATCTGAAGCTAAGAGCCCTTCGGCTCTGGGAGTGTGTGTTGGCCTCATGTGGGTCTCACCCAGTGCTGCCTGCCTGCCTCCCTCCCAGCCTCCATGCCAGCTGAGTTCTGTACCATCTGCTGCCTTCATGCAGGTGCTTCTCTTCTCCCAGTATACCTTTCTTGCCTTTCCTGTCAGAACCTTATGCTTCTTAGGCCATGTCAAATACCACCTCCTCTTCGGCTGTGGTGGTTCAGTTCCCCAGCTGGAATGCATTTGGAATACCTCTGCCCTTCCTGTGCTCTGTTGAGTGCCTTACACAGTGTGTGATTAGTTATTTGTGGCACAGCTGTAGAAATACCTCTGCCCTTTGTTTGCTTCATCAGTAGAGGCAAAGACACATCTTACCCATGATTCTACTCCTCACTGCAGCGTATCACAATAGAAGTGCTCAGTAGTGTTTTTTGAAATGAAATAAAATGTATCATTTCCCTGGGAGGTTCTGGAAAGGAAGGACTGTTTTCATCGTTCCATATATTATCTAGCCCAACATGCACATTTCCTGAATAGTAATATAATCAGCTTTTTCTAAGTTCAGTTTATCATCTCTGCTCAAAGCCATGGAAGACATCTGGGTCCTGCACAGTATTTCGTCTTTTGTTTTTATTTGCAGAGCTTACTGGATTTTTTTTGTTTGTTTTTTAGGTCTTTGACTTTGAACTGAGCAACCAGGATATGACCACCTTACTCAGCTACAACAGGAACTGGAGGGTCTGTGCCTTGTTGAGGTGAGTGAGCCCCAGCGTGAGGAGCAGTTCCCAGGAGATCCTCAGATACTGCAGAGCAGAAGAGTGATCCCTGCAGGCCTCAGCGCCCATGCGCTCCTGTCACAGCTGTTCTTGCTTTGCACATTACCTTGCTTTCTCTGCCACATGACCTTACATTAGCTGAACTGCATGAAGCCAAGATGCCAAGAGATCCGCTCCTGATATCTTCTTCTAACCACGGGGCATTGTTGGCCTGGCCTGAAGTAACTACATATTTTGGCATTTAATTTTAAAATCCTAGTGGTTCATCTGAAACCAGGTGATCCCAGGTGACCCTGGATCAAACTCTGGAAGAATTTGCCTGTGACTTTTTGTCTTAATGACCCTAATGAAAGGGGTTTGGTCGGAAGCCCCTGGGGCTGGGGTTTGAGACAGTCCCAGCTCTGACCCTGGTAAGCCACGTGGCTCCAAAACAGGCCCTCCCTCTGAGCAGCAGGCACCTCCGTCCCTCCAGCCATACATCCTCTGGTTCTGTTTCCTCTGCGTGGTAGTTTGGAAGGAGCTGCCTAGGAAGGTTTTCTGGGGGTTTTCTCTTTTCCTACCATTACAATAACTAGGTGACGCGTGTAAGTCACTTCCTGCTTTTCAAGAAGGAACTGCTCATTTTGCAGTGGAGACTAAGACCCTGTTTCTCTTTCACTACCCTTATTCTCATTTGAGCTGTTTCCACACACTCTCCTTTAGTACTTCCTCTTCTAAGCAAAATTTGAACATTCCCTAAGATGGGGTGGGCCACCAGCTTTCCCTTTCCAGTCTGTCCCCTCTCCCTCCCCGGAGTTTGCACTGCTGGTGGCTTCAGCCACTGCCCCAGGCAGATGTGTGCCCAGCCTGCATCGTGGACAATAACTTTGCCCTGCTTCAGGCATGCGTGTGTCTGGAGAGCCTGCTGCTGCCACACTGTGGCCTCACACTCAAAACAGGCCACAAACAGAGCATGTCACAGGCAGCCCCAGGCCAGCACCCTTTCAGACGTCTTTGTTAATGCTACTTAGCCTTAGACATTGAAATCATTTTTGGATCTAGTGGACAAGGAGGAGAGGAATAAATCAGTCACCAAGCTACTTTCGTTCTCCTTTCAGAATCTCCCGTTCATCCGTCTTCCTTTTCCTCTCCCACTTGAGACAGTGGATTGAAGCTCTTAGGGCTGAGGAACCACAGTGGTTTTCTCATTGCTCCCTTTACAGTTAGACTCCTCTGCCCTCCAGTATTGTTCTAGAAACTTCTGTTCGATTATCCTGTTGTGTGGTGGTGAGTGGGAGGAAGAGACTAGCCCTGACATGCCCAGGTCTCCCAGGGAGTTTTCTCTATACACATGCCACCCCTCTGGCAGATACTGCTTTACTGAGCCTGACCTGCTGATGTCAGTGTCACTCTCCTTGGGTACACAAAAAAGGCAGGCCATGGAGAACTTTTGAATGGTTTTGAATAAGAGTTACAGACTCTAAGCACCCAGCTCAGATTACATAACTCTGGCCTTGCATGCCTTGCTCAACCATCTGTCCAGTGTTCCTGCCTTTATGTTCCCAGCACAGCCATTGGCCTTACTAGATGGACAGTGGGTGAGCTTTGGCAAAGACGTCTGCACCTGTGCTCCCTGCCCTGTTTCCAGTATAAAATCTCCAACCGTTGATTGTGCTCACTTCAGCCCCCACTGATACAAGGAGGCTCCCTCCATCCTCAGAGCACTTGCCGTTGCTTCTCTTATCCTTAGAGATTCAGTCACATACAGAGTTTCAACATCCCTTTTTTTTTTTTTTTTTTTTTTTTGAGATGGGCTCTTACTCTGTCACGCAGGCTGGAATGTAATGGCATGATCACAGCTCACTGCAGCCTTGACCTCCTGGACTCAAGCGATCCTCCCCCCTTAGCCTCCCAAGTAGCTGGGGCTGTAGGCGTGCACCACCATGCCTGGTTAATTTTTAAAATTTTTTTGTTAAGATGGAAATCTTGCTATGTTGCCCGGGCTAGTCCCAAACCCCTAGCCTCAAGTGATCCTCTCGCTTCGGCCTGGAATTATAGGCGTGAGCCACTGTGCCTGGCCTACCTTCTGATATTATTACACCCTCTTATTGTTTAAGACCACAAGATGCTGTCTGGTCCTGCCAACTAGACTGAGTTACTAGGAGGCAGAAATCGTGTTGCCATCCTGCATGGCCCAGGCACAGTGCTGGGCACATGGGGAGGGGCGTCCGTCACACGTGTGCCGCTTGGTGACAGTAGTGGTAGAGGGGTCTGCAGTGCTGGGCACATGGGGAGGGGGTGTCCCTCACACGTGTGCTGCTTGGTGACAGTAGTGGTAGAGGGGTCTGCAGGGTGAGTTGCTTCCCCCAGCTGCAGAACCGTGATCTGCAGATTCAGAACTAGCTTGTTGCCTCTGAGGTTCTGTTTTCTTTCTTCAATGAGACACATCGTTTCTCTGTTGGGAGTTGGGTATAGTCAAAATCACCTCTTCAAAAAGCAACTGTTTTCTCCTTTCTCCTGACAGCTGTGCCTCCCACAAGGATTACCCCTTCCATGAGGAGTTTTGAAGCTGTGGATGCCTGCTCATCCCTAAGTGACCTATACCTGTGTTTCCTGCCTCATTTTTTTTTCTTGAAAATGTAGTATGGCCTCTGTCACTCAGCAGCGGGACAGCAACCTGTAGAGTGGCCAGCGAGGGCGTGTCTAGCTTGATGTTGGATCTGAAGAGCCCTGTCAGTAGAGTAGAAGTCTCTTCTAGTTTGCTTTGCCCTTCTTTTTGCCCCGCTGGGGAAAGTACAACCTGAATACTCTTTTCTGACCAAAGAGAAGCAAAATCTACCAGGTCAAAATAGTGCTACTAACAGTTGAGTTTTGACTGCTTGGAACTGTAATCCTTTCAGCAAGACTTCTCTTTGCCTCAAATAAAAAGTGCTTTTGTGCGCTTGGTTTTGTGAGCTTTGGTTTTTTAAAACAATAGCAACCTTCTACTCACTTTCAACCATCACTTTCCAGATAACCCGTAAAGCAGGCCCGTCAGTGATGCAAAAGGAGTGAGGACTTGGCTTTTCTACAAGTCCTCATCTACAAGTTGGGGGCCCCCACCCCAGTACTTTACCCATTTAGCTTTAGGGCCGTGGGTTTCATCCTGGCTGCACACCGGGTCACCTTCGGGGGGTTTAAGGCTGGTGATGTCTGGACCTCGCCCTGGAGGCTGATCTGATTGTCTGGGCTATGGCCAGGACAGCAGGAGTGTACAGCTCTCCAGGTGATTCCAGTGTGCAGCCAAGGCTGAGCCACAGCTTTAGGGTAAGCCCATGTTCGATTCCACAGATTCCTTGGTTGCTCCTTCTCTGTGTGAAGGCCGAAGTCGGTGTTTACTAAGCATCACAACCTGAGAGAAACTGCTTTCCTGAAGCCTGTTGTCTAGACGAGAGGAAAGACAAGCATAAATAAATAGCTTCCGATTGGATAAGGATGAAATAGGGCTGCAAAAGTAAAGGCTTTGCGGCAGAATGCTGTTGTTTTTGTTACTGTTTCTTTATCCAGAGTTAAGTTTGACAAAGGCCAAGAAAGGAATGGAATAGACAAGTGCCGACTTGAAACTTCATCAAGTTAGGTTGTTTTGTGGCTGGCCTTGTTTATTGGATAATTAGGACCCCCATGATCAAGTCACATTAACTGCTTTACAGGTGATCTGTGTTTAGGATGTACCTCTAAAGGTATAGTTAATTGGGCAGTGGTGGTTCCTGGCCCTCACCCAGGGATGGAAGGGCACACCTCGCCCTTCTGCAGCTGGGGTTGAGCCCAGTGGAGAACCCAGAGCCCCACTGCACAGGCTGCCCTCACTACCTGGCAGCCTTGGGCCTGGGACCCTCATGGCATCTGCTGATTACAGTGGTCCAGGTTCCCCTGTCAGAGTGTGCAGGTCACACCTTATCCCGAGTTAAACTGCAGGCCTCTTATGTCACCATGATGATGAGTAGATTTTAGTTTTGTTACAACAGTTACATCAAATCATCTGACCTGATCCCCACTGGTCCCCAGTTGGCTTCAACACTCTTTGGAAAAATAAGGTAGTCACTGGTAAGTGTTTAAATCTGTTACCTGCCGTCTAGATCTCTGCCTAGGATAGACCATTATAGCATGACAATTTGAGACTCAGCCCAAGAGCATAAACAAGATAAAAGGCAAGCTGCCTCCCCTCCCTACTTTCCAACAGAACCCTCAGAATTTTTCTGAGGACTGTGCCTTAGGAGCCTTGCCTGCAGTGGAGGAGGAGGAAGCGAATTAAGTCATGCCACAAATGACAGGGAGAACAGCTGGTTCTGCATTTTGAAGCTGCAATCGTATTTTCAGCAGTCAGCGACTCGGGCTCAGGTAAGGCCTGTTGCTTGTATGCTGAAAAGTGTGGCTTAGGGAACAGAAGGCGAGGCTGTGGAGCTCAGTGGGACCAGCTTCATTCCACTAACAATTCATCCAAGGAGCAGATGGATGCAAGAAGGTCTGTGGATCAAAACAGGTGCTGCTTCATTCACCAGTGGAGAGCTCCATTCTTCCTTCCCCTTGTGGAATCAAAACCGCTACACCTTCCTGGACAAACTCCAGCCCAGCCTCAGGACTCTGGTGGACTCGTCACGATGAATGAAGTCACCCTTCAGAGAGCAAAGTCAGTGGCAGTGTTAGAACAATGGTTCTGGCCTCATCTCTGGGGACCTTTGCCTCTGGTGAAGTTGGGGGTACAACATACATTCATGAAACTGAGATTTTACCAAAATAATGTTCCAAAGAGCAGAATTGTTAAGATAATGAGACCAATGAAAAGACAGAACTAAATATTAAATCACATGGGCAAGTAAGATCTGCATTGGAAAATCTCTGAACAATGCCTCCAGAGACTTGATTTCAAACCATCATTTTTCAGGATCTGATTTCAAAGAACAAGGTTTCTCAACACTGTGTCCCTTATGTTGATAAAATTGCACAAACTGCTATAGTGCAATGTCCTTGCTGCTGTCTATCATGGTTTCTCACGGGGCTCATGGGCAGGACCCTGGGAGGGTGCCCAGCCAGGATGAGCACAGTCAGTATTGGATTCAGCCCAGGAAGATTTCCCTGGAGGAGCGTTCTGGGAATTCACGGCTCTCTAGGATCCAGCCCCCTAGGTTATACCAAGTCCTTCTGTCCCTTGAAGGCAGTGGAAGCAGCTGATGGCTCCTCAGGTCCTCTTACAGCTCCAAATCCCAGTGTAGCCTGAGGGGCCAGCTTCTGTTTTCCACACCCTTCTATCCAGTTTCTAGAATTCCACCTAGGCACAGAGTAAACTCTCAGTAATGTCAGTTGATGAATAAGTGAGTAAACGCAGAGTTTTTCTTATAATGCCTATTAGAACCCCCAAGTTTTGAAATCAGCATATATTAACAAATGCTAGCTGTTCAGTTCTGATCCTGGCCCATAATTCACCGAATGGTGGCCGAGAGTTCTATGACTATAGACTCTTAATTGCAGTTCTAATTCATTTAATCTATCAGCCTTCATTTCCTCATCCTACAAAATGCCTACCTCATCGTGGTCATGAAGACTGCATGAGATAATGAATGTAAAACCCCCTGTCCCAAGGCCTTGCACACAGCACTCAAAACATGCTAGCCATTATTGTTGATATTGTTAATATCATTATAATCAAACATTGACAACAGAGGCAAACCTATCCAGCCCCTCAAGGCTGGCAGGTGGTGCCCCAGAGGGTAGAGCTATGCCCTGAGAGGGGCTTTTTTCTCCGCAGGAACATCACTCCATCCTCATACAAAGGAACGGATTCTCCTGACACACTTATCAGTGAGCAGCACACAGTTTTTGTTTCCTACCCCTAGGATTGTATTTCATGGCAAGAAGAAAATACTGCCCATGGGCTTATAAGAGTTATCTGTTTCGTACTGATAGGTGAAATCAGAATGTGAGAGACAGAAAAGACTATAGAGGTCATCTAATCCATTGTTTCTCTAAGCCAGCGTTTTCCAATTTATTTTTGGCAGCAGACTCCATTCTTCAAAAGAAAATCTACATGGGTCCTCAATATGTAACACAGATACAGGCAGAGCTGCTGTGGTTTCCATGGGGGAGGAATCTGGGAGCCAAGCCAGCAGCACCCCTTCCCACATTCCCCTCCACCCGTGAGGACGCTGGAACAGTTTCAAAGTCTTGGAATCTAACGCTTTGCGTTTTGTTTTTAATACCTACAAAGGTTTATTTCACACAGTTGCTGGTGTTCAGCAATTTTGGAAAAGCTTAGCTGGGTGGTTCTATATGAAGGCTTGACTGGGGCTGGAGGCTCTGATTCCAAGATGGCTCACTCAACCACTGGCAAGTCAGTAGTGGGTATTGGCAGGACGCCTCATCTCCTTCCTATGTGTACCTTTCCCTAGAGGTGTCAGAGTGTTCATGACATAGTGGCTGATTCTCCGAGTGAGTGAGTAAAGAGAGCACAAAGTGGAAGCCACAATGTCTTTCATTATCTAACCTCAGATGTCACACAGCATCATCTCCACAATAGCCTATTGGTAACAATGGTCAGCCCTAGCCACTGGGGACACCTCGGAGGGTGACTACCAAAATTTGTAACCTGAAAACTGCACATTGTTTAGAAGGCATTTCAGAAGTAACTGTAAACATGAAAATGATACTTCAAAAGAACATGTTCAGATTTACAACAACAAAAACTCTTGAGGATCAGAACGGTGAAGTGACCAACCAAAGCTCACACTGCAATTTAGTGGCAGAAAGGGGGCTAGAATCTTGGTCTGTGGAAACTAGTCTGTGGCATTGCATCATAATATTATTACAATGACATTCCATTATAATAAAAATTATAGTAGTTTACACATGTATAAAACTTTCTTGCCAGGCTGGACACAGTGGCTCACACCTGTGATCCCAGCACTTTGGGAGGCCAAGGCAGATGGATCACCTGAGGTCAGTAGTTTGAGACCAGCCTGGCCAACGTGATGAAACCCCTTCCCTACTAAAACAAAAATTAGCTGGGCGTGGTGGTGTGCACCTGTAGTCCCAGCTACTCAGGAGGCTGAGGCAGGAGAATCACTTGAACCCGGGAGGCGGAGGTTGCAGTGAGCTGAGATCGCGCCACTGCACTCCAATCCTGAGTGACAAAGTGAGATGTCATCTCAAAAAAAAAAAAAAAGGAAAAGGAAAAGAAAAAAACTTTATTGCCAAGTAATCAAGGTTAACATCAACAGTGATGGGTTATGTTGATAGTATAGTCATGATATGATGTCATGAGAATGACACTTGACCTCTACGATCTTCCTTCCAAAAACCAAAACCCTAGTCCACTCATGAGAGAAACATCAAATTGCAATTGAGGGATATTCTACGGTATTCCTCAAAACCATCAAGGTAATCAAAAACAAGGAAAGTTTCAGAAACGGTCACATCCAAGAATAGTGGAGGCAGGATGCCTCAGTGTAATGTGGATGGGATCCTGGGATGGAAAAAGGACATTGGGTAAAAACTCAGGCCGTCTGCATAAAGCAAGGACTTGAGTTAATAACATCAATATTGGTTCATTATACCAAATGTACCATAGCAATATAAGATGTTAATTACAGGAAAGTAGATGTAGGATATATGGGAAATCTCTTCACAATTTTTCTGTAAATGTAAAACTATTCTAAAATAAAATGCCTTAAAAGAAAACTTTGTAAGAGTGGTCTTTCTAAACAATAGCCAGTATGTCACCTAGATTACTTACCTGCTTTTAAAAATGCCTGCACCTTTTTTAGATCAAGCAGATAAAATTATTAGCAAGGGTACAGATTTAAATGGCAAAATCACTAATCTTGTTCTTGGAGAACACATATTTCTAAGTACATGTGGAACATTTATGTTAATCAATGATATACTAGGCCAAACTGCTGGCCTCAACAAATTTCAATGAACTGATATATAAATATTATTCCTCTGGTCAAAATTACATAAAATTATAAAAAATAAAGTAACTGGAAACTGCCCTCCACATGAATTTGGAAATTTTGAAATAGATTTACAATCAATTCAAAGGTTAAAGAGGAAAAAAATAACAGCAAACACTATATATGGCATTTATTAATTACGTAAGGCAATTTAATGTTGCCCAGGGTGGTCTCAAACTCCTGAGCTCAAGCGATCTGCCTGCCTTGGCCTCCCAAAGTGCTGGAATTACAGGCGTGAACCACCACACCTGGCCTATATGTGATCTATTTCATAATAATAAATAAATGTTTGCAAACTATCTCATTTGATCCTTACAACAGTCCCGTGAGACTCGTGTGTGACGTGATTCTTCCTTTATAGTTGATAAACTAAATCAAGAAAACTCATTTGGTATACCAAATGTCTCACAGCTAGTCAACGGTTTCACCTCCAAACTCCGTGACCTTTCTACTGAATCACAGTGAAGCTACTTTTTATGACTACCTCTGCTGCTATCTTAACTCTAGATACAGAAAAATTTGATTGCCCAACTGCCTGTCATTGAGCAAAAGAAGTGAAGTCCTTTCAACAGAGTTATCTTTTCATCTTGTCTCCAATTCTTGGCTTGGAGTGATAAACGGTGTTTGCCAGAGTTGTAAGCCAGGAATAATTTCAGTGGTATTAGAGAGTTAGTCAGAGATAAGACAACAGGTTTTGGATGAGAATTGTGAGTGTCCCAACCTGTTAGAGACCTGGGACCCAGGGAAAGGAGAGCCAGCCTTGGGGCCCATGGCAAAAGTCAGATAAGCTTTGTTAGATATAGAGCACAGAGTCAAAGGGGACCAGGGAATGGGGTACTGACCACAGGGCACAGGACAGCATGGAGAAAGGACAGGAACGAGCGATGGGAGGAAAGCAGAGGGAGGCCATTAATACACTCCCACTGCACAGATCCACTCAGGCCTGCAGCAGAGGCTTCCGGGCCTAAACCTGGGCATTGAGAATTGTGTGGCCTTCTCTCCCTGCAAATCAGCGGATTGGGATTTTGACAGGGTTCTCAGAGGCCACATGGTCCCAGCCTTCATTGTACAGGAAGGATCAGGTGATTTTGTCAAGAACAGCCAGGGCTAGAACTCTGCAGGTATTTATCCAATATTCTTTTTCTCTAGGTCACCTACCTTTTAGTCTGAACACATGATTTTGAAAACCCCAGGCCATCCACTCGTGGCCTAATCTGGACTAGAGACCAAATCAATTTGTCACCCAGTGGGAGGCCATATGGTTCAAACTGTGTTTCTGAAAAGGTCTGGATTTCCTCCCCGGGCTGAGGGGGAAGAAAGGGGTGGTATAGGTGTCCTCTCCCCCTCCCCTTACCACCTCAACCAGAGCAAATTCCTTTTTTATCTTTTTTTGTTGAAATTGTATATACGATTTTATTTGTGAAAAGGGTTCTGATCCTTTAAGAAACTTTAAGAAAAATTAAAATCCATTCCATGGAAAACCAAGTTGGATCTCTTGAACTCTCTCTGTCCATTTCCCAGATTTTAGTACCATTCAATAAGTATTCTTGGAGTCCTAGTTATATGCCTAGCATTGTGGCACATGCTAAGGGACATAAACAAAGATTATTTGGCCGGGTGCAGTGGCTCATGCCTGTAATCTCAGCATTTTGGGAGGATGAGGAGGGCGGATCACCTGAGGTCAGGAGTTCAAGACCAGCCTGGCCAACATAGTGAAACCTCATCTCTACTAAAAATACAACATTAACCAGGTATGGTGGTGGGCACCTGTAATCCCAGCCATTCGGGAGGTTGAGGCAGGAGAATTGCTTGAACCCAGGAGGCGGAGGTTGCAGTGAGCCAAGAGTGCACCATCGCGCTCCAGCCTGGGCAACAAGACTTTGTCTCAAAAATAAATAAATAAGTAAATAAATACATAAATAAAAGAAGTTGTTCTATTCCCCAAGGTGCAGATCTGCAAATTACTCATAGGGTAGTTCCTTGGAAAACGGTAGCATTTTCCCTTAGAAACAGCTTTATATATAATGCTTCATATACGATGTTCCTACCATCCTATTTAATTGCATCTCCTTTCTTGGATGTCCCTGCAGAAGGGTTGCAAAAGGATAATACAATAAGATCTTGGTCCCTGCAACTTGTTAATTTTCTGCCACAAAAGTAAAGGGGATTTCTTTCTATGTGTGTATGGGTAGCTCTAGGTGAAAAACTGCATAATTTTCTGTACAGGGAGAAATACGACAATAATCTCCTTCTCTTTTTTTTCCTTCTCCTTGTTCTTCTTCTTCTTCCTCTTCTTCCTTTTTTTTTTTTTTTTTTTTTTTTTTTTTTGAGACAGGGTCTTGATCTGTCACCCAGACTTGAGTGCACTGATGTAATCATGGCTCACTGCAGCCTCAACTTCCCCAGCTCAAGCAATCCTCCTACATAAGCCTCCCAAGTAGCTGGGACTATAGGTGTGCACAACCATACCTGGCTTTTTTTCTTTTTTCTTTTTTTAAATGCAGAGTCTCACTATGTGGCCCAGGCTGGGCAATAATTGCTTCATGGTGGTGTGAGGGAGGACAGAACAGGCCATTCTAGGTTGGATGTTCCTAAGATGAGCACAGCATGTGTAAACCCGGTTGGTTCCTGGGACTGTGGGGAGAGCAGATGATAGTCCTACCAAAAAGAAGGCAGGTGAAAAGTTAGACAACATGAAGAGTTGACGGAAGTACGTAGCTCCAACTACTGTCTGGTAGAATTCTTCCCTGACCCCAGCAACTGCCCTCTCGATGTATGTGATTCAAATGCTGCTTGGCTAGATTGGGATACACACCAGCTGGTCTCTGCCTGGTCCCTGGCCCCCCTGCCTCACCAGAACATCCCTGAAAGTGCCTAGTCAGTCTGGGTGCGCCTGATCCTACAGCAAGGACCCGCTGGCTTACGGGCACCGTGGCCAAGCAAAGGAGGCGAAGGAAGCCTCGGTCATCGAGTTCAGCCTGTGTGAACAAAAGGAAGTCTCCATCCACGCTCGCCGCGCTCCGTCCTTAGCCTCCTGAGCTTATAGTGTGGTGTATGCTTCCCCCTTCTGGCCACAAATGGTCAACAACGATTTCTGGTAATCCTTGGTGGGAGTCCCTGCTTACTGCTGGGAAGTGGACCTTCCTAATAACAGCGACGACAATGATACTGTTGCCACAGCTATTGATGGAAGTGGTACAATACAACAGGTGCAGTAAAAAGCCCTTTACATACACTGTCTCACTGAATCCTCAAAGCCAGGGGTCCCACAGAAAGGTACCAGTCCATGGCCTGTTAGGAACGGGGCGGCACAGCAGGAGGCGTGCGGTGGGTGAGCGAGCAGAGCTTCATCTGTATTTACAGCCACTCCCCTCTCGCATTACCGCCTGAACTCTGCTTCCTGTCGGGTCAGCAACGGCGTTAGCGTCTCCTCGGAGCGCACTGTGAACTGCGCATGCGAAGGTTCTAGGCTGCGCACTCCTTATCAGATTCTAATGTCTGATGACCTGTTACTGTCTCCCATCACCCCCAAATGGGACCGTCTATTTGCAGGAAAACAAGCTCAGAGCTCCCACTGATTCCACATTATGGTGGATTGTATAATTATCTCATTATGTGTTACAATGTAATAATATTAGAAATAAAGTGAACAATAGGTGTAATGCACTTGAATCATCCCGAAACCATCTCACCACCCCCAGGTCTGTGGAAAAATTATTTTCCACAAAACCAGTTCCCTGTGCCAAAAAGGTTAGGGACCGCTGCTCAAAGCAATTTTGTAAGGAATGTATTGTTATCCCCACTAAACAGAAGACAAACTAAGACACAGAGCAGTTAAATGACTTGTGTAAAATACATGCTGATAAACACAGCAGGGCGGGGGTTCACGCCTAGGTGTGTCAGGCTTCCAAGTCCGCGCTCTGGGCCACTGTGAACGTTCCCGTTTCTGACAGGATGTGTTGTGGGTGGGGTGTCCTCTGTCAACAGAGACATCTGTCACACCATTCCTGCCTTTTCACTTCCATGAGTCCACATCCCGGCATCTTCCAAGTCATTTTTCCTCTTCACTTGTTGTGCTTATCGGCAGATCTATGACCATCCCAGCCTTTCTTTTCTTCCTGATCTTTGTGCAATTTGTCTCCCTCCTGCTTGCTTCAAACATTCACTCTTGCACAGTAGTTCTTTTCCTTTCTTTTCTTTTTTTCTTTTTTTTTTTGACATAGAGTCTCACGCAGTTGCCTAGACTGGAGTGCAGCAGTGCTATCTCCGCTCACTGCCACCTCCACCTCCCAGGTTCAAGCGATTCTCTTGCCTCAGCCTTCTGAATAATTGGTATTATAGGCACCTGCTACCATGCCTGGCTAATTTTTTTATTTTTAGTAGAGATGGGATTTCGCCATGTTGGCCAGGCTGGTCTTGAACTCCTGACCTCAGGCGATCTGCCCGCTTTGGCCTCCCAAAGTGCTGGGATTACAGGTGTGAGCCCCTGTGCATGGCCTGTGCAGCAGTTCTTAAACTGGCATCCACAAAAGGTCTGGATTGAATCCGAGAGATCTGTGAACATGGACATGGAAAATATTACATTATATTGTGAATATAGAAACAGAAGTGGGGCCTGTGACTTTGTCACAAATAGAAAGTCACAGCTTTTACTATATACTATTGCTGTTACTAGGAATATCTCATGATGTCATCCATGTGCATCACTACTTTGAAATTACCAGAGCTATTAAACCTGTCACTAGACCTGTTATTTAATCATTAATAAAAAGCCTATATATTATCATATTACAAATTTGGTTTTAAAAATTATTGTGATAGCAGTCTTTCAAAAACTAAGGAATTCCTTGGTAATCTTGTGCATTTCATTTTATATACTTAAAAACATTTTTCTTAGAAGGGCTCCAAAAGCTTCTGCAGCTTGCCAAGGGGATCCTGGCATGAAAAATGATTAAAAGAAAACACACTATCATTGATTTTATGCCAGCTTTGCACCTCATGACCCAGCCCATATAATGTAACAGTGACCCCTGGTAAGAGGGTTGCACTTCTCCAGATAGGAGGACCACAGGATTTCTCTTTCAAACATGGACATTTGAGTATGGATAGCGATACTAGCATAACAAGAGTAAACAGGAACACATGGTCACCCCACTCAAATATCAGGTATTCTGGAAACTGAAGAATTAGATAAGAAAATGCCAAGTAATTTACAAGAATCAACATAGAAACACCCTATCTGTAAACATGCTACTGATAAAACTAGATTAAAATCCAACCAGAAGAAAATATAACTAATATGAAATATATCAGCTTCGAATGAAATAATTATAGCATATAATAAAATAAATACTAGTATATCACTTGCTATGGACAGTCATTGTCTTACAACAGCCCTCTGAAGTTGGTTCTATTATTGTCTTCACTTTAAAAATGAGGAAAACGTGCCCCCATCACACAGCTACAAAGAGGCTGAGCTGGTAGCAAATCCAAGCACACTGGCTGCTGCCTGTGTGCTCTGACCCACTGTCTCTCCTATGTCTTTGTTAGGAATTTTCATGATCTGAATGGAATCCAGGAAAATCGCAGCTGGAATACAAAATATCAGTCTTTATCTCCAGCACTGTACATGGCAGAAACTGCTTTTATTCTAGATGTCTAGATCCAGTTATTTGAAATAAATTCTCCAGAATGGGGAGAGAAATCTGGAAAGTTTCCATAGAACAATCGAAATATCCCTTTATAACTCTTGAGTTGTAAGTGATGCTATCTCCAGGTATTAACCTTTTTCTCTTAGCTGCAACCCCTAGCTCCCACATCAGAGGTGGCATGGGCCAGCGATTAAGAACCGGGTTTGAAGTTCCAATTCCAGGCACCTATTTAAGCTGGATGACCTTGACTAAGTCACATAGCTTTTTTGCACTGCAGTTTTCTCATCTGTAAAGTGGAAATAATGGTAATGGAATGCAAAATGCAAAATGGAAATAATGGTGGCGACAAGTAAATGAGCTGGGCAAATACACAATAAACAAGAACAATTGTTGTTATCATTTTACTCGTCTTTATTCTGACAGTTTTGTCTCCGAACTCATCTCTCTTGTCTTTTTCTGAGTTATTCCATGTGTTCAGGCATTTGCAACTTGACTTCTTCAATATTTTTCATCATTTGGTAGCTATCTTTGGGTAACAATTATAACATTTGCTTATACAGCATTTGCCCCAAAACTCATTTTGCTGATGCGGCATAAACTGACAACTGGAAGTGAGAATGGGGACACGTGATCTCGTGATTATCACACATTCTCGATTTACCCACTCCATAATAGCATTTGCGCCAGAGCTCTTCATTTGCATTTTGCTGAGCCAACGTGAATTTTTAGAAGTTCCGAGGTGTCCAGAGAATGCTTCATTAAGAATTGAGTTGACAAAAAATAGGATAGATCATTTATCACCTCTGTAGAAACAAGATGAATTTCGTTTACAACTGAAAGAAGAAATTACAAAAGATTGTTGGGCCTAACCACATGAAAAATTAAAATACTGCAAAAGAAAAATAATTCAATACAAAAAGGGAAGCCTGGGAGATGTTTACATCAGTATAAAAAGGGGTTCATAAATATGTTTTATAAGGCCCATCTTTTAAAAACATCTTTGTTGCATCTCTGCTAAGAAGAAGAGTATCACGACTTAATACAAACTTACATCAAAATAAAAGTTTCATACAAAAAAAAATCCTTACTATACTCTGTTGATGGGAATGTAAATTAGTACAACCTCTATGGAAAACAGTATGGCGATTTCTCAACTAAACATAGCGTAACATTCAATCTAGCAATCCCACAACTGGGTATAAGGAAAAGAAATCATTATATCAAAAAGACACCTACACGCGTATGTTTATTGCAGCACTATTCACAATAGCAACGATATGAAATCAGCCTAAGTGCCTATTAATGGGTGATTGGATAAAGAAAATGCGGCACGTATAGACAATGGAATACTATTTAGACATAAAAAAAGAATGAAATCATGTCTTTTGCAGTAACGTAGATGGAACTGGAGGTCATTATCTCAAGTAAAATAACTCAGCAACAGACAGGCAAATACCACATGCTTTCACTTATCAGTGCGAGCTAAGTAATGTGTACACGTGGACACAGAATGGAGTAATAGACATTGGAGACTGGGAAGGGTGGCAGGGTGGGAAGATGGAAGGGGGTAAGGGATGATAAGTTACTTAATGGGTACAGTATTCACCACTCAGGTGATAGCTACACGAAAAGCCTAGACTTCACCACTATACCATATATCCGTTTTAAAAAGATGAACTTTTACCCCTGAAATGTATACACATTTTTTTAACACAAAAAATCTTACTATATGCAGAATGCTCTGATATTTCTATTTTATTCTACTCTATTTTTTTCTTTAATACTAGTCATGAGCCACAATATATTTTATAGTCTACTAATGAAATCATGACATAATTTAAATAAACAGTGATGTCAAGAGCTCTTATAAATACACTATTGCATAAAGAATATATATAGATGCTTCAGATAGGAGTAAAAACAATTTCTAAAATATGAAAAATCTCTACTTCAGTACTCACTCAAGATACACAAATGAATAACAATGATAAAAACACAATTTCCATTGACTAAATTAGCAAAAAAATTAAAAGTGATGGTGATGTCTGATGCTGACGTAAAGACAGTAAAGGGTTTTCTTTCATACAGTTTTTTATTTATACCCTCTTTAATTCAAAACACATTTGAGGTGGTTTTATGTACCAATATTGCCAAACAGCCAATGGCAGAATCAATGCAATTTTGTTTGAGAAGTAATTTGGTAGTACGTTTGGGAAGCCACAAAAATGTTCATACCCAAAAGTAATTCTACTTCTGGGAATTTGTCCCACTGAAGCAATTCAAAGAAAAAGAAAAATCTCTATGCATAACTTTTTATATCATTACTTAAATAGTGAAAAACGAGAAACAGTCTAAATAGCCAAGAATAGCACAATATTTAAATAAGCTATACTACATCAACTCAAAATATTTTGTAGCCAATAAAATAATTATGATGACTATAAAGCAACGGGAGAAAATCCTCATGCTAACAAATGCAAAAGTTATAAAACAAAACTCTTCTTGTGTTTCAGTGACTATAGCTGCATAAAGATTACCCAAAAACTTAGTGGGATGAAACAACCATGTATTACGGGTCAGAAATTCAGACAGCTTACAGCAGTATGGCTTATCTGGGCCCACAATGTCAGGGGCTGGATTCACATGAGGCTCTTTCATTTACGTGTCTGGCAGTTGATGTTGGTCATCTGCTGAGACCTTAGCTGGCTCTGTTGGCCAGGACACCTCTGTTTGGCTTGGGCTTCCTCGGAACATGGTGGCTGGGTTCCAAGGACAAAAGATCTCAGCGAGAGAGCAAGGTAGAAGTCAGTTAATCACATATGACCTAGTCTTAGAAATTGTGCAGTGTCATTTCCATTTCCATTCACTGAGTCACAAAGTCTTGTCGGTTTCAAAGGGAAAGAAAAGCGATGCCACCTTGTGATGGGAGATGGGAGAGCAACAAGTTTCTGGAAAAGCATACAGGACTGGAAATACTGCTATGGCTAGTCTTAGAAAATATGATCTGCCACAATTTTTGACTGGGTTATAACCACATAAAAATAATAAAAGTATTAGGATTAGAACTGGGAAGAAACATGGAAAAATAAATGATTGATTTTTAAAATTTTCTATTATTCTGATTATGTTCTTTGGCCAATAAGTACATAATTATTAATAAAATTATATTGACAAAAATTAAGCTGACAATACTTCAGAAATTATCCCTGGGGGTAACCCAAGCTTTTCCCTTTTACTCCTTTATTATAAAATCCTACTGTTCTCACTGTTTTGTTTTTTGTTTTTTGGGTTTTTTTTGTTTTTGTTTTGTTTTGATTTTGAGACAGGATCTCATTCCCTCACTCAGGCTGGAGTGCGGTGGTGTGATCTTGGGTTGCTCCAGTCTCAACCTCCCAGACTCAAGCAGTGATCCTCCCACCTCAGCCTCCCAAGTAGCTGGGACTACAGGTGTGTGCCACCACACCTGGCTAATTTTGCTTATTTTTTGTAGAGACAGGGTCTCACTATGTTGCCCAGGCTGGTCTCGAACTCCTGGGCTCAAGCAATCCTCCTGCTTCGATATCCTAAAATGTTGGGATTACAGGTGCAAGCCACCGCACTTGGCCTGTTCTCACCCTTAATTCACTGCGTCAGCAACATCCCTCCCATCATCGCGAGATGGGCCCGCAGCAGAGGCCCCAGTGCCCGCACGAGCCTCATCCATATATGCCACCCTCCCCAGGCCTTCATAGCACAGCCTCACCTCCAAGGGGGCAGCCTCGTTTGCAGACAACCTCATCTTTTAGTTACTGAAGAATAAAGGGGAAAAGGCACATCTCTGGTCTCATCTATTAAGAAACCCTCATCTCCACCCGAGAATTCCTGAGTTCTCACTTGCGGTGGGGTTACAACCACATAAAAATAATAAAAGTATTAGGATTAGAACTGGGAAGAAACACGGAAAAATAAATGATTGATTTTCTAAAATTTTCTGTTATTTTGATTATGTTCTTTGACCAGTAAGTACGTAATTGTTAATAAAATTATATTGACAAATATAATTTCCTTCTTGGAGAGAGAGGTCCTTTCCTGCACAAGGCCAGTCCTACCACCTGTCCTCTTAATCATCCCTCTTCAACTTCTTCCCAAGCTGTCCCACTCAACCATCACACTCAAAAACCTCCTCTTTTTCCTAGCATATTTCATCTTTGCTCATTGGCTGGATCTTTTCTCTCCACCTACAGACATATCCAGGTGCCCCATAATCCTGATCATGCAACCCACTGAACGTGTCATCTGATTTTTTATTCTTCACCTACTCCAGTAACAAACTCATCAAAGGAAACACTCATTCTAGCTGTTTTCATTTCATCAGCCACTAACGCCTCAACACCAGTGGTTTACCTGACAGATTTCCTTCCGACCACTATGGTCATCTGCCTTCTTAAATGTCATTTTGATCTCCTGCTTGTCAGATTGAATGACCCTTTCTTCATCTTCATCCTCCCTTCCTCTTGCAACTTTAGATTGTGTTGTTCACCATCATCTTCCTAAACTTCTCTTTCCAAGCTTCCCAGGACCATCTCCCCGGCTCTCCCCTCACACCTCCGAGCCCCCTTTCTGCATTTCGCTCTTCCCGTCACTGTCTCCTGCAGCCCAGTGTTCTCATAATACTCACATTCTTTAGCTGAGTTTAATGATTCCCATACTTCTATTACCCCTGAATTACCCCTTCATGAAACTTAAAATGTAATGCATACTACATCTTGGATGTGCAACATTATAAGTGCAACTGTTAAATAAGGCCTATCGCTAGTAAAGTTTAATCAGGCTGGATAACTATAAAAGCCCTGGAAGGTGCCTCAGTCTCTCTTGAATTACAGCACACAGGCTTGCATCTGGCATGGCCTAGCTCTGCAAGAAGAGGCCCTGGCCTTGTGGGTGCTGGTCTAGTCTTCTGGGAGGGCCCCTTGCTCTCCAGGGTGATATTCTTGGCTGACCCATTCCCTGTGTGCTTTATGGCCTCTGATCTTGAACCCCCAGCTATCTAGCTTGGTCCTGGGGAGGTCCTTGGATGATGGAGCCCCATCTTAACTGTCCCTGGCAGCACAATTCTTACCCCCAGACCCCACCCCACACCCCCTAACTTCGCCTTCTTTTTCCCTTGGAGGGAGCAGGGTTTCTTCTAATGCCATAGCTACCTTCATCTACATTTTCACCACCGGAGCCTTAAGACAGGGTAGGGGGCCTTCCTGTTGATGAGCTAATTGAGGAAGAGGGAACTGAAGGAATTCAGTGACTCCTCTCTCAGGATAATATCCTGGTTTGAAGACCATTGTCCTGCCACATAATCATATTTTGAATGTCAAAAGTTGAATACCAACCTGGCCTTTTTCTAGGCAATCTTTCTCTAACAGGTTCTAATCTCTTCCCAGATATATGACTGCCTACGGCAGACTTTGTGTAAAGGTCACAGACTCACGAAGACAAAAGTGACAAATCGCATGCAATTTCAAATTATTTCTCCAGTTACAATCTTGAATCTCTATCCATCCTAACCCAGTGGCTTTTCTGAGCTCTAGCTTTTAATAGCTAACTGCCCATGAGACATCTGCAACTCTAAAGCCAAACTTACTATCTTCCTGCTCTTCTTCCAGTCTGAAACCTGCTTTTCTTCCAATGTCCCCAGTATCAAAGTTTAAGACCAGGTGTTTTTCAAATCCCGGGGCTCCAGACTTTTATTCCCAGAGATTCTGAGTGGGGCTTAGGAATCTGCATCTTTAACAAGTAGGCCAGTGGTTCTGAGTCTGATGGAAGTGGCATGGGAACCACATTTGGAAAATGCACTCCAAGCCCTGCAAGGCAGGAACCAGATCTGGAGGAGAGAGCAAACCCCACCTGTGAACTCCCCTGTCCCTCCCATCATCTTGCTTCATGACATCACCATTTGCCCATTTGCCTAGTTGAGAAGCCTGGGAGTCCTTCTATCTCACTACCCAGCCCTTGACCATCAACTGACCTGTCTTCCAAGTGCTCTTGCTTCTGCCCTCCCCTGGATTCCCCCTCCCATCACCTGATCCAGACCTGTGTCAGTTTTCACTGGAAGGCTACGCTGTCCTACTGATAGCTGTCCCAGCCAGAGCAGCCCTGATCTAATCTGCCCACTGCACCAGCTCCTTTAATCACTTCCCCTTCAAGGCCTACAATGGCTGCCAAGTTCTTCAGCCCAAATCCTTCACAGCTGAGGCCAAGCCTCCAGCTGAGCCTCACTACCTGCTCTCCTCCCTCACAGAGTCAAACTGTGGACTTGCCGTTCCTCCACCGTGCCAGGGCCTCCACATCCCCTGTGCCTTGGCTCAGGCTGTGTCCCTCAGTGGGGCAATCCAAGCCTGGCACTCCACAGGTACTTCCTCAATGGGCCTCTGGGGAGTAGAGTTTGGAGGACATCCAAGATGGCACTACTTTCCTCTCCTCCCACCGGCCCCATGCCACATTCTGAGGTTCACCTACTTAGCGGGGCTGGGTCCCTAGAAGCCATGGAAGAGCCTAGCCTGGCCTCCAAGGTGCCCTATGCCAGATGGGCAGCTCTGTGGCCTTCCAGCCCTGACACCCTGGGTGATCTTGAGCAAAGATCCTTTACCTCGTGGGCCTCAGTGCCTTCATCTGAGAATGGAGTGTGGATGGAGGGATGAGTTGCAATAGGCAATGCATATGATTTCCACCAGCTCCATTCCCCTGTAAATTCTTTGTTTTTGTTTTTGTTTGTGAGATGGAGTCTCACTCTGTCGCCCAGGCTGGAGTGCAGTGGTATAATCTCAGCTCACTGCAACCTCCACCTCCCAGGTTCAAGTGATTCTCCTGCCTCAGTTTCCTGAGTAGCTGGGATTACAGGCGCCCACCACTACACTCAGCTAATTTTTGTATTTTTAGTAGAGACGGAGTTTCACCAAGTTGGCCAGGCTGGTCTCGAACTCCTGACCTCATGATTTGCCTGCCTCAGCCTCCCAAAGTGCTGGGATTACAGGTAAGAGCCACCACACCCAGCCTCCTTGGCGTAATTTGGATAGCAGCACCAAACAGGGTTGTGTTTAAGCCCTCAGGGAGGTGGCCACTCAGACTCCCATCTCCAGTGCCCCAGCCTCAGACCCAATTTCATGGAAGGTCTGGGACTGGCTTTCATTCCCATCCCAGGAGGGGCAAGAGGACCATGGAGGAAGAGGCTCTGGGAGTGGGGACACTACTCAGATCTGAGATAAGAGAAAAGGTCCCACCAACTCTTCACCTCAACCTCGGTCTCTGCTGTCATCACCATGGAAATCTACACTCTGGCAGGATGGATTTTTTGGTTTTTTCCCTAAGACGTTTGTACTTAGATTCCAACCCCACCCCAGGGTTTCTGAGGAAAAGTTCCTTTTGGAAAATTCCCACCCAGCCCCAGCCGATCAAAAGGGAAGAAGGATTTTTCCACAAGGGGCTCTGGGTTGGTGTGGGATTTAGAGCCCCCGGCAGCCATTTGTCTGAAGGAACAAGGAACTGGGTTAGACAGAAAGGGGAGTCCCAGGTGGGCTAGAGCTGAGGTCAGCCAGGAGGGCTGGAGCTGAGGTCAGCCGGGCGGTGCTTCCCCTTGGACCCCACCACCCTCTCTTGGCATGGATACGGGTGGAGTTTTCATTATCTGACTTGCTCTTCTAGAACTCAGCACTTGGGTTTCATCTGAATCCTAATTATCCAATATATTAACTCAAGTGATAAGATAAACATTTTTCCATCTCTTTCTATCCCTAAGAGCCTCTGGTGACTTCTTTTTTTCCCCTTTGATAAGTATTTAAAAGTTTTTTAACAATTAAAATATAATTCACTTGATTCACTAAATATGAAATTCATCAGTTTAAAGTGTGCAATTCAGTGATATTTAGTATAGTCACTATTTCCTGTGACTTCCTGTCCTGGTGGCATTTCCCTTGAGAGAGAGAAGAAGGGGGCTGGGGCTGGAAGTTTCCCTGACACGTTCCCCGGGTATGCCAAGGCTTCGGTCCTAAAGGTTTGTTCCAGCTCATTGGCACCGCCACACCTCTCTCTGGAATTTCTGGGAAAATCCTGTCCATGAAACTGGAACCCTACCATTCATGGGGCAGCTGGGTTCTTAGCTAAAGTTTTCCATGTCACGGAGCCTCTTTCATCAGTGGCACCAGGCTCAAAGTTTCCCTCATAGGCCTGTGGGGGGTTAGAGATCCCTGACCCCACACTGAAGCCAAACCCTCAGGGTGAGCAGACCAGGTGAGCTCCAGGTCAGGGCCCCAGAGGAGAGAGAAGAGTCCTGAGACGCTGCTAGAGCCACAAGATCCTTTAGCTCAATTCCCTCCTCCTGAAGATGAGGGAATAGAGACCCAGAGACTCCAAAGATGCACCCCCCACCCCCAGCCGGTGATGGCAGAGCCAAGACCAACACCCCACCCTTCAACTCCTGGGCCATGCATTCTCCACCAGGTGACTCACTCA
The DNA here is from genome assembly GCF_049350105.2 of Macaca mulatta. Lineage (NCBI taxonomy): Eukaryota > Metazoa > Chordata > Mammalia > Primates > Cercopithecidae > Macaca > Macaca mulatta. The sequence goes on along the minus strand of NC_133408.1, from coordinate 174,114,557 downwards.
ACAGCAACCAGTGATTAGACACCCTCTACTCTCCATCAGGACAGATGGGGGGCACCTGGACATCGACATGCAGCCCAGAGAGGGCGTAGAGAGGAAGCCCTGCCCAGTGGAGCCTAACCTAACCGGGAGAAGGAAGAGAGCTCCAGAGAGAAACCCCTTGGCGAGGCTGGCTGCCTGGCTGGTGGCTGCCCAGATAGTCCTGTGTGTATCCCAGTCTCATATAAAGGATTCTCTTTCCCTTCACATTTTTATCTTTTTATTTATTTATTTTTGAGATGAAATCTCACTCTGTCACCCAAGCTGGAGTGCAGTGGCACAGTCTAAGCTCACTGCAACCTCTGCCTCCCGGGTTCAAGCTATTTTGCTCCCTCACCCTCCTGTGTAGCTGGGATTACAGGTGCAAGCCACCATGCCCGACTAATTTTTATATTTTTTTGTAGAGACAGAATTTCACCATGTTGGCCAGGCTGGTCTTAAACTCCTGACCTCAGGTGATCCACCCGCCTCGACCTCCCAAAGTGCTGGAATTACAGGCATGAGCCACCGTGCCCGGCCCAACATTTCCAACTCTTTTAAACACGAATATTCTTCCTCCTGTCCATTGCCTCTACTTCGTTTTTCACAGAGTGGGTAAATGAGACTTCATGCACCTCACTTACTGGCTTCCCACTTTCTGGCCCCAGACTTTAAAGTACCTTAGAATTCACCTAGGGCCCTTGTTAAAAATACAAATTCTCAGTCACCAGCCCCAGAGATTCTGATTAGGGCTGAGGTTGGCCCAGGAATCTGCACCTTTGCCAAGCTCTCCAGGTGGTTCTGATGCAGGCAGTATAAGAATGGCATTTTCAAAACATTTCCTTCTGTTACTGACTAAATAATACCATATTTGTTGTTTTCCCTCTAGAGAAGATTCCTTTCTGCTGCTCTGTCCTCATTCTCTGGCTTGCCACCCTTCCTAGCACAGTTGTTTGATGCTTCCTTCTGGTTTAGCCGGCCCCATTAACCCTATGCTCCAATGAACCTACATCAGGTTGAAGCTCCATAACTCTAAGGATAATAATGTTAATGAAAAACCAGCGGCCGAGCTCTCACTCTCACACACACACCACTTGGTGGAGTCATTGCTCCACTTTTCTTCTCTGGTCCAGCTGACTGGAGTCCTGTAGCTCCTACTTTTGTGTCCACGGTTTCGGGGAAATTTTGTTTTGATCTGCTTTTCATCCTCTGTTAGAATCCTCAGTTCAGATAGACAGGGACACAATGAGCAGCAGGTAGCCTTGGAAAGGGGGTGGGTTTCTTTCACCCTCACCACAGGCCTGAGGAACGTGAGACCCAGCGCGATCTCTCCAAATCCCACATTCTTTTGGCTACAATTGCATCTCTGTACATTCACTGATCAAACATCAATAACAAAGCAGATTTGTGAGCAATTCTATCTTGGACAACCCAAGGGCACTTGGGCCTCTGCCTACAATCAGGAAGGAAAATACTGAGCCCCCAGCTACTGAGCTGTGGACAGAGTGGTTCACTTCTACAGCCAAGGGCGGGACAGATTAAAACATAAATGCGAAAAAGGAAAATGAAGTACTTTCTAATGAACGGGCAAACATAGTCCCATCTGCAGTTAAAATCAATGGGGCAAAACTAGATGACATTTGAGCAAGCCAGATTGAAGGGCCCAGAAGCCCTCCTCTCCTTCAGTTTCCTGAGGACACCTGCCACCCCTCACACCTGCAGATCCCTGCGGTTGTTCCAAAAGCCACTGGGGGGTGTGGCTGCAGCCACGTGGGATGTAAAATGTAGATGGTGCCCTCCCTGTCTTCATCCTTCATCCTCTCTGTGTCTAGTGAGGGCGCGGGCAGGATGGGGCTCCAGGTTGGTTAAGGTGTAAAATAGAATCTAAAAGGGCTACATTTGGGAATTACATCAAGTCATCTGGGAACAATTAAAAGCAGGTAGGATATGGCAAGGCAGGAAGAAGCCATGTCTCAGTAAAACAATGGGAAGTGAGATGGAAGACTGTTGCATGAGAGGCCGACTCTGGCAGGGGTGGAGAAAGCCCCGATACTGGCCCTCTATTTGGGTGGGCATCTATTTTCTTATTTTCAGTGCCCATAGGGGTCTTTTGCCTTACTCCTCTTCCATCAGCCTCCCATACACGCAACTCAACTGGCCATTGGACCCTGCTATGGGCAGCATCTGAGACCACTGAGATCATTTCCTTTCCTGAGATCTACCCACTTTATTTGCATCTCTTTCCTCTGCCTTATGGTGACTCTACTCTCAGGACACCAGATCTGCCTAAAAAAGACAAAAGGGGAAAAATCCAACTAGCCAACAACCCATAGGGGTGACTGCAGCTAAGCGACTAGTTTATCTGATTTGCTTGATGCTCAACTGTGGATGCCAAAGTCATTTAACTGCAGTTCAAAAGGGGTTGTGCTGTGTGGCCTCTCCATGGCCACTCATGAGCCAGGTGTTTGCCTCCACTATCAGCTGTTGCCCCAATCTAGATGTGCTGGCTTCCTGGGGCTCCAGCCCCTGTGTGTGGGCATGAGGTTCACATCGCTTCATTTACACACCCACTTAGCAAATATTTACCCCATGCCTGCTCTGTGCTTGGCCACCCTCTAGGCACTGGAGGTCACAGTTGTGGATGTGACAAGGAGGTCTTTGCTCTCATGGAGTTGATGTTCTAGTGAAGAGAGACAAGTGGTAAACAAATAAACAAACAAATCAGATGGTGATGAAAGTTGGGGTGGAAATAAAGAAATGCAAAGTGACCCAGTGTGTCCAGGGGCTTAGTTTAGAGTGGGAGAGGTCTTCAAGAACCATGCAAATCTTCCCTAATTGCATCCTTTTCCACATCAACCACGTGGGTTCCTACAGGAGAAGACCAAGAGACAGAGACAAGGACCAGGGAAAATGACCGATACCATTCCTTCTCAGGGATGCTACACATCCATGGGGCAGAGGATAAGAGGTTCCTGAAGGCATCACCCCTCTGGCCGTGACTGGTGTGCAGAGGAAACTGGAGATTTGGAGTAGCCTGTTGTCCTACTGACTCTTAGACTGTCCCAGCTAAGAAGAACCAACTCCTCCTATTACAGATAAAATAAACAAAGCTGCTCAGGCTCTCTAGTGTCGCCCTGACAGTCATCATGCATCCGCTTGTCATTTCCCTCCTGCCCCCCTGATTTTCTGGAAAAGGGAGAAAGTGTGCGGGGGAAAAAAAAAAAAAAGCACAACAACTTCTGTTAACTTTATAGATGTCTGGTTCCTCCATATGAGGGTGTGCTTGAATCAATTTGGGAGGGAGGGTTTCTAAAGTCTCTCTAGACTCTATTAATTTTGCTAGAGACAATAAAAGGCAGCAGGACCAATGCTATGTGGTGGGAGATCTAGCAACCATTGTAGTCACAATAGCCACCACTTACCGAACACCCACCATGTGACAAAGAACTGTGCATGAATTATCTCACATTTTTCACAAGTACCCCTTGATTTGGGAGTTCACTCATGAGGCAATTGAGGTTCAGGGAGATGAAGTAACTCGCCCAAGGTGGCACCCTGTAGGTAGTAGGGCTGAGATCTGGACATAGATCTTGCCTCCAAACCTTTGTCTTTTTTCTTTTTCCTACTACAGCACACCAAAGAGAGTTCTAGAAAAAACGAGAAAAAGGAATTTACCTGTAATCCTTGCTCAAGAAACCGAAGCTCTGAGGCCACGTTGTCGCAGCCTTTTGCAGCTCCTGCACGTGGATACCAGCACCAGCAGCTCCCCAGCCAGGGGCCCCAGCTAAGCTCTCCCAGAGGATGATCTTGGCTTTGTACCTGGGGTGCCAATATCCTGTGAGTCCAACAGAGGGAAGACATAAGAGTATGGTCACCCAGGTAAGTGGTAGACAGCTGAGTGACTATATTCTTGCTCACCACCACCCCCATCAGAGGTGGGTATCTGTGTTTCTAGTTGGGGGAAGCTTTGGTAGACTGTCAGTAATTCCTTCCTGTATCCCGCATCCTGTGTCAGGTAACAGACATTTGTCTTAATGTATTCACTGTATCATCAGAAGCCAATTCTTATCCATCTTCATGAATACTTGATGAATGAGGGGTCAATGACTAAATGAAGGAAAGAAAAGAGACTGAAAAGGAGGTATGAGAATAGGAAAGACGAGTGGAAAGACGAGATAGATATTGCCCTAAAGACACAGTAAGCCATCAAATATCTGTTTTCTAGTCCCCTTCTGGGCCCTCTTGGGTTTTGAAAAAGGGAGGAAGAAAATGGAAAAATTGCCAATAACTTCTATTGACTTTCTGGATTCCTAGTTTCCCCACATGCGGCTATGCTTGAATCAACTTGTAAGAGTCTCTTTACAGTCTATTAATGTTGATGCAGGCACTAAAAGGCCATGGTCAGCCTAATTAGATAATCCACTCCACCCTGGGCTCCGGAAGATGTTCAGGGCATTTGCCTTTACTTGACCCTATGCTGTGGAGCTACCAATATTTTTCTTTCCACAAATTGGTTTTATTTGTACCCTCTATATATTAAATATTAGAGTATTGGCCAAGTTGAAGGAGTCTTCTTCTATGGCTAGTTGCAATAAACATGGTGGAATAAATCTATATATATAATATATGTATGTGTATATATTATATATGTATATATTATATATGCATATGTATATATATTATATATGTATATGTATGTATATATTTCTTAGTAATTTAAAGGTGCAAGGGACCTTTGGGATCATGAATCATTTTACAGTTGTAGAACTGAGAGCCCACAAAATTAAATGACTTGTCCAAGAATACTAGCAAGTCAGTAGCAGGACCAGGACCTAGCTTGTCTTAAAAGGATTAAGAGGTAGTAGGTCAATTAATTAATCAAATATTTATTGATAACTACAATCCATCCCCATCCCTCATGAAGAGCAGAAACTAAATTGCCAAATTACTTTCTCCAGGAAGGCTATGATACAATGTAGAAAGTACTGGCATTATTGTGGTGCTCATATTGAGGCTTGTGGCAACTCTTAATTCATGCATTATAGTGACTTTAATAGACAACATAAAATAGTGAACTGAAGGATGACTTTATATCTGCAGGTCAAGCAAAGGGATATAGACCGTATGGAAATATGGCACATCAGGGGTGCCTGGTGTAATAAGAAACAACTAAAAAGCAAAGGAGGGGATGTGGCTCTAAAAGTTATCAACTGTCAATCAGCCTTGACCATAAAAAGTTAGCCAAAGAAAGACTTGGGCCCAGAGGTTTTGTACAGAGGAAATCCAGGCTCCTAACAAGGGCGAAAGATGGGAATAGAAGGATCAGAACATTGAGCTGGATCTTTGGTTCATTTCAGGTATAGAGAAGGGTAAATGGTCTGTAAAGATGGCCGACCCCAATGAAATTGCCTTCCAAGGCCTTGTCCACTCAACGATATGTTGCAGGCCTGAAACTCAGTATACAGGAAAAGGATAGAAATGGAATAAGATGGAAACCCATCAATCAGAGGACCCTGCCATGCAGTTTCAAACCACTGACTTGATGAAATGTTGATCCACTTTGCCATGGATGCCCCACTTTTTAACTTCTTCTTCAGAGTCCCAGGAAGTAAGGCTCTTCTGTTTAACTGATTTGCAGAATTTTTGCTTCTGCTATTATAATGGCTTCCATAGTTGAGTACCAAAGACACATTACTATGGTGCCACAGAGATATCACAACTTGCGTTTTGCAGATGAGGAAACAGACTGTTCTACCACCAAGGCTTTGGTTTTTCTACTCAATCTTGCACAATCTCTCACTCTCAGCCCAGATCATTGCTACATTTGTGTGAGCCATCAGCATCCAAAGTGAACACAGGGTCTAAACAACTGAAGATGGCATGAGGGAACACACAACCAGGTCTTTAAAAAAAGAAGAAAGTGAATAGGCAAACTGAACAGGACCTCTAGGACTGAAAAGCCTCTGTGAACAACTGGACTCAATATGAAATTGACGTGAGCTCACAGAAGACCAGTTGAGTTCCAGATGTGGTTGGGTAGCTTGGGTTATGGGCAGGTATAAAGAAAATGGTCTCTTCTTATACACGGAGTTCAAAAATAGACTGAAAGTCACCCCAAAGAGTCACTGTCTTTGTCTTTTGGTCATTAGTAGGTCAGCAGAAATCTCTAGAGAAGACTGGATTTTGTGGCTGATTATCAATTAATTGATCATCACTGGGTATCTTTGGGAGTGTTGCCTTCTCAGGGAGAAGCTGAAAATTATTCCGTGAAAGGTACTTCCACTGAGAATTGTTAAACTCTTTGGAGGTAAAAAATCAGGTATCTGGGAGAACTCAGAGATAACATAGGAGCGACAGGCTGAAGCCATGAGACAGATGGGCAGATGGCTTGAGAATGACCATGGGCAGAGGAGAGCAGTGGCAGGGAGAGCCCACAGGCCTCCACCCAGAGTCAGCCTGTCAGCAGGATGAGCTCTAAGATCACCCTAGAGGGAAACTGCAGGCCAGGTCGGGGGCACTGCAAGCTGGAGGTGTGCACAGGCAGGAGGGCAGGTGGCCTGCGATGAGGGGCCATGACTGTGTGGTGGGCTTTCCCACAGCAGGAGCAACTAGACTGAAAGTTCTTTTAAGTGAGGAAGCCATCATCTGTCCAGGGAAAAGTGGTTCGGGATACAGGAGGAGCCCTGCACCCTGCACTACAGAATCAGTCTAGTCTCGGGCAGTCTGTTCCACAGATGCCTCCAACCCAGAGATGGTTGTAGCTTTTCGCAACCAATCACGGCACAAAGTGAGGCCTCCCAATCCACAGCCATCCCTGAATACAGACACTTCACTTGACGTCTGAGTATAGCTGTGTGTGCCTGGAAAGCCTAGAAATAGAAACGGTGCTGTTTTCCCCAAGACGATCATCTCTACATCCTGACCTGGATCAACAATGATCCATTCTGGAAATCCTGGACACTCCTGCTCCTGGAGAGAAGGGATAGATAACTTTTCCACCTGCCTGCCTGTCCTGTCTACCTGGAGGTGGTCTTGTGGCATCTTGGGCCTCACATGTCCCACAGTCTGTTCTCATCCCTCCAATTTGCTCCTTCTCCAGCCTTCTCTCTCTTGGTTGAGTGGTTCCACCATTTGCCCAGGTTGCTTGGACCCAACCCTTGAGTTACAGCCAACTCCTCTCTTTCTCTCACAACCCAAATCTAATTCGTCAGTAAGTCCTGGTGACTCCACTTTCGGAATGTTCCTGGGATACCACCACTTTTTTGTCATCTCTGTCGCTGCTACCCTGCCGCTTGCTACTGTCAGCTCCAGCCTGGAGAACTGAAATAACCTCCTCACTGTCTCCAGCTGTTCTTCCCGCCCGTGGTCTCTTCTCCAGACACCACCAGAAGGATGCTTTGAAGTCCAGATGGCATCATGTTTTCCATCACATTTAGAATGAAACCTGAGGTCCCCAGTGTGACCCGAGGGCCAGTCAGGTTGCCCCCAGGGCTCCATTTCCTGCCACTCTTCCTCTTTCACTCTGCTGGAGCCACATGGTTACTATTCCTGAACACGGGAGGCTGTCTCTTGCTTTAGGGCTCATGCAGATTTGTTCCCATAGCCTGGGGACAGATTTTACCCCAGAAGTCCCCAGGGCTTGATTCCTCCCTTTATTTAGGTCTCAGCTGAAACGTCCCCTCTTCTGAGCAGCCTTCTCTCACCACCCAATGGAAGCAGCCATCCCTGCACGCTCTATCACTTCACTCGGCTCTATTTTTCATCCTAACACTTTCACAACTTGATATTCTTGTATAGTTTTTCATTTTATTTATTGAGTGCTGTCTCTTCCACTAGAAACCCCTGAAAGCAGGGATTTTTATAATCTGTTGGCCACCACTAGATTCATAAGGACGCACAGAACCTGGTAGGCTGCAGGCTGTCCATAACTGCTTGTTGAATGAATCGATGGATGAATGAGCAGGAGAAGCTCGTTTCTCTCCGTGAAATACAATGGGTTCCAAAGAAATCGAAGCCTTTTTGAAAGGCCTAGCCATACTTCGCCCATACCTCTACAGTGGCAGATCCATGCTCATGACCTCATTTCTCTCCTCAGAACCGCCTTAAAAGTAGACCTTTTAGAGCTACCCGAGAATCCCGGTCCCTGCAGCTGATCTTCCCACCTCCACCCAGCTCTCGTCCTCCTCTCCCTCCCCATCCACCATCGGGTGAGCTGGCTTCCCCTGCTCAACAGCTCTATGCGTTTGCATTTCTGGGTTTGGTCAGGTCAAGACCAGCTCCCCCTAATATGCCTCTGTACTAGACAGCCTTGTTCTAAATGGAAACTGCTGATGACATGGAGGAAGAGGCTGGAATGGAAATGTGGGGCAGGGAAGGAAGGAACAGGGAGAAGTCATCTCTAGGTTGGCAGTCCCTGTTAGCCTCTTAGGACTTCTCGCCTCTGCAGCAATGATGTTAGAGTCACGTCTTACTCCCTGGGGGGAGGTGGGTGGTTCCTGACACCTTCCCCTGCTTCTCCAGGTTCTCCCTTTTAGAAAAGGATGAAGGACAGTCTATGATGCAGGCAAGGTCATCACAGATTCTATTCCCTCCTTCAAGTGATGTCAAATGTGACACTGAATGAATATAACAAAGAAGTTCCTTATGAAGCTTTTGATTCTGAAATAGAATCATTCATAAAATATGAAGTAACTCCACAGACCAGATCACCTATCTTCTCATTTAAGTGATGAGGAAACAGAGCGATGCTAAGTAACTTGCCCAGGGTCACAGAACTGGTAAGGCACTAAACTAGGACTTGAAGCCTCCTGAGCCACTCTCCTGGACCACCAAGATGCTGCAGAGACCAGCTCTCTCCAGCAGGAAGTCCAGTTCCCAAAACGCGCATGGGCTCCTCCAACCTTGACAATAATTCCCCCAAATGGTGGAACCTGCGAACATACTCCATTGGCCTAAAATTGTTGCTTAAGGGCCCGCCTCATTTACCCCAAATTATCGTCCTCTTCCTCTCTCCTTCCTGCCTCCACCCTACTCTTCGAATCTCAAATCCCTCAAGCTATCCAATAACTATTGAGAGTTTAGGCATCCAGGTCCTCAACTGTACCAATCCGAGCCTGGGGAAAGATCTCCTTTCCTTTTTCTATCTTCATTGGAAGATATTTTGTGAAAAAAAATCACAGTGAGTTCCTCAATAGGGAAGCAAACATTGCTTCAAAACTCAGCTCTAAACTGCAGAGAAGGCCAGGCACGGTAGCTCACGCCTATAATCCAGCACTTTGGGAGGCCGAGGCGGGTGGATCACTTGAGGTCAGGAGTTTGAGACCAGCCTGGCCAACTGGGCAAAACCCTGTCTCTACTAAAAATACAAAAATTAGCTGGGCGTGGTGGCAAACACCTGTAATGCCAGCTACTCAGGAGACTGAGGCATGAGAATCACTTGAACCCAAGAGGCAGAGGTTGCAGTGAGCTGAGATCACACCACTGCACTCCAGCCTGGGCAACAGAGGGAGACTCTGTCTCCAAAAAAAATAAAAAATAAAATAAATTGCAGAGAAAATAGCATGGGCCAAGCCAGCCAGAGGGTCCTGTGCCACATGCCATCAGTGCTATGGTGGGAGCTTAATTCCACTCCCAGGTCAGTACCTCCTCCCTCATCTGTGCCCCCTAGGTCAGTGACTCCCGGGACCCATGAATGGCTAACCAGGCCTGCAGCTGAAAACTCTGGCTCGTAATTTGTGAAATCCTCTCCTCCTGGCAGCTTGTAAAGTGGCCACTTAACAGATGGCCAGTAATACATTGCATTCCTGGAAAATCTGTATTTCAGTAGTCACATTATTTACATTTTTCATTTATTAATCCTATTAGGAATATTCCCTCCAGGAGACAAATAAAGGTGGAACAAAAAAGCAAGACAAATAGGCAACTGTGAAAAAAACCCACCTTATTCAAAGGCCTGCTGTTTCCCCTGGGCATAGCTTATATATCACCTGTGTGCAAATAGGACGTCTGACTTGGTGCAGATAGGAGAACATCTGCTGCTCAAATGTCTTTTGAATTTTCCCAAAGACCCCATGAGATACCAGCCAGAGGAGTCTCTTGCTGCAAGGAAAGCTGTAGCCAAGTATATAATTTTTAATCCAGTAATATCGAATACAACAAAAAGTGTCAAGAGCACAAAACATGATTAGAAAATAGACCAATGGAAGAGCCAGCAGGCATGGGCTGTTTGGTTGGCTGACTGGTGGTAATGAGTGTGCAACAGGCAAAACATTGACCTGGATGCATCAGCAACATGGTGAATGCGATCGCCTTCATTTCAGCCCAATGCCTGGTACGCACAAAGCTCAGGATTAATGCTAGGCCATGAGGTCGTCATTGCTGTTTCACCATCTGCTAGAGGAAATGCTCCTCATCATTCAGGGACCAACTGTCATGCTGCCTCTTCTGTTAAAGCGTCCTTGCATTCGTGCCTTCTCTAAACTCCTGTGAAATCGACCTTACTTTTTTTCCTCCATGTTTTTTAGTCCTTTGCCCATCTGATGTCCCTCACTCGATTGTTAGCTCCATAAAAACTATGATTTCTATTTACCTTTGGTTCTACCCCCACAGCATGGCCCCTGCAGTGACCTGCGTCTAGTAAAGGTTACTATAATTAAGTGACATGATCTCCGAAGTTGACAGTTTCCATATGTGTTTGGTTTGGGTGGTGTATTAGTCCATTTTCACACGCTATAAAGAACTATCTGAGACTGGGTAATTTTAAAAGAAAAGAGGTTTAATTGACTCACAGTTCCTCATGGCTGGGGAGCACTCAGAAAACTTATGATCATGGCATAAGGAGAAGCAAGCATGTCTTTACCATGATGGAGCAGGAGAGGTGGCGGGGCAGTGGCGTGGGGACGTGCCACACACTTTTAAACCATCAGATCTCATAAGAACTCACTCACTATCACAAGAACACCATGGGGGAGATCCACCCCCATGATCCAGTCACCTCCCACCAGGCCCCACCTTCAACACATGCAGATTACAATTGATTTTATTTTATTTTATTTTATTATTTTTTATTTTTTTTATTTTATTTTTATTTTTTTGAGACGGAGTCTCGCTCTGTCGCCCAGGCTGGAGCGCAGTGGCCGGATCTCAGCTCACTGCAAGCTCCGCCTCCCGGGTTTATGCCATTCTCCTGCCTCAGCCTCCCGAGTAGCTGGGACTACAGGCGCCCGCCACCTCGCCCAGCTAGTTTTTTTTTTTGTACTATTTAGTAGAGACGGGGTTTCACCGTGTTCGCCAGGATGGTCTCGATCTCCTGACCTCGTGATCCGCCCGTCTCGGCCTCCCAAAGTGCTGGGATTACAGGCTTGAGCCACCGCGCCCGGCTATTTTATTTTATTTTTATACAGAGTCTTGCTTTGTCTCCCAGGCTGGAGTGCAGTGGTGTGATCTCCGCTCACTGCAACCTCTGTCTCCCAGGTTCAAGAGATTCTCCTGTCTCAGCCTCCCAAGTAGCTGGGACTACAGGTACACACCCACCACGCCTGGCTAATTTTTGTATTTTTTAGTAGAGACAGGGTTTCACAATGTTGATCAGGCTGGTCTCAAACTCCTGGCCTTAGGTGATCCACCCACCTTGGCCTCCCAAGGGGATTACAACTTCACATGAGATTTGGATGGGGACATAGAGCCAAACTATATCAGGTGGTTTCATTCCTGTGTCCTAACTCTTGTAGTGTAACTTCAGAGATGGGAGAAGAATGTCATAAACCAGATAGGCATCAGGGAAGGGGGATTCTTTTCCTCACTTGCCTTCATGCTTTAGTTTTCTTGAATTCCAAGACAATGGAAAGGATCTTGACCGATTTTAAAGAATCAAGAAATGAAAAAAGGTGGAGGCATCAGTTTCCAAAGTTATAATTTGTTCATACCTGAGATGAATACTAATTCCTATTCTAACTACCTCACAGGACTCTCCTGAGGCTCAAATAAGGTAATGTGTGGACAGAAGCTCTTTGCTTGTAGGAAAGATGATATGGGTGTAAAGTATTATTAGCCCTTTAATCTTTCTCGTCTCATAATGGAGAAAATTTTCCAAAGACAAATTGGGAGCTCATTTCAGTCTCTCAGCGGCCTCTTGCTACATGATGTCCATGTCAATTAAATGCTGCAGAAGAGTGTGGCCGAATCCAAATAAACAGCAGCATGAAATACATTTGTCAGTGCTCTAGCCCTGCTAAAGACAGGTAGAATTCTCCTCCAGGCCCCAGGACTCATCCACTGGCTGAGATGCAGTGCATGAACGGCATAACAACACTGTAAAGGCCGCTCTGGGTCAGACCTTGCTTTCATGGATCCAAGTTTTCTGCTCTTACCGCTCCACCAAGGGCCATTCTGTAGGAGGGTGTGGCTGCTCCCTGTGATGGTGGAACACAAAGCCTCCAGAAGCCCCTTTGGGACTGGGGGACTCATTGCTCCTGCTCCTGGGAATGATGGCAGCTGATGGTTCTCCTAATCAGGGCGCTAACCTCAGCCTCAGAGTCCCTCACTCAAAGCCACACTCCGTCCTATATCCGATGACTGTGGTGTGTCAGTGGTGGGAAAGGAGGCAACAAGACCTGGCTCCCTTGTCTAGGGTAGGACAAGTCTGCGGGGCTGATTTCCCATAGGGTCAGCTGAGTTCTCTGATGCCATTTTATTGCTGCTCAACTTCTCTGTTTGCCCAGTTTCACGTCCCTTGCCCTTCACAAATATTGTCCCTGCAAACTGTGTTTAATAAAACTGCATACCGATCTCTGAAGGACTTCACCTATGACACTTCCCAAATAGTGCAGCTCTGGCTAGGTTACTGGTCTGTAGGGATATTGATCCTCCAAGCCCTTGGAGAAAATAAGTGGATCCCGCATCAGTCCGTGTCCCAAGCCAGTTACCTTAGTTGTAAGCATCACCCGCCCTCTACCCCAGCATGCTACACAAGCATTATTTTCTATGTGCCATGATGAGAAAAGGGATCTGTGTAACGTCAGTAATGTGTGGCACACTCAGAAATAAATCTGTTTTAACACAGTATAGTCATCTTTCCAATATCCATTCCCTCTTCTTTCTTACTAATGGATCCCTGATTTTTTTTTCTTCCAGGCAGTAATTTTCCCAGCAAAACAAACAAACAAACAAAACCATTTCCCAGCCTTCTCTGCAGCCAGGGAGAGCCACGTGGACAGTGAATTCTTGAATTCCAAGACAATGGAAAGGATCTTGACCAATCTTAAAGAATCAAGAAATGAAAAAAGGTAGAGGCATCAGTTTCCAAGGTTACAATTTGTTCATACCTGAGATGAATACTAATTCCTATTCTAACTACCTCACAGGACTCTCCTGAGGCTCAAATAAGATAATGTGTGGACGGAAGCTCAAGAATTTAGTCTTGCTCAGTGGACAGAAGCAGAAATGTGCTGCTCTTCTAAGAAAGGCATCTCCACATTTTCATGTTGTTCCTTTCTGTATCTTCCTGCCTGGAACAGGGATGGGAGGCTAATGACCAAGAAGATACCCATGTCCTGTGTGGATGCATCTTCTATTGCAGCATCTAAAAATTACACCAAACTTTGGAGGCTTTAAACAAACACTTGTTATATCGGTTTCTGTGGGTCAGGAATAACGGTGGGGACTCCGGTGTGGTCCCCTGGTTACACAGCACTCATTTGGTATAACATGAGAGGAAACTACACAAGGGTATACATCCCAGGAGGCAAGGCTCTTTCGAGGGCTTCTCAGAGGCTGCCTCCCCTAGCCCAGCCTCTGGCCCTGAGGAGTCACATCCATCCCACATACAAAATATCGTCATTCTCTCCCAAGGTCTCCAAAGGTCTCATCCCATGACAGCATGAATGTGCAATTAAAGAACCTAATCATCTAAGGCAGGTCCGAGCATGGAGGAGACATCTCAGGCACGGCTCCTGAAGCACAGCCCTCAGGTACAGTTCCCCTGCAAACCGTGCTTCTTCAAAGCCCTATATTTTGGTTTCATGACTTAGCCATGGATGTATCCAAAAGAAGAGAAAAGAACAATTTGACCATCTGCTATTTCAATTATCTCCCTACCCACCTCCCTATCCACTTGGCCCTAAAACTAGAGAGTGCGTATATGAGGCTGTGCAAACACACACACACACACACACATTCATACATGGTATGAAGTGGCACTCTAGCCAAATAAGCAAGACAAAGAGGATGACAACCAAGCAGGAATGCCAAAACTGATATTTTCCTAATGAGAACAATAATGCAATGAGTAACAGAGCTCACGAGTGGCTGACCCAGCAGATGTCCCCTGGGGATCCGAACTATTCTTTAATTCTCCCTGAAGACCCCAAAAGAAGCAGCAATGGAGCAGAGTGGAGTGGGGAGAGGGATGGTTGGCCAGTTAGGGACTGGGACAGTAAGGGCTGGAACCAGGAAAGGAACTACGGAGAGTCCTCCAGGGCAGCAGTGTGTCTGTCTTGCTTTAACATTCTGAGCAGGCATCTCTCTGATTTCTTGCAATACTGTTTGAAACACTCTCTATGTTCTGCAAAACGAGGGGCATAGAAACACTCCTCAGCATGTCTTCAGCTGCTGAATTGCCCGAGTGTGATCTGAGGCCCTCCGTTCCTATTTAGTTGATGGCACGTCTTTGGCATTTTCGTTCATTTCTGATAACTCCCTCGGGAATGGCCAGCTAAGCACTTTCTCCATTATGCTATCTCTGTGAAAAGTCACACTTAAGGGTTCTCAGAGGACGATTTCAGATACAGATATAAAAGCCATCCCTGAATGCCACTCTGCTGGCTTTGCTGTCTGTGCAGATGTTCTCAGAGATTCTATCATTCTTTCCGTATTTTTAAAGTTCATTCTAGAAAATTAACCTTAATAACCAATTGAAACCTTCATGGTTTTTTTCCCCTGCTGAGGCCTCTCAACCAGAATTTTAAATCCAACCCTTTCCATCCTGTACTCAGCAGGCAGGAGAAATTTAAGAGCCTATAGTCAGTAGCTAATATCAATCTCCCTTGGCTAAGAGACCCTGTCTGATCTTGGCTCCTTGGTTCCAATCATTTTGCCCTGCCTTATTCCATTTAGCCGAGTCCTTGCCATGAGCCCCAGTTCAGCTGGATCCCAGCCTTGGTTCCAAGGACTTCAGCACATCCAAGAATTGGAGAACATTCTATCCTACCTGCTCTGAGGATGGATGTCGCATTTTTTGAACTAAAATTTCTGAAGATAGACGGTGGCTCCGCCTGGTGAGATATTCCCCTAATGCCTACTTGTTTCTAACTGGGCCCTTCTCCTTGCCACGGATCTTCTGGAATCCTAACTGCTCCCAGGTCAAAATAGGTGGGTTTTGGCCACATTCCTCACTTGTCAGACCACCTATGAGAAAGATGGGATTCATGGCTGGAAGGGACTTCAAACGCTGTCTAGTCCAACCATTCAAGCATGCCTTGCCTGACAATAAATGCAAATCAATCAAACAATGCCTCTGATTCAGAGCCCTCCTTTTCTCATGTTAAATAAGAACAGCTTAAAGTTAAACATTTCAATGAATTCTTCCTAATGCTAAGAGCCAGGGCTGCCTTACAGGTCTCAGGAATGCTATTTTTGAGATGGTTTTAATAAGTCTGAAGCCTGACTATTATTGTCAGACACACAGAGCCCCGTTGCCCCATTTCAGACAGCAAAGAGGTGGCAGAGGATGAGGGGGAACCTCACATACCCCTGATCTCCACAGCAATGACCTCCCTGAAGGTGGGCATGGACTCCAGCTGCCTCCTGCTTCCTGATTCAGTCCTTTGGTGAGGCTGTCCCTCAGATACTGTACATAAGGCTCGTGGCTAAGCAAAGAGGACTGACTACCTTTATGGGTTTCAGTTTTTCAAGTTCTGGAGTGATCTGATAGTTGGTGGATTTGAACCATTCTAGTTGACCCTTTAAGACAAAGCATGTCCTTCCTGGGCTCATGGTGTGTCAGTCCATTCTCACACTGCTGATAAAGACACACCTGAGACTGGGTAATTTGTAAAGAAAAAGAGGTTTAATGGACTCACAGTGCCACATGGCTGGGGAGGCCTCACAATCGTGGCAGAAGGCTAAAGGCACATCTTACATGGTGGCAGTCAAGAGAGAATTGAGAGCCAAGCAAAAGGGGAAACTATCAGATCTCATGAGACTTACTCACTACCATGAGAACAGTATGAGGGAAACTGCCCCCATGATTCAATTATCTCCCACCAGGTCCTTCTCATAACACATGGGAATTATGGGAGCTACAATTCAAGATGAGATTTGGGTGGGGACACAGCAAAACCATATCACATGGTCAGCTGAGGAGCTTTGGGCAAGCCATAGAAATAGGCTCCCACCTCCACGCAAAGCCGTGGAGCTTCTTTGCAAAGCATCCCCTCTCCTAGAGCACTTCTTGTGGGTCCACCCTAGCCAGTCACACTGCTGACCTTGGGTCCTTGCCCCAGCCTGGTCAGTATTTTTCTGAAATTGCACCCTTTCATATAAGCTAGCCCATAGGACACCCTGCCAGGCTGGGTGCTCAAACACCTTAGGGAAAGCTGAAGACATGAACTTACTGCTTTCTGTAGATGTAGAGAAGTCCTGACCAAGAAATTCTGGGAGGCCCATGAAGTGTGGCAGATTTGGGGCAAAATGGAATCATCAGGGACACAACTAATTCCAGAGGTGCCCTGCTGGGGGTTCCAAAGCCTTGATGGGATGTTCTTTGCACCAAAGCACCTGCAAGTTCATGGCATACACAGTAACAGTGACAGCGATGCCCAGGCAGAGGAAGAAAGGAAGCAGAATGTGGTTGAGCCACTTGTGGAATATTTATTGAAGCAGGTAGTTTGAAGATAGCTAGCCAAATAGCATCAAATTTCATGTGCTCTACCTAGCCATTAAGCTAAATGTAACTAAATCCCAGGGAAGGGATAAGGCTCACCCAAGACTTCTCAGAGGGCTTGGAGAGCAGGAGGGTAAAATTGTACTACTCTCAGCTAATGCATCAACTGTCAACACAAGGAGCCCCACTATCTGGGGACCAGAAAATACGAGTAGGACCCCAAGTACAGGGAAGGCTCTAAAGGGGGTCCTGGGAACCACAAGTGAAGCACGTCCCTTCCCACACTGGCGCGGGCAGGCGCATGGAATCAATAGGAGGCATTCAGTCTCACAGAACTTACCAGGGAAAAGGCAATTTCAGAGGGAGAAAGCAGCCCTGATTAATGCACTGCAACCTTTGAGAAGATTAATGCGTGGACAAGGAGGAAGCAATGAGTGTAATTTATTTAGACTTTCAAAAAGGCTCCATACCAAAGGCTGTTTTTAAAAGTCACTGTGGCATCTGGGTTTTAAAGGACTAGCTTTTCGAGGTTAATGCCAATGAAGACGCCTACATTTTCTTGGTGCCAGTGCCACACGCTGTAGAGGACTGGTGACTTGTACCCTGCGTGGCCATTTCTAAGCAGATTCTCACCTCCTCTTGCCCCTCAAGAAGTGACCTCTCTCTTCCTTCTTAATTTCCAACTTTTTCCACTTTCTACACAATGTGTAATTGTCTATGTGTGTCTTATCTCTGAGGTAGCCTGGAACCTACCTCTGGACAATGTCATATCCACTTTTGTGCTCTACACGATACCTATGACTAGGATTCTATGACTCTAAATTGGAGAAGACACAGTAGTTTAAAAAAATGTTTTTTTGAGACAAGGTCTCATTCTTTCACACAGGCTGGAATGCAGTGGCATAATCACAGCCCACTGCAGCCTCGACCTCCTGGGCACAAGCGATCCTCCCTCCTCAGCCTCATGAGTAGCTGGCACTGCAGGTATGTGCCACCATGCCTGGATAATTTATTTGTTACTTGTAGAGATGCAGATAATTCTTTCTTTCTTTCTTTCTTTCTTTCTTTCTTTCTTTCTTTCTTTCTTTCTTTCTTTCTTTCTGTCTCTCTCTCTTTCTCTCTCTCTTTCTTTCTTTCTTTCTTTCTTTCTTTCTTTCTTTCTTTCTTTCTTTCTTTCTTTCTTTCTTTCTTTCTTTCTTTCTTTTTGTTTGTGACAGAATTTCACTCTGTCACCTAGGCTGGAGTATAGTGGCATGATCTCAGCTCACTGCAGCCTCTGCTTCCTGAGTTCAAATGATTCTCCTGCCTCAGCCTCCCAAGTTGCTGGGACTACAGGTGCACACCACCATGCCCAGCTAATTTTTGTATTTTTAGTAGAAACAAGATCTCACCATGTTGGCCTGGCTGGTCTTGAACTGACCTCAGGTGATCTCCCTGCCTTGGCCTCCCAAAGTGCTGGGATTACAGGTGTGAGCCACTGCGGTTGGCCAAGAATTCTCAAGTATTACGTTTTACTGCTGTGAATACTGCAGACACCTCAATCTCCACATGGCCAGCACGGAGGCCATTGTCCCCGCCCTTGTCACACACAGCTGCCCTTTCTCCGACCCCCTCTTGCTGAGCGGTCCCACCAAGCACTCGCCTGGCAGCAGGCTTGGCTGCCTCCTGCTGGCTCATTTCTCATGGTCAGTCCAGTTGGTCAAGTTCTGTGCATTCCTCACCCTAGACGTTCCCATGTTTCTTCATGTGCATGGCAGCTGCCTTATCCCGAGCCTCACTGCTGCACCTGTATGACATCTTCAGATCCTGATCAAATCCTTCAAAGGTCATGGCCAGTGTGTGTAGGGTTTCCCATGCCCTGACATCTTTCTGAAAAATATTTTTTTGAGGCAGGGTCTTGCTCTGTTGCCCAGGCTAGAGGGCAGTGGTGCAACCGTGGCTCACTGCAGCCTCAGCCTCTGGGCTCAAGTGAGCCTCTCACCTTAACCTCCCTACCCCTCCCTACCCCCCAGTAGCTGGGACTACAGGTGCATTCCACCATGCCCAGCTACTTTTATTTATTTATTTATTTAGTAGAGATGAGATCTCACTCTGTTGCCCAGGCTGGTCTCCAACTCCTGAGCTCAAGTGGTCTTCCTGCCTCTGCTTCCCAAAGTACTGAAATTACATGCATGAGCCACCATGCCCAGCCACACCCAGGTATCTGGATAGCTGCTGTTATCACTCCTGTTGCCTTCCACACCTTCTTTCTCTCCCTTCTTCCAGCTTCATCCTGTAGTGAAATCCTACCTGTTAAAATAAATGCCCCCTTCCACCACGGGGCCTTTGCATCTGCTGCGTCCTTCCTTCTGAAACTCTCTCTCTTTTTCCTAGTACTCCTTCACAGTTAAACTCAGTTAGTTCCCCAGGCTAGATCAAATCCCCCTCGTTTATACTTTTGTCACATTTTGTACTTCTACATCAAAGCAAAATTATAACACAGTTATAATTTTATACTTATTTGTATCATTATTTGGTTAATGACTTCTAACTCCTCTAGATTGGCCACGTCCAGTTGGCTCACCTGGATAGGGCTGGCGTAATAGAAACCCCACGGGTATTTTCTCTATGAAACAGTGGTAGGGACGTGAACAGCAGCAAGTCCCCAGCCTGGTCTAGGGGGGTTAGAGAGAACTGCCCAGGGGAAGTGGTAAATCAGGGACCCTGAAACAAAAGTGGGCAGCAAAAGTGTTCCAGGCAGCAGGTACAGGGTTGGGAAGACTCTGGAGCTAGAAGACCCGGAGTTTTCAAGCAGAGGTCTCAAAAGTAGGACACATATTTCCCAGTGGGTATACAAGATGGTCCATTAGGAAGCAGGAAGAAAAAAATAGATATGTTTATGCTAAATGTTTAGCTTAACTGAATAAGAAAGCAAGTAAGCTCCGCTATTATATAAGAAACAGGCTGAAGCCAGAGGCTCCCTTAGTGCAGGTGTCCGAGAGCCATGTGCCATGCAAGGTATGTGATGTCTCCCGAAAGAGAAGTGACTGTGCCCCAGTATGCAGCCAGGGTGTGTCTGTCACCCAAACCCACAGATGATATTACCTACTCTGAACCAGCCCTCACTAAATGCCACATGACTTAAAGAGTCTCCTGCAAAGAATTGACAGATTGATGGTAATACTACTAATGGGAGTGTAAGTGAACACACATTTTTTTCTGAGCTCACACTGCTCCTGCCTCAGACAAGTTCTTTGTCAGCCCATGAGATTAAAAATGATTTAATCAGAACTGACAAGAAGTTTTCCAAAAGAATACAAATTTATCACCAATTCTTTTGAAGTATGGGTTTGCATCCTCTGTTGTTAACATCGAACCTTGCCTTAACCATAGCTTTCCTCATCTGAATATATTAGTTAATGGTGATAATACATGTAGACAGCTTTTTTTTATTATTTATGTGTTTATTTTGAGACAGGGTCTTGCTCTGTTGCCCAGACTGGAGTCTGGTGGCACCATCATAGCTCATTGTAGCCTCAACCTCCCAGGCTCAAGGCATCCTCAAGCCATCCATCCTCCATCCTACTCAAGCCATCCTCCTGAGTAGCTGGGACTTACAGGTGCATGCTGCTACACCTGACTAATTTTAAACAATTCTTTTCTAGAAACTGGGTCTCACCATGTTGCCCACGCTGGTTTTAAACTCCTGAGGTCAAGCAGTCCTCCCTCCTGAGCCTCCCAAAGTGTTAGGATTACAGGCATGAGCAACTGCACCCGGCAGACAGCTTTTAAGTAAATATCCATACCTTGGAGTTTGTATGTAAGTATACATACTTGGGAGCCTACAAGTTTTCAGCTTGTTTATTTGCTGTTGTTTTCTCATTGAGGTGTGCAACCAAAACTATGGAAACCATTGCATTAGGAACTGAAAGAAGTTCAATATGGAAGAACTGGGGAGTGGGAGAGGGCAATGTTGAGAAATTGGACTGGAGAGATAAGCAGTCCAATAGAGAAATACTCTATTATAGTATTTATCAGACTATCTATCATTATTCACTTTAAAGGTTCTTACTTGATATCTAGGGTTAACTTATACTCAATAATTTACATGTCTGAATATTTTGTGGAGATGATTAATAACCTTCATACAATTCTCTAAAGTTCTATGTCTTAGTAAACATTATTGATCTAGTTAGTGGTCTGGCTCTCCCAACTAAGCTGCATTCCTTGTTGTGAAAGAATCTAATTTTTTTTTTTTTTTGAGATGGAGTCTCACACTGTCGCCCAGGCTGGAGTGCAGTGGCGCGATCTTGGCTCACTGCAACATCTGCCTCCCAAGTTCAAGCGATTCTCCTCGCCTCAGCCTCCTAAGTAGATGGGATTACAAGTGCCAGCCACCACACCTAATTTTTTTGTATTTTTAGTAGAGACAGGGTTTCGTTATGTTGGCCAGGCTGGTCTCGAACTCCTGATCTCACAATCCACCCTCCTTGGCCTCCCAAAGTGCTGAGATTACAAGCATGAGCCACCACACCCTGCCAGAATCTCATTTTTATGATTATCATCATAGTAAGTGTGAAATAGCTATGAATTATTGAATGAATGAATGAATGAATGAATGAATGATTTATCTATTGCTTTCTCTTTTGGGCATTGGAAGACAAAAGAACCCCAAAAACCCACATACAGCTAAAAGTTGATTTTCTTTTTAGTAATAAGAGTTTCATGGGCTTCATTTAACATAAACTTACACAGTACCTTCTGTATGCCAGGTACTAGTCATTCTGTCCTCATAAAAACCCTAGGAGTAGGTACTATCATTGTCCTATTTCCAGACAGTGAAGCTGAGATGTGGCTTGATAAGGTCATTTGGCTGTAAGTGGCTAAGGCAAGAGTCAAACGCAGGCAGCCTGGCTGCAGAGTCTATGCTTGTAACCAGCACACCATGGCAAGACCCGCATGTCAGCTCACACAGTTACAGGGTCGGTGTCATCAGAAGGTGCTCAGCATAACCTGACAGCAAAATGCCCGCCATAACCTTCCTCACTCCTCAGCAAAGACTGCCCTTCAAAAGCAAAGTAGGGAGAAGTCGACCGAGATTCAGATGGCTTGGTTTCACGTGGCTACAAACGACAGGGCTGAAGTGGAGAGCTCAACCTGACAAAGTAGCGAACTGCTCACAGAGCCATGACATTATATTTAACATTTTATTATGGAAATTCTCACATTCCAAAGTGTAGAGAAAAATATAATGAACCTCCAACAATTATCAACACATAGCAAATCATTTTCATCCACATGCTTACTCCTCCATTTTGTCTTTGTTTGTTTTTTGTTGTTGTTGTTGTTGTGTTTTAGCTTCTTTGAGACAGTCTCACTCTGTCACCGAGACTGGAGTGCAGTGGCACAATCTCAGCTCACTGCAACCTCTGCCTCCCAGGTTCAAGTGATTCTTGTGCTTCAGCCTCCCAAGTAACTGGGATTACAGGCACGCACCACAATGCTGGGCTAATTTTTGTATTTTTAGTAGAGATGGGGGTTTCACCATGTTGACCAGGCTGGTCTCAAACTCCTGACCTCAAGTGATCCTCACACTTTGGCCTCCCAAAGTGCTGGAATTACAGGCATGAGCCACTGTGCCCAACCCCATTGTTATTTTTAAGTAACCTGATTCCACATGATTTCCTAATGGGACTTAAAAATATTGTATTACCCACTTAGAAACTCTGTAGAATTGATGTCAGAAGACTTGAATTTGAGTCTTGCCTCTACACTTTTCCAGCTCTGTGTCCTTAAGCATGTATTTCTCTGAGCCTCAGTTGCAACATCTATAAATTATGGATGGTAATACTTGTTTCACCATATGGTTTTGAGGATTAGATAAGTCAACACGAGTGAGAGTGACGTTTAAACTGTAAAGACCTGATTGAATCTCAGCACAGCCCTGCTTCCATCTCACCCCACCACAAGGACTATCATGGTTCATTTTATGTGCCAGCTTGGCTAGACTATGGTGATCACTTGTTTGGTCAAAGACCAGTCTAGATGTTGCCATAAAGTTATTTTCTAGATGTGATTAATATTTACAATCAGTTTAAGTAAAGCAGATTACCCTCCATAACATAAGTGGGCTTCATCCAATCAGTTGAAGGTCTTCAGAACGAAGATAGATTTTCCAAAGAAGAAAGAATTCTGCCTCCAGGCTGTAACATAGAAATTCTGCCTGAGTTTCCAGCCTGAGGACTCAAGGCTGCAACATCTACTCTTCCCCGTATCTTCCAGACCTGCCATTTGCCTTACAGAGTTTGGACTTACCAGTCCCTACTATTGTAAGGCTTCAGGTTGAGATAGGTCAGCAGGAGTCAGCAGGTGATTGGAGGGTGGAGGGAGAGAAAGGTTGGGATATTTCTTCCCGTGGCTCTTTTCTGGTAGGTTGGCTCAGGCTTCTGGGCCGGTCTACCAAAGTGGTCCTCTCACTCTCCAGGTGATGGGGAGATGACGCTCTCCCTACATTATTTGCCAGCCCTCTGCACATTCCTTGTGTTTTCCTTACATTACATGGTAACCACACCTTTGCAAATAGTTCCTTTATTGAACTCTCCTCAATTACCCAGCTCGAGAGTACCATCTATTTCCTGTTGGGACCCCAAGGGATACAGATGCTAGAGAAAGCAATTTAACAGAGAACCCATACTAGGTGGATGAAACAGAGTCACTAAGAATTCCGTTAGGAATACTTTAGGTGCTCATCAGTATCAGTTTTCCTGAGTCCCCAAACTGTCATATTCCCAGCTCTCCAGCTCTCTGGGAAACTCAGCTAATGCCTCCTCCATGCCCTCCACCTCGCCTTCCAAGGCATCCCCAGCTGGGTGCTGAACTCACTCAGAGCCCTCAAGTTTGCCCTTGACCATGACCCTGAGTTTACAACCATCTTGGTGGCTGGGGGTTGGGGGGAGCCTTCCCCTTGCCCACAGCATCACTCATTTCCTTCTTTCTGTGCCAAACCCGAGCAACCTTTCCCAGTCCACAGAGCCTCGCTGTTTCTGGGGACTGGCCAGCCCACCGCCTTGGAAGCCAGCTCAGACCCAGTCGTCAGTTCCCAGATTGCACCTCCCCTGCCCGTCCGCCCTCACACACACATACAAAAATACTTTGGTTATTTAGGTTGCCATGACCGCTTTTATTTTAGATGTAGTGATTCACCAGTATGGCCCTTTCTGCAGCACTACACAGTTAATTTCCACCCAGAGCTAATTGGATATCCTTTCATTTTCCCCACTACTTCCCCACGGTGGTTCCCACCAACACTTGCTCCCATAAATATGTATAACTCCACTCCAGATATTAGCAGTGTGTTTTGAAAAACACATCCAATTTTACCAGGAATCTGATAGCATATTCATAACCAGTCCCAGTCTTTGCTTCTTCGGCAGCTTACTTTGGAAGCTGCTAAAAATTCTCTTCTTGTTTATAAAAAGTAAAAAAAAAAAAAAAAAAAAAATACTTGACCTTGATTTACTAACACAACAGTGTACGGAAAGTTTGCTTTAAATAATTAAAAATATTAATAAGCCACAAAGCAGCCCTTCTACTCTGCTATGGCGAGAGATGTTCATTTTAACGAGAGTGATACAGTATAGTGATTTTGATGTTCCCCTGATTTCATTAAAATGGGATTATGTGTGGGTGGGTGTGTGTAGCCATAAGTACAAACTCAAAGACCAAAAAGTACAAAAGCTGTTTGAAAGTTAATTAAAATGACCCTCAGGATTTGGGGACAGCAAAGTAAACACCATCTCCTAGCTGGCCACCCTCTCCCTGTCACGAGCATGCAGTTTGGAGTCAACCAGTTTTGTTGCTTTTGGAGTTTATAACTCAACTGGTTAATGATCTGGTCTATGGACATGAATACTACCAGCCCCGGAATCATCAGTCAGCAGGAGTTCCTTTGATATCTTCCCCAATCTCCCTGAGGCTATGACACCTTGAAATAGGGGCCCCTCCCTGAGTAAATCCATTCAGCTTATGTGACCAAAGGATTTTCTACTCAGTCATGGTGAGAAGTAGCCTGGGACAAGGCTGAGAGTCGCTGGGGACCAGGACTGCTAGGGACCGCAACTGCTAGGGACCACAGCAGGGACTTGAGCGTCCAGGCCAGCCTGACCTCCTTCCACGATGAGTCCTGAAGCCCCACACCACGCCTGACACCTCCACCTGGCCTGACCTCCACCTGGCCTGACCTCCACCTGGACTGACCTCTACCTGGTCTAATACCCACCTGGCTTCACTTCTTCCCTGGCTTCACCTCCCACCTAGAAGAAAGATGCATTCCATCCCCAAAGCTTTTAAGAGAAACATAGCTTCTCTTTTTCTTCATTAGCCATCAGCACCTCCACTTGGGAACCACTTAGAAAGAATAGGTGAAAAGTAAAGAAGTTCACCTTGGCTGGGCACGGTGGCTCATGCCTGTATTCGCAACACTTTGGGAGGCCCAGGCAGGTGGACCACTTAAGGTCAGGAGTTCAAGACCATCCTGGCCAAAATGGTGAAACCCGTCTCTACTAAAAATACAAAAACATTCGCTGGGCATAGTGGCGCACACCTGTAGTTTCAGCTACTCAGGAGGTTGAGGCAGGAGAATCACTTGAACCCAAGAGGCAGAGGTTGCAGTGAGCCAAGATCGTGCCATTGCACTCCAGCCTGGACAACAAGAACAAAACTCTGTCTCAAAACAAAACAAACAAACAAATAACAAAAAGAGGAGGAGGAGGAGAAGAAGGAGGAGAAGGAGGAGGAGAAGGAAGAGGAGGAGGAGGGGGATGAAGAGGAGGAGGAGGAGGATGAAGAGAAGGAGGAGAAGGAGGAGAAGGAGAAGGAGGAGCAGGAGGAGGAGGAGGAGAAGAAGAGGAAGAGGAAGAAGAAGAAGAAGAAGGAGAAGGAGAAGGAGAAGGAGAAGGAGGAGAAGGAGGAGAAGGAGGAGAAGGAGGAGAAGAAGGAGAAGAAGGAGAAGAAGGAGAAGAAGGAGAAGAAGGAGAAGGAGAAGAAGGAGAAGGAGAAGAAGGAGAAGGAGAAGAAGAAGAAGAAGAAGAAGAAGAAGAAGAAGAAGAAGAAGAAGAAGAAGAAGAAGAAGAAGAAGAAGAAGAAGAAGTCGTCTCCTGGGCATCTCTCACAGTCAGGCTCCCTAAATCCTCCCGGCTAACCGTCCTCCTCCCGTCATTTACCCCACCATTCTTTCAAACCTACTTAGAGAGAGGGTATCACATAGCCAAAGGAAATAAAGACGTTTGCCATCAACATCTTTGCCTCCCACAGTTTCTCTCTGGACTTGAGCAGCACGGCTGTGTGGTGAGCGGGTCTGTGGGGAGATTCAGGTCTCTCTTGCTAGTCTGTCTTCAGTGTGCCTCAGGAAGATCCCAGGCTTCAGGGGCAAGCAGTCCTGGACGACTTCATTACCCGGTGACCCTGAGACATTATGTAACCTTGCTGGGTCTCTAGCTCCTCATTTGTCAAGTAGGGACGACAATAGGGCCTAAGAATGGGATAATTCTGAGGATTAAAAGTAATTGTGGTCTGTCTCCAATTCTATTAACATGGAGTGTCAGTGCAGGGAGTGGCATGGAATGGCACACAATGGAATGGAATGGGAGAGAATACTGGGACGGAAGTGGAGTTCCCATTGGAAACTACACAGATTTGGTTACCGGCAGCTGGCCATGTCCTGAGGGTTTTCCAGTCCTGGAGAGGCCACTCTTTAAAGAGGGAAGGAATGATATTGCAGAGGTCAGAGGAAGTGGGAGTTGAGGTCAGTTTTGCTTCCATTCCCAGGAGCTCCTGAATTAAAAATTCTGAGGCAGGTCTTCAATAACACAACAACACAACGTTATCAACCTCAATCACGACAAGGGCACAGATTTGACATTTTCTTTGGAAACTCATAGTTATGTGCTGATTATGGCTATGGAAGTCACAAGACTTGGCAAGTGGGAAACCCTTGCCTGGAAACGAAAAAGTAGTCAAAGTAGCTTCACTGAAATACTCCCTGCCTCCCAGCACCTCTCACAAGTGCAGTGTGCTCCCTAGAGTTTCAGCTCCCCCAGTTGCACGGGGAGCCAATCTCTTCTTTCAAATGGATGAGAATGTTAAGTGAGACATGATCTTGATTCTGGGCTCGGCTGTGAAGGCTTTCCCCACCAAGTCCAGAGGACTTGGATCAGGTCTCCTAGTTCCACTCTTAATCCCACTACAGCCTATTCTTCTCACAATGGTGAGACGAATCTTTTAAACAGTAACTCAGATGGTGTAACTCCTCTCCTGTGATCTCCCAGGGGCTCTCTATCTCACTGGGGGAAAATTTCAAGTCTTCCTGGTGACCTACAAGGTGCTCCACGACTTACCCTCCCGCCCCCCGCCCCTCACTGTCTCTTTAAACACATGCCAAACACAGGACGCTTGCACTTGCCTTTCTTGGCCTGGGAATTTTTTTCACCACATGTTCATTGGACTTGCTCTGTCACTTCTTTTAAAACTCTTCTCAAATATCAGCTCATCAGTAAGATCTCCCTAATCTCCTAAAGAGTAAAATGTTCATGTGCGTTCATGCACACACACACCACACCATTACTTTCCATAGTGTTATGCTGCTTTATTTTTCTTCACAGCACACATTACCACCTGACATACTACACATTTTTTAAAGCAATAGACTTTATTTTTTAGAACAACTTTAGGTTTACGGAAAAATTGGCAGAAAGTACAGAGTTCCCATATAGCCCATGGTCCAACACACATACAGTTTCCCTATCATTAACATCTTGCATTTATGTGGTACATTGTTGGAATTGATGAATCAATATTGACACATTTTTATTTTTTTGAGATTGAGTCTTGCTCTGTTGCCCAGGCTGGAGTGCAGTGGCTTGACGTCAGCTCACTGCAACCTCCACCTTCTGGGTTCAAGTAATTCTCTTGCCTCAGCCTCCCAAGTAGCTAGGATTACAGGCACCCACCACCATGCCCAGATGATTTTTGTATTTTTAGTGGTGATGGGGTTTCACCATGTTGGTCAGTCTGGTCTTGAACTCCTAACCTCAGGTGATCCATCCACCTCAGCCTCCCAAAGTGCTGGGATTACAGGCGTGAGCCACCACGCGCAGCCTGATACATTATTATTAACTAAAGTCCACAGCTTACGTTCCAGTTCACTCTTTGTGTTGTATAGTTCTATGGGTTTTGACAAATGCATAATGTCATATATCTGCCATTACAATATTATTTACTGCCCTAATAATCCTTGGGCTCTCTGCCCTTCCATCCTTCCTTCCTCCTCCTCAATCCTTTGCAACCACTGACCTTTTTATTATTGCTATAGTTTCGCCTTTTCCAGAATGTCACATAGTTGGAATCATACACGTAGCCTTTTCAAATTGGCATTTTTCATTTAGCAGTAAGCATTTAAGGTTCCTCCGTGTCCTTTTGTGGCTTCGTAGCTCAATTGTTTTATTGCTAAATAATATTCCATTGTATGGATGCACCACAGTTTCTTTATCCATTCATTTATTGAAGGATATCACGGTTTCTTCTAATTTTTGGTAGTTATAAACATTCATTTATAGGTTTTTGTGTAGACATGAGTTTTAAACTCATTTAGGTAAACACCAAGGAGCATGTTTGGTAGATTATATGGTAAGAATATGGACAGTTTTGTAAGAAACTGTCAAACTTCCTTCCAAAGTGGCTGTACCATTTTGCATTCCCACCAGCAATGCATGAGAGTTCCTGATGCCTCATATATTTGCCAGCATTTGGTGGTGTCAGTGTTCTGGATTTTACCCATTCTAATAGGTGTGTGGTGGTATCTCACTGTTGTTTTAATTTACAGTTCCCTTGGAACTCACTCTACCAGCAGCCCAGAGAAATTAACATTCTTTTGCCATTAACTGTGTGCTGTTGATCTCTGCATGCTCGGGGCCAGGCGAATTATTTTAGGGACAGAGTAGGTGCCCAGTGATTGCATGTGGAATGAGTTGCAGTGGCATGGAATGTGGTAGAATGCAGTGGCAGGGAAGAAAATGGCATAGAATGGCACAGAATGGAATGAAATGGAAGAGAACGCTGGGACAGAAGTGGAGTTCCACTGGAAACTACACAGGTTTGGTTACTGGCAGCTGGCCACATGCCGAGGTTCTTCCAGTCCTGGTGAGGCCCCTCTTTAAAGAGGAAAGGAATGATATTTCAAATATCAGAGGAAATGGTGGTTGGGGTCAGTTTTGCTTCCATTCCTAGGAATTGCTGAACAATTCTGTACTTCCTAAGCAGCGTCCACCACGGGCTGCAGACTTGTCTGAGCTCATCCTGGGTCCTGATGGGGCACATCCCCTTGGCATCAGTTTGCATAAGTGAGGACCTAGTAGGCTGTACAGGTCTGATTCAAAGACAAGAGACTTAGTCCCAAGGTACTGATGGCAATTAGGCTCTCTGTCTTCTCTTCTTTATCTATGTCTGTGGCCTCTGTTTTGCCCATAGTCAGCTTCTACACAAATTCAACTCCATTCAATGGTTTCCATAAGAAATCAAATCAAACCAAAAATGGTTTTTAATGATATTAGTGAAGATAAATCACACTGGGCAACACATGAGCTCCCACTACCTTGTTAGCTTATTGTTCCCTTCTACTCTCTCTTTTCCTTCCCCAAGATAAAATAAAAACATAAATAAATAAAGTTCATTCTCTTTTCTTCTCATACAGAATAGCTTTGACTATGTCTTAGAAACCTTGGCACCAGAGAACAGCTATGCTTCAAAGGAATTGACTACACAAGTGAGCTTATCAAGGCATGTTCCTCCAAAAGGCAAGTTTCTTTCTAAGATAAATTTTTATACCAGCTACTAAGGGTATAGCAATTTTTTTTTCATCTCATTGTGCCTGGAATTTGCAGCTGAGTAGAATAAGGCATCTGTCACACAGACCATCTCCTGGTCCAGACCCCAGGTGCTCATGGCTGAGTTCTGCAATAAAAGAGCAAGTCAAATCTCAGAGAGCTTTTTCATTGCTGTCTCCACAGGGCTCTGAGAACACAGGCACCCATCACATTGGTCCCAGCAGCTTTGCAATGGTGGGTGATAGTGCCAGAGGCTTCAGAAGTGCACATAATGACTCCTGGCTCAGATATCCAGGCCTTCAAATCAGACATCAGCTGGTGACCTAGGTGAAGGGTCCATGCCTAGATGATGCTTTTGGAGTTGGCTTAATCTGGCATCAACCAATGAACAGGAAAAGGAAGACTACAGATGCCACTGCATAGCCAAGGGAACTAATGCATAGAATTCATATGAGACACCCTCACCTCTGGGGCACCTTGAATGCTCTGAAAGGAATTTGAGTATGAAAAAGATTAACTACCCTACATTCTGAGTAGGTGATAACTGGGTGACCTAACAGGGGGCTGTGCATCAGATTTCTATGCTAACTGGGAAAGAAATTTTCATTGTATGGAAAACCTTTCCATACAATGAAAGATGCACTGTCAGTTTGTCTTCCATAGCACATGGCAGTGTGACTTGTCTTGCTCAAGATTATTTAATAATAACTTCAAAGTGTGCAGGAAAGGCAGCTTGGCTAACCTGGCCCTCCCTTCTCTTCTCTAGTGCTCTCCTGTCTTCCCTTCCATGTGCTCTCTGGGGGTCACAGATATGGGGACAATGTTACACAGGTGTGTTTTGCTGATCCAAGAAAGGGCAGAGACTGCTCTGTCTCTGGAAAAGATACTCCCACCTTTCCATAACAGCCTCTTTAACCCCCGGGCCTTTTTCAGATATTCCGGGCCTCCCAGGCAGCTCAGTGAATACACATAGGCTAAGATCTCAGTGCCTTCGGATAACTCATGCTAGAATACAAATTTGTAAAGTTAAAAGACCTGTTCCTATAAATCTCAGAGCGAGCCAGTGGCTTTATAGCTTGCTACATAGTTTAATCATTTTTATGATGTGTGAGCTAGAGCCCATTCTCCCATCTACTCCACACTCATTGTATTGTCATCAATATCCTTCCAATCTCCTTCAGTTGTAAATAGATGAGCCACAAATTGGGGGCAGTTAAGAGGTATACTGAAAGAGAGTGAGATTCAGCACTGTTGAAAGTTTTACTTGATGTCAATACTTATTTGTTGTACCTAGTGATCTGCATGGGAATAAGCATAAAGAGAAAAGGGAAGTTTGTGCTAATGGTGATAATTCTTTTTTTTTTTTTTTTTTTTTTTTTTTTTTGAGACAGAGTCTCGCTCTGTCGCCCGGGCTGGAGTGCAGTGGCCGGATCTCAGCTCACTGCAAGCTCCGCCTCCCGGGTTCACGCCATTCTCCTGCCTCAGCCTCCCGAGTAGCTGGGACTACAGGCGCCCACCACCGCGCCCGGCTAATTTTTTTTTTTTGTATTTTTTAGTAGAGACGGGGTTTCACCGTGTTAACCAGGATGGTCTCGATCTCCTGACCTCGTGATCCGCCCGTCTCGGCCTCCCAAAGTGCTGGGATTACAGGCTTGAGCCACCGCGCCCGGCCGGTGATAATTCTTATACCTGAGTTCATGGGGGCCGGCAGCTTCCATAGAGACGCTTTTGGGACTCTAGGTTGCTTTTTCTCTCCCAGGACTCCAGGTTGTTTAAGCATTACCTCCAGTCAGAGGCAGCCAGACGCAGAAGGTCCTCTGACCTCACGCCCTCTGCCCCCTCAGCCCCATAACTGCTGCTTCCTCCCTCGCACACAGAAATGAGCTTCTCATTAGCTTCTCAAAGGCTGCATGTTTTGACCTCAACATCTTTTCTTTCTCTCAAAGCGGAATGTCTTTTTCTGGACCATCCACTCCACCTGCCGTCTCTTCTCCACACCAAACTTCTGTGGATTCTCTCGTCTGTGGGTTCCTCAGTACTTTAAACCAGTACCAATGTCTGTAGCTTTCCCTCATGCTATGTGATATAGTTTGGATCTGTGGTCCCCACCCAATCTCATGTTGAATTGTAACCCCCAATGTTGGAGGTGGGGCCTGTGGAAAGTGATTGGATCATGGGGGTAGATTTCTAATGAATGGTTTAGCACCATTCCCCTTGGTGCTGTTCTCGTGATAGTGAGGAGTTCTCACGAGATTTGGTTGTTTCAAAGTGTGGCACTTCCTCCCCACCTTGCTCCGGCTTGCACCACGTGACATGCAGCTCCCCTTTCACCTTCTGCTATGATTGTATACTTCCTGAGGCGCCCGCCAGAAGCCGAGCAGATGCCAGCATCATGCTCCCTGTACAACCTGCAGAACTGTGAGCCAGTTAAACCTCTTTTCTCTTAAATTACCCAGTCTCAGGCATTTCTTTATAACAATGGGAGACTATAAATTATCCAGTCTCAGGTATTTATTTATAGCAATAAGAGAACAGCCTAATGCACTGTGTATCCTGTAATTTTATATCATTTTATTCATATATTATTTCTCTTTTTCTCACACATGGTAAAAACATCTCTACCCAAATACTTCAATTGTTAGTATTCATTTTTACCTACACAGTTACCCACTTCCTATTTCATTTTCTACTACCCTGTGATGAAAACCTTGGATTTACAGTGACAACACTCTCTTATACCAAATAATACTGGCCGCCATTTGTTTAGGTCTTTGTAATCTCTAATATTGAAATGAGAAAATTGGGAAATGGAGTGTTTAAGAAACTTGTCTAGCATTATCCTGCTGGTAAGTGGTGGGGGGTGAGACTTAGTTCATGATCTTGTTGAAGAGTCAGCTTGTTGAGGTCTTGCTGAGAAGTCAGCTCATTCTCTTCATCCAAGATGTGGTTATGGGACTGAGTATTTGGAATCAGTACTAACACCAATATTTGATTCCTGTACTACTCCTCTTATAATATTAGACTGCCCATCCTTCTACGTAATAATTTGTTTCGGTGGAGAGACAGCACTTATGCACTCTGTTCCGTCTTTACCCTGCTAGTCTCAGGTGTCCTGGCTCTAATCAGCCCCAGTCAGCAATCTCTCCATCATCGAAACTCCCATTCCTTTCTTCAGAATTCAGATAGAGGAACTAGATTTATTTTTAGACTCAAAGCATAACACAAACTCACACTTAGAATCATTCTAGCAGTTACTTTAGAAAGCTGTTTGCAAATGATAGTGGTATTTGTCCTTGACCACAAAGATAAAATTTGAACATGACCTTCCCAAACTTCCAAAACTAAAACTTAGACAAATCTATGGATTGAAATAATAAAAAGGATTTGTAATGGTTAATGCATGCCAAATTTCTTTTATGATTAAAAGAGATATTTTTGAAATAAATATCAAAACTCAGTAAATACACACCATGTTATTAATACTTACATAATATTCAAAGATATTTTTGTTTTTGTTGGTTTTCTGGGCTCATATTGGAGGCCACAGAAGGAATTTATTCTCAACCTGTACTTCTATTATTTGATTTAAAGGTCTGTGCACCAAAGAGGCAAAAACGTTTAGAGCTGGGGAGGGGCAGGTGTGAATTCCAGACTGATGGCAATCAGTATTTCAATAGGTGTCCGGTTGATTACGGTTCTTTTTATTTTGATGTCAGTTTGCTCTCAAAATAACTTTTCTTCTGAATCTAGACTATTCAGATGAATTTAATATGATGAGAATGTTTTCAACATCTTCTTAGCTATTCTCACCTATTCTCCAGATAAACCTTATAATCATATTGCCAGGTTCCAAAAAAAAAAACCAAAAAAACAAAAAAAAGCCCGGTCTCATCAGAATATTGATTGCATTTTGAAAACTGAATAAACTAAGTTGAGAAGAACTGATATCTTTGCAGCATTCAGTTTTGTTATACACAGCCTATGCCTCCACATTTTTAAAACTTAAATTTATAAGTAGTGAGTCTATTTTACTGTTTTACCTCCCAAATTATGCGATTTTTCTGCTTGCTTTAATTTTAAGTGATTTCTGCTTTTACTCCTGCCATTTTGTTTCTTCTTCTTCTTTTTTTTTTTTTTAGATTTGTTTTATTCTTACTATTTTCCTCTTCCAAAATAAGAAAACTGTTGAAGTCTGTGAGTTTGCCCATTAGCAGAGCTTTGGCTGCCTTCCGTTAGACTTCATATGTAGTGATTTGTTTTACTTCCTCCTTGTTTTATAATTATAGTTGTTATATTCTGTTTGATTTAATGGTAGTTTGAGAACTTTTGTAATTTTTTTGTTTTGTTTTTTAGACAGAGTCTCACTCTATCACCCAGGCTGGAGTGCAGTGGCGCGATGTCGGCTCACTGTAACCTCTGCTTCCCAGATTCAAGCGATTCTTGTGCCTCAGCCTCTCGAGTAGCTGAGACTCGGTACCCACCACTATGCCCAGCTAATTTTTGTATTTTTAGTAGACACGCGGTTTTACCATATTGGCCAACCTGGCCTCGAACCCCTGATGTCAGGTGATCCACCTGCCTCGGCCTCCCAAAGTGCTGGGATTGCAGGCATGAGCCACTGTGCTCAGCCTGAAGTTTATCTTAATCAATTGGAAGTTTTATTATTTGAGAGAGTTTTATTGTTTTTGAACTTTTATTATTTGAAGGATAGAGAAAATGACCAAAAAATAATACTGACAATAATAATACCAGTAGCTAAAATGTATTGACTGCTTACTATGTGCCAATCACTATGATAAGCTCTGTAAATACTCATTTACTTCTGACAGCCCCCATAGACAGCAGCTATTAGTAAATATTCACCTTTTACAGATTAAGAAACTAAGTTTCAGTTGGTAAACCGATGTGCCTTTAAACTTCTGCATTTTTTTTTTCAGTTCTCAGAATAATTTCCTCTCATTTGAATGGATGAAGGTTATCATTGGGCCAGTATTTATGATCAGCTTTGGTAATGCTCCATGCATGCTTGCTCAGAACTCTGTTTACAGTGGTCAGCTTCGAAGTAGGTCTATTCATTAACATTCTCTTTGCCCTTATTTCTGTTGCCAACTTCATCACTGAGAGTCTCAATGATTGTGTTTCTATCAGTTTCTCTGGATTGTGTCTGAAACGAATATGCCTTTCATATTTAGTAAAGATGTGTCACATCACTGAGCCTATTTTTCACAACTTCGCTATCCTTTACTGCCTCCAAAATACTTTTTTTGTTGTTTTTAGACAAAATCTCACTCTGTCAGCCAAGCTGGAATGCAAATGTGTGATCAAGGCTCACTGCAGCCTCAACTTCCTGGGCTCAAGAGATCCTTCCACCACAGTCTTTAGAAAATCTCTCTGTCTTTTAGTTTCCATGCAAGCCCTCCTTATCTCCACTATCTCCATTCTCATCTCATCTGTTGCCTTTACATCTCAGTTTCTTCTCTCATTATTTTACCGTTTCGTAATAGAGGCCTTGTCTTCTTACATTCTATCAACAATGTCAAATTACCCTCCAAAATTTTCCTCTAATTTCAGAGAGCTGCTCTCCCACCAAGTCATGGACATTATGTCCCTCTTTCTCCTCCTGTTATCTCTCTTTCTTTCTATTTATTATTGGTGCCTGCTAAAAGACAGGGCATGACAGTATCCTTGGCCTTAGCCTTTTAACCAATTGGGTGCTGGTCAAAGATTTCCTTTTCAGCTCTATGTTGTGCTTGTGAGTTAATGTGCATAACTCCTACCCTAATTCCTAGCTTTTTCAGGAATTTTGTATTTAATGTTGCTGAACAGAGATGGGAGCTTTGGTTTCACCATTGCTTGACACTCTGATTCTCTGACTAATGTGAACAGTAAAAGACGATCCACACGTGCATGATGAGCAGAGCTCCTCCTGTCTTGACCTTGGTTTCCAACAATTTGTCTCAAATGTGAATTCAGGAATCCATAAGTTCTATAAGAATTTTTAAATTCTGTACTTCTATTTTTATGGATAATCTAAAAAAGTTTATTGCTACAGGCATACGTTGGAGATTTTGCAGGTTCAGTTCCAGACTATGATAAGAAAGCAAATATCACAATAAAGCAAGTCACACAAATTGTTTGGCTTCCCTGTGTGTGCATATAAATGTTATGTTTGCACTATACTGTAGTCCATTAAGTGCACGATAACATTATATCTAAAAACTGTACATAAGTTAATTAAAATATTTTATTGCCAAAACATGTCAAGAATCATCTGAGCCTTCTGTGAGTCATAATCGTTTTACTCTGGAAGGTCCTACCTAGATGTCGATGGCTGCTGACTGAAAAAGGTGGTGGTTGCTGAAAATTGGGATGTTTGTGGCAATTTCTTAAAACAAGCCAACAATGAAGTTTGCTGCATTGATTGGCTCTTTCTGTCATGAAAGATTTCTCTCTAGCATTTTACCAATAGTAGAACTTTCAGAATTGAAGTCAGTCTTCTCAAACCCTGCCATTGTTTGATCAATTACGCTTATGAATATTCTAAATCCTTTGTTGTCATTTCAACAGTGCTCATAATGGCTCCATTAGGTTGGTGCAAAAGTAATTGCGGTTTTTGCCATAAAAGTAATTGCGGCAAAAAAGTAATTGCGGCAAAAACCGCAATTACTTTTGGACCAACATAATACTTCACCAGGAGTAGATTCCATCTCAAGAAATTACTTTCATTGCTCATTCATAAGAAGCAACTCCTCGTCTATTCAAATTTTATTATGGGAGTGCAGCATTTCAATCACGTTTTTAGGCTCCACTTCTAATTCTAGTTCATTTGTTATTTCCACTACATCTGCAGTGACTTCTTCATTGAAGTCTTGAATCTCTCGAAGTTGGAATCAAATTCTTGCAAAGTCTTGTTTATGTCGATATTTTTGACCTCCTCCTGTGAATTACAAGTCCTCTTAATGGTAGCTAGAATGGTGAACCCTTTCCAGAAGGTTTTTAATTTACTTTGCCCAGATCCATTAGAGAAATACTATCTATGCCAACTATAGCCTTATGAAATGTGTTTCTTAAGGAATAAAATTTGAACGTCAAAATGACTCCTCGATCCACAGGCTGCAGAATGCCTGTTGTGTTAGCAGGCATGAAAACAACATTAATCTCCTGCATTTTCATCAGAGCTCTCGGGTGACTGGCTGCATTGTCAATGAGCAGTAATATCTGAAAAGAGTCTTTTTTTTTTTTTTCTGAGCGGTAAGTCTCAACAGTGGGCTTAAAATATTCAGTAAACCATGCTATAAACATACATGATGTCATCCAGGCCTTGTTGCTTCACTTACAGAGCACAGGCAGAGTAGATTCAGCATAATTCTTAAGGGCCCTAGGATTTTCAGAATGGTCAATGAGCACTGGCTTCAACTTCAACTGAAGTCAGCACCTGAATTAGTGCTCGACAAAAGAGTCAGCCTGTTTTTTTCGTAAGTCTGAAGGTAGGGATTGACTCCTTCTGTCTAGCCATGAAAGTCCTAGATGATGTCTTCTTCCAAAAGAAGGCTGTTACACCTGCACTGAAACTCTGTTGTTTAGTGTAGTCACCTCCATTAATGATCTTAGCTAGATCTCCTGGATCACTTGCTGTAGCTTCTAGGTCAGCACTTGCTGTTTCACCTTGCACTTTTATGTTATGGAGACGGCTTCTTTTCTCAAACCTCATGAACCAACCTCTGCCATCCTGAAAATTTTTTCCTGCAGCTTCCTCACCTCTATCAGCCTTCATAGAATTGAAAAGAGTTAGGGCCTTGCTCTGGATTCGGTTTTGGCTTAAAGAAATGTTGTGGCTGGTTTGATTGTCTATGCAGACCACTCAAACTTTCTCCATCTCAACAATAAGGCTGTTTCACTTTCTTACCATTTGTGTGTTTACTGGAGTAGCACTTATAATTTCCTCAATAATTTTTCCTTTGCATTCATAATATGGCTAGCTATTTGGCACAAGAGGCCTAGCTTTGTGTGTGTGTGTGTGTGTGTGTGTGTGATGGAGTCTTGCTCTGTCACCTGGCTGGAGTGCAGTGGCACAATCTCAGCTCACTGCAACCTCCGACTCCCTGGTTCAAGTGATTCTCCTGCCTCAGCCTCCTGAGTAGCTAGGATTACAGGTGCCTGCCACCACGCCCAGCTAATTTTTGTATTTTTAGTGGAGACAGGGTTTCGCCATATTGGCCAGGATGGTCTTGATCTCCTGACCTCCTGATCCACCCACCTCGGCCTCCCAAAGTGCTGGGATTACAGGTGTGAGCCACGTCACCTGGCCAAGAGGCCTAGCTTTTAGCCTGTCTTGGCTTTCGACATGCCTTCCTCACTAAGCTTAATAATTCCTCACGTTCGACTTAAAGTGAGAGATGTGCGATCTTCCTTTCACTTGAGCACTTAGAAACTATTGTTGGGTTATTAAATGGCCTCCTTTCAATATTGTTGTGTCTCAGGGAATAGGAAGGCCTGAGGAGAGAGAGAGAGAGTCAGGGAACAGCCAGTTAGTTGGAGCAGTCAGAACACACACATTTATCAGTTAAGTTTGTTGCGCTTATGTGTGCACAGTTCATGGCACCCTAAAACAATTACCATAGGGACACCAAAGATCACGCATCACAAATCACCCTCATAGATCTAATAATAATGGGAAAAGTTTGCAACATTTTGAGAATTATTAAAATGTTATACAGAGACCCAAAGTGAGCACATGTTGCTGGGAAACTGGAGCTGACGGATTTGCCTGACACAGCATAAGCAGAAACCTTCAATGTATAAACAATGCAGTATCTGTGGAACCCAATAAAACAAGGCACAAGGAAATGAGGTGTGCCTGTGTAAAGATTAATTTCTGCTGCAATGATGATTTATAGTTGAAAGCTTTGTGCATAGAATCAGATATGATTCTTAGGTCAGTTTTTTAAAATATCATGATTAATTATTAGCATAATTAGCAAAATTGGGTTAAATTATAGTATTGGATACATTATTACATTTCCTGATTTTGATGTTTATTGCTGTTATAGAGGAGAAAGTTCTTGTTTTTAGGAAATAGACATGGGAATATTTGTGAATAGGAATAAAGGCATGATGGCTGCAAACTACTATCAGATGGTTCAATGAATAAGTGTGTGTGTACATAGATGATTGATAGATGAGTAAATGAGACAAAATATCAACAATTATGTTAACAATCGGTGAATCTCAGAAAAGGTTATATAGATGTTGTTTGTATATCTTGTAACTTTTTTGTAAATGTGAAATCACAACAAAATAAAAATTTTAATGACATGACTTTCAGGACCTCAGCCTACAAAGTATTCTTAGAGTGTGGAAAAAGTGGATTTTAAAATTTATTTAAAAGTGATTCAAGTGAGACACACACCAGTAAGTCCTTCACTGTGTAACCAGACTGATCATCAGATGGACTGAGTTTTAAAACCCTAATCATTTTGCATTTCTGCTTAGAAATTTTCTACCGGCTTGTGAGCTCCAAGAAGGCAGAGTGGTCTTCCCTTTCTCTGTGTCCTCCACACCTAGCACAGTGACCAGGAACAGAGAGGACATCTGTTGACCTGAGGAACAGGGAAAACTATCAGATGGCGGAGTGGACGGCGGGGTACCAGGGGTGAGTCCCGCCATGTTCACGGAGACTGTGACTGCTTTGTGAGGGGCGAGTTGAAGAGCTCCGAGAGAATCTGCCTCCCTCAAATGTTTCCCACACTTTTTTGCCGCCATGTTTAAAATTTCTA
Source organism: Macaca mulatta (assembly GCF_049350105.2). Lineage (NCBI taxonomy): Eukaryota > Metazoa > Chordata > Mammalia > Primates > Cercopithecidae > Macaca > Macaca mulatta. The sequence goes on along the minus strand of NC_133408.1, from coordinate 174,075,030 downwards.
CATTAGCGCCTGTCTTAGTCTGTTTGTGTTGTTATAAAGGAAGGCCTGAGCGATTTATAAAGAAAAGAGGATTATTTGGCTCCTGGTTCTGCAGACTGTATAAGAAGCAGGTACCAGCATCTGCTCCTAGTAAGGGCTTCAGGAAGCTTCCATTCATGGTGGGAGGGCAAGGGGAGCAGGCATCACGTGGTAAGGAAGGAAGGAAGAGAGAGGGAAGGGGATGCAGGCAGATCTTCTGAGAACTAACAGAACAAGAACTCATCCATTACAGCTAGCACAGTGCCAAACCATTTACAAGTGATCCACCCCCACGACCCAAATACCTTCCATTAGGTCCCACCTCCAACACTGTGGATCCAATTTCAACATGCAGTTTGGAGGTACAAACACACAACTTGTGTCACAGTCCCTTGTACTCTTTCTAGAAAGATAAAGCTTAACTGCACCTGTGTTTTCCGGTATGGGTAACCTATTAACATGCATTACTATAACAGCATAGATTATTGTCATCAATGAGTATCCTATATGATGTAAGTTCCTTGAGGGTCTCAACCGCACATATATTTTTGTTTTTTCTAGCCCAGAAAAGTTCCTGAACATAGTAAGTGCTCAATAAAAGTGTGTTGAACCAGTAAATGAATGAACAACTTTCACACCTGTTAGCACATTAAATGCTCACATAAAAAGTCCCAAACCAGGAGATACCCTAACTGTAAACCTTCTGACACCATTTGCCTAGGAAGTAGGCTGTATGGAATCAGAGAGGAGACAGTTCTAGATGACACACTTGTCTCATGGGTATTCATGTTCACTTATGATTTGGTGCTAGTGAGAATAAACTTGTTGAAGAAGGACAATGATGGATTTACCTGAGCTCAAAATAGATGCTGAGATACCTCTTCTGAATCCTGCCAATTCAGCAAGGGGTTAATAGAAGCTTTCAAGCAGGCTACATAATTAACAGGATTAAATCTCTACCTGTCAATTAAGCCAATATATTTGAGTATAATGCTATTTAATTCCCTACCAGAAACAGTGCAATAAATCAAAGTTTACAGATGTCTTCAGCAAGCCCTTGATGGATGAAACACTGTAACTCAGAGGTGCATAGAAAATCTCAAATAAGATAACCTCCCATGTGATTAATATAGCTGTCTGCATTGGCATTGGCTCCAGAAGGTTCTAATCCAAACATGTTTAACATCACATACTTTATTGTGACAGATTCAGACACCTGAACTAACTAACCAGGCGAATGGTGCTTCATTATACTGGCTCATTATGGACCTCAGCAATAAAGCTGGGACACAGAATTATGTGTTAATTCCCATCACATGGTCATGCACAACAGAAGCAGTCCAATATCCAAGGGTCCTATAGTGGTTCATGCACAAAGCACAGGATAGCAATCTGATTCCTCTCGGGGCTACCTTCCTTCTCTCCAGGCAATGGTGCTTCTAGTTCAGACTGGCTAGCCAGCAAATGCATATTACCGAACACAAGGGAAACAGACATGTGGACATGAATGTCTCCACGAACATTTGCCCATTTAAAAAACAAAAACAATTGAGGGTCAAGTCTTTCTTCTACACAAAGGACAGTACCTTCATAAGAACATATGCGTGACTGGAACTCTGTTGTTTAAGAGGCTCAACAAAATGCTTATCAACCATCTGCATTTATTTTAGAGTGAAATCCCCAAAGCATGGCCTTCTAAACAGGTGTACAGATCTGAGTTATTAGAAATGGGATAGGAACATTCAGAGACCAAATTCAACTCTGAGTCCTGTTTCTGAGCTGAACTTACTCATAGGGAACTTTTCTCTGTCTCTTATGAGTATCAAAATGTGCACAACTAATACAAGTTTTTTTGTTAATATGATCAGCATTTGATTCCATCTGTTTGACTTCATCTGTGCTGAAGTCACAGCGAGAACAGGAGGTATGGGACTCGGTCATTGTTTGCTGATTGGTCAATCATTAGGGTATGCCAAATATTGTGTAAGAATGGTATGGAGAAAAAGACTGGTATGGGATGGAAATGAAGCATAATTCATACTCTCCGCTATCAAGACATATCCCATTTATTTGGGGAGAGCAGCTTGACACTGATAAGGTTCAGTGATGGTATTGGCTAGACAGGAAATAAGAATTCAGTGAGGAGAGAGATAAGTGTTGGCTGGAAATAGAAAGCCTTCATGAAGAAAGTATGGCCATATGTGGTGGTTCACACCTGTAATCCCAGTACTTTGGGAGGCCAAGGCAGGAGGATCACTTGAATCCAGGAGTTCGAGACCAGATAGTGAGACACCATCTCTACAAAAAGTGAAAGTTAGCTGGGCGTGGTAGTGTGTGCCTGTAGTACCAGCTACTTGGGAGGCTGAGGTGGGAGGATGGCTTGAGCCTGGGAGGTTGAGGCTGCAGTGAGCTGAGATCATGCCACTCCACTCCAGCGTGGGCAACAGAGTGAGACCCTGTCTCAAAAAGAAGGAAGAAGAAGAAGGAGGAGAAGGAGGAGGAGGAGGAGGGGAAAGTGAGTTTTAGGTGAATGTCTAATAAAGGGAAGGGTTTGACCTGCAAAGAAGATGGAGTAAGAGACACAAGATGAGACAAACAACAGGAATTAATGTGTTGAGTGAGGGAGGCAGTGAGGCGAGCCATCTATAGAGTGTGGGTTGCATATCGGTGAAGGATCAGGTCAATGTGAAAAAACTGCATCTAGAAAAACATGCAGAACCTAAAGTCAAAGTTAAGAGGGACATATTTAAGTTCAGGCACAGTGGCTCATGCCTGTAATCCCAGCACTTTGGGAGGCCGAGGTTGGGGGATCACTTGAGGCCAGGAGTTTGAGACCAGCCTGACCAACATGGCAAAACCCTGTCTCTACTAAAAATACAAAAATTAGCTGGGCATGGTGGCAGGCACCTGTAATCCCAGCTACCTGGGAGGCTGGCACAAGAATCACTTGAACCCAGGAGGCGGAGGTTGTAATGAACAGAGATAATGCCACTGCACTCCAGTCTGGGCGACGAAGTGAGACTCCATCTCAAAAAGAGAAAAAAAAGGGACATATTTAAGATAATTGAATAGGGATGTGACAACATGAGAAGAGGGTTTTAAGAACCTTTGTCTAGAAAGGTTTACACAGTAGACTGGAGAAAGACAGCAAGAACCAGAGCAGGCAGATGAGTTTTTACAAAATCTAGGAATAAAGGTGTGAGGAGCTTGACTATGGACAATGGAAATAGGAATAAAGTCCAGGATAGACTGCCCAGCATCCATGCCACCCAAATGCTCATCATCTTACACCTGTACTAATGGTTCTGAACCAATCACAGCCATTTAATCTTTCTCATCACAGATCACTTTGAGATTGGGCCGGTGACCCTTTCTGGCCATGACAAGTACTTCTGAGAAAGACTTCCTTTTCTTAAGTGAGAAACCGAAGATGAGACAGCCTGTCTTCTTCTGGACATTATTCCATCTGGATGTGACATGTGGAACTGCTGCACCATGTCACTATCAACCTGGAAGATAATCCAAGATGAGCCAACCTTGAGCCTCACAGGCCCTCCAGACTTTAAGTAATGTGAGATAATTCCGTTTTATTTTTCAAACTACTTTGGGTTGTGGAGTTTTTCTACTTGCAGCCAATACACCCCGACTGATTTGCAGTCCCACCTTCTTGAGTTGGGGATAGAAGACCCTTGTAACACACTATACACTGAGAAGGTGGAAGAAACAGAAGGGGGCGGAATGATTCAAAAGTTACCGCATGCTTTCACTTAAGACTTATAGTCTTTTAAAATCTTATTTCATTAGTCTATTGCTAAACAAAACAAAATGGTTTTTTTTTTCATTTGTTTTGTTCTTTTCTTTCTTTTTTGAGATAGAATTGTGCTCTGTCACCCAGGCTGCAGTGCAGTGGTGCCTCCCGGGTACAGGTGTGCACCACCAACCTCGCTAATTTTTGTAATTTTAGTAGAGACGGGGTTTCACCATGTTGGCCAGGCTGGTCTCAAACTTCTGACCTCAAGTGATCTGCCTGCCTCGGCCTCCCAAAGCACTGGGATTACAGGCGTGAGCCACTCCATGCCTGGCCACAAAATGTTTAATTTATGGCACAATGCAATGAGGTTGTTTATTCCTCAGATTTGCTAAAATCAGCATTTTCTTTTATTTCCATCAACAGAGATGCCACTAAGTCAAATGGGAATTCATGTCTTCCCCTGTACCTTGTCTGAATAGTTATAAATGATGGCAATAGATATTTTGGTTATTCCTTCAGAATGCTGTGAGACGACGGCTGAGCTTTCAACATCTGTGATTTAGTGTGATTCTAGATCATTGTTAGAATTGACAGTAGATATAGCCAACTAAAAGCACACACTGGACCATTAGGGTAAGCTGGAAGATGCTGCAGTAACAGCATAAGTGACTCAGGGGCTTAACAGCAAACATTTACCTCTCACTCATACGAAGTCCACCCCGAATGCTCCAGGTAGCTCTCCTCCATATGGTGACTCAGTGGTCCCAGATACTTTGCTCTGTGGCTCTCTCAACACAGGCTTCCATGATCACCATGACAAGAGAAGAGAGGGTTGGAGCTTCTCACCCCAGTGACATATCAGGAGTGTCATTCCTGATATGACACTCTGTTCACAGCACATTGGCCAGCACTAATCGCATGATCTGCCTAACTGCAAAGTGAGCAGGGGTGTGTCATTGAGGCAGGAGAATAGGGTCTGGAGGCAGGGAACCTAAGGCCATCTCACACTGACTCCATAGAACTAAATTGAAAGGAAAATCCTAACTTTCCATGTCTAAGTAACAAAAGTATCAGAGGCTACTCCCTTTGCAAACCTTGGGAAATTGAAAGTACCTCTGATTGGTTGCTTTTTTTTTTTTGCAACCAATCAGACGTTTGGATAGGAGAGTACCTTTGTAACTTCACTTCACCCTCTGATTGGTTGCTGCCCACAACCAGTCAGACTGATTCAGAGCCAAGTCTTCCTTTGCATGGAAGTACGAGTTTAAAGCTTCACTTTAGCGTCTGATTGATTGCTTCCCACAACCAATCAGATGTTTGCATAGGAGTGTGACCTTTGTAACTTCACTTCAGCCTCTGATTGGTTCTGCAACCAATCAGACTGATTGCGGGCCACCACCTCATTTACGTGGGGTGAACACCAAGTGGCCAATGGTAAACCTCTAGGGGGCATTTGGACCGAGAAGATCCTGTATGGCGGCCCTTGAGCCCCTACGCTCGGCCAGCTCCCACACTGTGGAGTGCACTTTCATTTTTCAATAAATCTCTGCTTTTGTTGCTTAATTCTTTAGTTGCTTTGTTGGTGCGTTTTGTCCAATTCTTTGTTCCACATGCCAAGAACCTGGACACCCTCCGCTGGTAACGTCATCACCCATGTGTCCTAACAGAGAGGAGGAAGGGGTATGGGTGAGCACCAGATTCTCTGCTGCACATTCTGACATATGAGGCACCCAGCTTGCTCTTTAACTGGCAAAGTTTTGAAGGGCATTACCTGCCCTGCTGGGAAGAGTGTGGAGAGAACTATAAGGCCTTTCATAATATGAATAGGAATTGGGAATTAGAATTACTGAATTACGGCTCTTGTCTCGGTGGATTTGAAATGAGCTGCCTTTCACTTATTGTTGAGTCTCCCAGCTTGGACAAATGTCCGTCTTGACCATTGTCTTCCCTGTGACTCTTTTTTTTTGAAACAGAGTCTAGCTCTGTTGCCCAGGCTGGAGTGCAATGGCGCGATCTCGGCTCACTACAACCTCTGCCTCCTGGGTTCAAGTGATTCTCCTGCTTCAGCCTTCCGAGTCGCTGGCATTACAGGTGCACACCACCACTCCCGGCTAATTTTTGTATTTTTAGTAGAGACATGGTTTTCACCATGTTGGTCAGGCTGGTCTCAAACTCCTGACCTCGTGATTGGCCTGCCTCAGCCTCCCAAAGTGCTGGGATTACAGGCATGAGCCACCACGTCCAGCCTTCCCTGTGACTCTTAATTCTCTGAGCTCAGTACCTTGCAAGGAAAATAAAATTAGGGAAACGTTCAGATCGGATGGAATTGGATCTAGCGTGAGTGAGAGGGATGTTGGGAATAACATACCCAAGGAAATCTGGTTTTTCAAACCTGAAAAAGCTGCACTATATGGGGAGTTTCTCAGACAAGTCCTAGATAGGCAGGCACTGCTCTGGGTCCTCTTACTGACAAACTCTGGAGTGCTGTAAGTTGCTTTGTGAATGGATGTCATGTGATGTGGTGTATTTCCCAAATTTCTCACTGTTTCTTTTCCTTTTTGGAACACAAAGGCAATCAGGAAAAGTCACCCTCTGGTCCTGTGGGTTTCACACAAGTGAAAGAGCTTCTATAACCATTTTTTTCAGGCACAGCCTGAGAAAGATCCCTGAAAAGTATCATTTAGGTTCAATACTTATCAGCATCACATTTTACCAAAAGGTTTCAGTTACCCTGTAGGTTATTAACACAAATATAAAATTATGCCTATTCTCTCATTGAGATTTGGGGAATTTCATTATTTATACTTCTCTGACAGGCCAAGGAAAACATGGCTCAGATATGAGTGTGTAAATGGGAAAGATGGGAGGATCACAGGGGGATTCCTCTACCCCCTCAACCACCACATTTCTACCTCTGCCCTCTTTTTGCTACTTTTACTAGGTCCTCCTCCCCAAGGATTGATTGATCAGACTACAGGGCATTCAGTAAGTCACAAAGTAGCAGAATTTAGGATACCTGCACCTGAGCCAGTAACCTGGGCTCTACTCTCTCTCCTCATTCTTGGAGGGCTTAAACAACCATCAACAGAGAGAAAATCTGGGATAAAAAGGGTCAACCTTGATCACCTCTCACACTGCAAGTGGCTAGGCTTGCCATACACTTTATGGAGCAGGAAATAGATAGAGAACCCCAGAAACACACTACAGAAGGCATCAATTCTATCTTTAAGGAAAGTCAATCTGCTAGATATATAGCAAGGTTCTCGTGTAGGGCCTGCCACTTAGATGCTCACTGAACAGTTTTTGAACAAATAGCTGAGTAGGATAATTTGGATTTACATCTGATTATTTTTTTCTCTCATAATCAAAATAAGCCTGATCTTTAAATCCCGGAAGCACTGCCAACTTTCTTTGTAGCCTCAGGCAAGTTTTCTAACCTCTCTGAGATTAGTTTTCTCATCTATAAAAAAGAGGCGATGATGGTAATAATAATATCCCACAGTGTTGTTGGGGAGATCAAATGAGAAAAGCATGCAAAAGTTCCTGATAAATAATCATGGTAATAATGTTATAAAACCTTCATATCTCTCCCCGCCCTCTTTGCATAGTTAGTGAACTTGACTGGAGCAGTTTTTGATTCCTTGTTTCAAAGTTCCTAATAACAGCAGAGCACTAGAGTCATCAGAGCATATAGACACCTGGCAATTGTGAATTTCCCCAAACCCTTTGTTACTAGAATTTTAGTTCTGCCACCAGCCATCTGGTAAACCAAGTCCGCTTCTCTCTCCCAGCTATGATTTCCCATTTTCATTTGGTGAAAGAATCCCAGGAACTGGACAATTCTTTTTCTTCTATTATTGAGTAGGTAATACATTGGCTCAAATATCCAAATGAATAAAAAGTCATGCATTGAACGGGCACACTCTCATCTCTGTCGTTGCTCGCCCCACTTCTCAACTTTCAACCCTTACTGGCAATCATTTTTATTATTTTCTCATATATTCAGTTTTTCTCCTTACTATATACAAAAGGTAGCATACAGTTTATAGTGGTCTGCATCTTATTTTTATCATCTAGCAATATAACCTAGAGCTCTTTCTGTATTAGAACATACAGGCGTTTGGGATGTGTTTTTTGTAACAACTGCATGGGATTCTGCTGTGTGGATGTACCATGGTTTATTTAACAGATACCCTATCGTAAACCAGTCTCCCACTATTACAAACAATACTACAATAAATAATTTTGTACTTAAGTATCTCATGTGTGTGCAAATAATTAGGAAAATATATTGTCAGAAGTGGTTTTGCTGGCCCACAGGATAAATGGACTTATCATGTTGATAGATATTGCCAACTTGGTCTTCATATGAATTCTACCATATTCTACTCCCAGCAGCCAGGTCTAAGAGCTTGAAACAAGCATGTTTAAAGCAATTTAACAGAAGACAAATGAGAAAAAATAATGAAAGTTAGCAGAACCAGGGGCAAGGAGCATTGATACACTGTAGGTTAAAATTGCATTACGTATTAGAAATGGAAAAGTTCTGTATTGGTTGTACTGAAGGAAAGGATACGAGATTTTTACAACCCAAGCAGCCCTTACACTACAGTCTCTAACAACAACAGCAGCTCACCTGTGTGTGGCGGGTCACACTACAAAGCCCTTTGTGTACATTAGCTCAGTTGGTCTTCACATCACGTGACGTATGTGAGAGAAACAGAATCAGTCGTCCTAGGTAAAAACAGATGGATCCCCGCAGTGCTGGGACATAAGCCAATCTTCTGACTCAAGATTCTGGGCTTTTTCTGGAAGAAAACCTAGGTGGAGGCAAAAGATTCCTACCACTTGTCACAGTCTATCCTCCCCAGTCACCCTCATGCATCTCTCATACATCTACTCAGTCACTGTCATTTCTACTTTCCATGTCATTTTTGGCCCCTCCTCCCAACTGTCTTAAGGGTGGTGAAGCAGTTCCCTTGCCCTTCCCTCTGCCCACCTCTGATTTCAGTGCGGCTGTGCTGGGCCAGTCTGACACACACTGACTGGACACTCGCCCCATCGCTTCACTTTCTTGCCTCTGGGCAACTTCTGAAGCTCCTGGATCTCACTCAGTCTGGCAGTATGAGAGGGGCAGTATTGAAGCTTATGTGGCCGATCTTCAACCAGTGGGGAACAGGAGTTAGAGGATAAATGCCCAGCTGGTGAGGAAATCTAAGAAGCATCCTACAGGGTTCCTCAGAGAGGAGCCCAGTGAGACCGAGCACTGGCTACCACAGCTGTAATGAGCTCCATGATACCCCATTGCTTTTCCTCCCTCTGCTTCTCACTCTCTCTTCACTCCCTCACTCCTGCTTCCTGGGATCTCCTCCCAAAAGGCCATCCACACTGAAGCCTTGGTCCAGGCTCTGCTTCCAGGGCAATTCCAACCAAGGAAGGTGGGTTTATGTTTCAGGACATGTCAGTATGTATGGGTAAATAATCAGGTAAGTTTCTGGGGTGGGAGATTTGAGAAAGGGATGCAGACGCTGTATGCCATCTTGAGGCAGTGGAGAAGCGTGAATGGGAGGGAGTCAGGTAGGTTGAACTATTCTTGGCTTTGCCTCTAAGTTATCATGTGATCCTGGGCAAATCATTCACCCTCTCTGGACTTTAGTTTCCTCATATGTAGAATGGAGATAATAAACAGTCCCTGCCACCTCATAGTGCTGTTAAGAGTGTGTCCCATTCAATCTCTATTGGGTGCTCAAGGTTTTTTCTTTCCAACACCTACCTCACCCACTGTTTGGGGAGAATAACTGGTTGGGCCAAAAGCTGGAGCCTGACTTACAGGAAGAAGTTCTTAGGAGGAGGATTAAAAATATTTAAATTACTATTTTCTAAGTGGAGTAACTTCTCCTTGGTGTGGTCTTGTTGTCTTAGAGCTATTCCTACCTTGGATTTTGGGGGTTTTCCTTTTTTAAGATGGTCTTGTTCTCTTCTCCTCTTCATATGCCTGGTGCCATAAGATCTGGGGTTACCCCTCCTGGAAGGACCCTGCCTTTGGGAGCCTTCAAGGACCAGGCCAGTGCCCCGTGGAGGAGATGCATCAAGTGTGTAGCTGGGACCAGATCTGCTTCAGTCCCTCAGAAGAAAGGCTCTGAGTGCTACTACTCAGATGGCCAAGACCATGATGTGTGCCTTAGGGAAAGGGGACAGTGACACCCTTCACCTGGCTCCAAACAAGGCCTATAGCTTGTGAAAGGAAAATAAATATTGGGGCACCAAAATCACTAAGCTAAAGGGAAAAGTGAAGCTTGGAACTGCTTAGAGCCAACCTGCCTCCCATTCTATTCAAAGTCACCCCTCTGTTCACTGAGATAAATGCATATGTGTTTGCCTCCTTTGGAGAGGCTAATCAGAAATGCAAACAAATGCGGCCATTTGTCTCTTATCTACCTATGACCTGGAAGCCCCTTCCCTGCTTAGAGTTATCCTGCCTTTGCTTCGAGTTGTCTTGCCTTTTCCAGATGGAACCAGTGTTCAGCTTATATGTATTGATGGATGTCTTATGTCTCCCTAAAACGTATAAAACCAAACTGTGCTCTGAGCACCTTGGGCACATGTCAGGACCTCCTGAGGCTGTGTCATGGGCACACATCCTTAACCCTGACAAAATAAACTTTCTAAATTAAACGAGACTTGTCTCAGATTTTCAGGGTTTACAAGCTCAGGGTACAAATGAAATAATTGACAGGTGTCCTGGCCCAGCCAGTTTGCCAGGGATAAAGACCACATAGGGGTGGGGTCGGGGAGTAAAGCAGCCAAGTGCCTGTATCACACGCAGACACCCCTGCAAGGGAGCCCCCAAGAATGGTGATGCCCTTGGGGACCTGGGATCCAATTCCTTCTCCTTCTCTAAGAAACACAACCACCAGTGAGAATCAATGACATAAAGTGTAACGGGGTCTGGAAAGTGGTGTAAATATTACTATGGTACAAAAATGAGGCGTCAAGAAGAAGCAGTGCCTCGGGCCCTTTCTCCTTTCTCTGCTAGGGCTCTGCTCATGTCCCTGCACCAGTGCAACCTGCCAAGGAAAAGTGCTCACCATGGCTCTGTCTTGACCTGCCAAAACTTGTGAGTGATTCACACATTTTAATACCTGAATGTGCAGTTCACTGTCTCTTGTCATCACTGTGACTTCTAGAGTGGGAAAGAACTGGGGATGTTTCAGCCTGAGGGACAGGAACTGTGCATAACCCCAGCCCGGCTTCCCCAGCCTCCATTTACACTGAGAAGCCTGGCAAGGGACTTTCAGACTTTTGGGCTCCAGGGCCAGCCTGGGGCTTCACTTGACCAAAGTATTTGGGGCTGTTTCTTCAGAATTTGAGTCTGCCCCGAGACTGTTGAATATGTAAATGTCACTCATCGTGTCTATTATGGCGAGAGAAAAAAGACATTGAGAATGACTGATTTGGGAATGGCTCTTTGACATGGAGTCCCTCCTATTTGGCTGGGCTGAGCACCAGTGGCCGCAGCACTCTGTTTGGGTACAACAGAGGCTACTACAACAAGAAACCGAATGTGTAGCTGACTTCAGTTGGAGAGTTTGTGTCTCTCTCAGTACCAGGTCCCAGGTGGGCTGTCCAGGTGGGAGGGGCAGCTCTGTTCCTTCCACCTTCTTGCTCCATGATTTCTTAGGGCATTGGGTGTGAATGGCTGAAGTTGAGTTGCTGCCATGCCTATATTCCAGCTTGCAGAAATTTAGGAATTTAGTAACTGTCAAGAATTTGGGAAGACAACTTGCAGTCTGCAATTCCACCCCAGCCAATTATTCCCCACTCCCTTCTATTTAGTAATTTCACATAGGACCAATGCTACTGATTCAGGAATACCAGAAAGCCTGAGTACCCAGGGTAGATATATTACCGAGAATGCAGAGTGTAGTATGCATGGTACCTGGCTGTGCTCAGTGTGTCAGTGAGAACAGAATATAAAGCACAGACTTAAAATTCAGGACAGAGATACACAATTGATGTAAGAAGGGACTGTCCTATTGGAGGGTGAAAACATGCAAGCTGGGATATTGAAAAAGACTGGAACCATCCTTCCCGCAGGCTCTTTCAGACCATCATTGCTACTGATCGCCTCTCCCTGAAAACCAGAAGCTGAGCAAGGTGACCCCTTGAGCTCCTTCCAGATTTATGATTTTTATTATTCCAGTCCCTAACAGGCTTGTCATCCCCCCAGACCAAAGCAAAAAAAAAAAAAAAAAAAAAATCACTTAAAAATAATCTATGTGAAAAGAAATGCTATCTGAGGGGGAAAAATCAATTCCTACGTAATTCTACTTTTGTGTTAAGAGATTTTCTTCCTTTTATTTTTCTGACTTAGACTATTTGCATAGAGACAGAATCACAGTTCATCCGCTCATGCCACTTCTCTTTGTGTTTGTATTCTTGTCTGCTCTGGACCATGACAATCAGTTGCCGTGGTGATAACTGCATGCATCAAGAATAGAGAATTTCATAATTTCAGGTGTAGGATGACTTACTCCATCCTTGTTTGATGGTTTCTGTGATAGTTTGGGCTCTCTTGCTGCTCTTGTAAGAGCAAGAAAGATCTCCTGTTGAAATGAATTCTTCCAATTAATATTTTTAAAGCTTCTTTATTCTTTTCTTATCCTCAATTTATAGAGGTGATACCCATCTAAAGTCACTGTCGTTTAACAGTTGTGGCAATTCTGAATGACGACAGGAGAATGTCTCCTGGATTTCAGTCTTTTAGAAGATAAAATGGTCCTATGTGTTCATGAACAAAACCCTGCAGTTTCCCCAGGGCAGTGAGTTACCTGATATCTGGCAGAATCCTGGAAAGTAACCGTGATTCCAAACTTCTGGGTTTGTCTCTGTCTCCCCCAAAACCTATTTTGCAATCAGCTGAAATTCCATAATTAAACATCCCTTGCTTGGTCACCTGCTATACAGCAAAATCTTCCTTTGAGCCCTCACCTCAACCCAATTACCTGGAAAGATACAGGGATTGGGGTTCTGGTGGGTGGGATGGGAAGGGAGACACATGAGCACAGAAGCAGGGAGAAAGGGGCCACTGGGGATACAAAAACCAATGTCTTCTTATTAGACATTTGCTTGGATGCAGGAAGAACGCATGGTGGAAGCTTGATGGTGGCCCACCCATATCTCCTCTGCCCACCTGGAGGTCACCTGCAGCTTGGCCGACAGTTCCCACAGAGGGTGATGGTAATCACCTCCAGCACCTGTTTCCCTCTGCTTGAAGGTTTCCTCTGGCCCCATACCAGGGAGACATTCTGGGACAACTAGAAGTGCCAGGGAGTAAAGCCCCAAGAGCAACCTTCAAGCCAATAAGAGATGGCGTTGGAATGAAAACCTCAGCTTCCTCATACCTCAGTGGGACAATCCTGAGACGTGTTCCTCAAATCTCTCCGAGGACCTGGTGGGACTGAGTCCTGGTGGCTCTTGGTAATAATCCTCCTATTCACTCACTCTTCCTTGGCTTTCCCACTCTCCCACTTGCCTCTCACGCTTCCTGGACTCACCTCTCCCGCCTCCTACCCATCCCAATAAACTACTTGGACCTAATTCCTCACTCAAGGTTTGCTTTTGAGGGAGCTCAATCCAAGACTGCATGTTTTCTCAAAACAATAACAACTCGTTGGTATCCCACTATGTCATCCACCACCCTAAATCAATTTCCCCCAAGTCCCTACAGAGAAACCTCTGCTTGAGTCACATTATTTCCCTAGCTGTTTCCTGATGCACACCTCCACGTCTTTCATAACAGTCCCTGGAAAATTTCCTAGTCTCTTTTCCTGCCTAAATCCTTCAAGACCCATGACGCCAGTCCTTGACATTTCTGACAAAGTGATCTGCCAGCATCGTAGACTCCTGATGGAGGCGTATCATCTACTTTTCCTCATGGCCATTTTCTCTGTTTAATTGCCTCATTAAATACAAATGAGAGCCAATGTTCTTATCAGAAGACCCAAAAATAAAATTCACCCTTGAGTTAACCTGATGACCAATGGCTTCTCATATACCTCAAATGACAAATGTTAGTAACAAAAACACCTGCACAGTTATAGCATGATTGAAACAAGGGGCGGGGAGGGTGCATGATTCTCTTGGATGAAGCAGTAGTGCGTTCTTATTTTCTATCTTAATGAAAAATTGTAAATTCTACACTCTTGTTGAACAAATAGAATTGTGACTTATGCTTCACAATTTACGTAATTGATTTCTCAGGTTTTTGACAGTTCTATCATATTTCCAATAAATATCTTTTCCCTCCCTAGGAAGTTGGTCATACAATGTTGGGAGCGGGTGGTTGGGGGAGCCCTAAATATTTTCATTTCTTTCAATTCCAAGGCAATTACTCCCTAAATCATTTGTTTGGCACTTATCAGAAGCCAACTTGCATTTTTAATTCCTTTTTCTTCCTACAAGAGCCCAGCTTCCCCAGGCAGTCATCTTGCCTTGTCCTTCTACCAGGATCTGATAATTGCCAGTCATCTAAAAATAGAAAAATAATTTTTCCTTGATATTGATGAGAATGTTGACACCTTTCTGAAACACATTATAAAATTCTCTGCTTTTTTCCAGAGAGAACCAGCAGGACTGAATGTCAGTGATTGCACCATGCAGAACTACAGATTGTACTGAATTTAGATTTTCTGCCTTCCTCCTCAGTTGTCAGGCTGCTAGCCAGCTCTTCCACTCCCATGACACCTGTCGAATGCCTGTCCCTTCCATACTACAAGACACTTTCCAATTCCCAGATTAGAATCTGCTGCAGGCTAGGAATCCCACATCCCAGAAGTGATTTGGCTCTAAGTGCAAAGGCACCAAGTGTCTGCCTTTTGTTAAGCAGCTTCGTGATGGACATATCCAGGACTCAGAGACCCCTTTCCCTTAGCTCTCTGAGTTGGAAGCTGTCAGGTGCGGAAGGGCAACATCTTACATACACAGGGTTTGGGCAGGTCTGGACACTGCCTGGTTAATGTTAAATGATGCAGATAAAGGAATTGCTGACATCTGAAAGTCAACATGAAAATTGTTTGCCTGCTGTGACTCATGCAACTTCACCCCCAGCCCTGGTTTTCCATGACTCCAGAAGTGGAAAAAATAAGGCAACTCTTTTCCTCAGAATTCAGAAAAATACCTATTGACCAACATCAACTTGGCTCACACAAGACAACTTTTCTCCCTTTTGTTAGTTAACTTTGCTTGGCCCATAGCCAGAAAAACCTCGTTCTTTACAGACAACATCAGACCACATCCTGGAACCACTACAGAAACTAACTGCAGACGTGTGTCCTACTAGAGGTGTTTGGTAGCATTGAAGATCAAATCCCGGTTTTAAAAAAATTTTTTTAATGAACATAAAATGCATTTTTAAAAATGTTTGCAGTCTTTTTATTGTCTGCAAGTTAATTATATAGGTTAATACGGGACACTTCCCACTGCACACACACAAAAGAGCTCTGTCTAACTGAACAACCAATCTTGATCTTGGGGAATTTGAGCTAGACCATCAGTAAGCACTGGAATTCTCTGTTTTAATGGATTCAGTCATCACAACACTTCATGCACACATCCCCTCCTGCAGTATCACAACCCCACCAGAAAATCTTACTCTGGTTGAAAGAAAACTAAGAAGTAGCTTTGGTTTTACCTTGATGGAAAAATATCAGGAAAGTTTTGTTTTCATGGATATTTACATGTTTCACACACCCAGTCAGAAACCACCTAAAAAGTTCACGCTGTAGGTGTGCTGGTGGTGAGTATTGATGGAAAGTTTCTGCACCTGAGTGGAGTCAACCAACAAATGCTCCACGTCAACAATGGCCCAGCCCAGGAGAACCATGGAAAGCAATGATGAAACTAGCAATTCTAAGAGAAATACTCAGCAGCTTTTTGGTAGCCTGAAAGAGTAGGCAGACATAACAGACACATGGTGAATTCAGTGTTGGGCAAGGGCTTCTTGGAGATCCCATGACTACAAGACTAACCACCGATGAAGAATGTGGTACCTCTGATACGCTGTGGAGATAGACGAGGTCCTCAATTGCTCATTAGTGCCAGAAGCTTTTACCTACATGCATTTATTCTCACAACCACCCTACACTGGTTCTGGGGTTATTGTCATTCTATAAATAAGTCTCAGAAGGATTAAAAACATCTGCCTAAGGTCACCCAGTAAGTAAGAAGCAGGACCGGCATTAGAACCCATGACGTTCCCTGCTGAAACTACACATACATTCTTAGGAAGATGCTGCTTTGGAAATGAAGCTTTTGGTAATACAAACTATTCTCCAGGGGTGATATTCAAAATATTTAGCCACAGTATGACAGGGCATTGACCAATCAGAAGGGAAGCGAGAAGTAAACAGTATGGACAACTATACCCGCCCTTTTCTACTGAATATCTGCTCCTCCTCTTCAGCCCATCAATGGGATTCAGAACTGAGTGATTGTAAAGAAGTTCATAGTGGTCATGTTATCAAAATATTTTTTACTCCAATGAATATATGTTTTTATTTTATTTTAGAGATGAGATCTTGCTCTGTCACCCAGGTTGGAGTACAGTGGCACAATCATAGCTCACTGTAGCCTTGAACTCCTGGGCTCAAGTGATACTCGCACCTCAGCCTCCTAAGTAGCCAGGACATGTGCCACCACACCCATTTAATTTTTTTATGATAAAAGAAAATGTATCTTCATGGTATAAAATTATAAAATATTTTAAAATGTAAAATACAAACTAGAATATAATTCAAACACACACACACACACACACACACACACACACCCTTCCCCACTAGGTAAGATCTTGCCTTTTTCATTTATATCATAAACATCTTGCCTTGTCTTTAAAAAAGTCTCTGATGACTCTATGTCAATGGCTACTTAGTATTTCATTTTAGGCATGTAATATCATTGATTTACTCTTCCTTTTCTTATTGCAAATTTTGAATATTCCCACATTTTTGTTTATACAAATAATGCTTTCATTAATATCTTTGTGCCTGCAGTTCTGTTTGCATTTTCTCTTTAGGACAATTCCTAGAACGGTTACTAGTGAAGATGATCACAGACTCCCATACTATTATAAACCTGGAAGCTGGCCTTTTTTGTCTCGGTTCACCTCCTCAATCAGGGACATTTTCCTTCCACACGTTACAGTTACCACCAATACTAATAATTATCATAATCATCATTATGGTTATTACCTTCACATGACATCTCACCTGGGACCTTGGTGACATCACATCACACCCATGCCAATGCCTCCATTGATTTCCCCCACTGTTATTGAGATAAAGTTAAATCTCCTTCATGCAGTTTGCAAGGCTATGTGTGAGCTTGCCTCGTCTTACTGACTCTACCTCATAGTTTGCTATTCTGCCCTTGAACTTCATGCCCTAGCAACATCACATAACTTTGTTGGCATTGTGTAATGAGCATTCAGGATGGTCTCCAGGACTTTGTACATGCAGTTTCCCCTGCCTGGACTGATTTCTTTCGGCAAGTATGACCACTGCACTGCACCCATCCCAAGAGTGGGCCACCTTCCCCTCCTAATGCCCCCATTGCATTCTGGAATGCCCACCTTATCATTCATCACATTGTAGTGTAATTGGCAGTCTTCCCCCCTCGGTACTAAGCTCCTTGAGGGCAGGAACTGTGTCACCCTAACTATATACCCTCCATGCCTTTTGCAGATCTGGCATATGGCACACAGGGAATACATATTTGTTGAATGGACAGAGCACAATCTATGTTTACAGTATGTGCTTAATGCTTAGATCTGAATGAACCAAAGAAGAGCTGAGGTGTGTGGGTCTATGAGGAGCTGCCATTTTCTTGAAAATTTTTTCCTGATTAGAAAACAATAGACCTCAGCAAAAATGGTAAAGAAGGCAAAGCCAAATGCTTAAGGCTCTGGTTAGCAGCAGGAAAACATGGAGAGAGGAAGGAAATGCAACCCTTATCAAGCAGTTAAGTAGATCTAAATGCTAACTTCAGGTAGGAAATTCCCATTCTCAGGGATCAGCATTGCAGGAAGAAGTGAATTCTTTCTGCTTTTAAGGGCCCAGCCACAATATAGAGATCTGAATCCCATCATAGCTTGGGGAGCAAAAGGAACCAAGTTCAGGGAGCTGACCTGTCAGACCTGCCATACCTGCTTTCCAGATACAAAAGGGAAATGTCTTCAGATGTTTATCCAGCACATGTGAATCAGTTCTGTACCTTGCCTCAACATCTTTCCTAAGGTTGAGCTATCAGATCCCAGAATGTTCTGGAGTCTTCTGAGGAGACTGGCTTATGGTGACTCATCCCTCCATGACCCACCCATCTCTCTTCTTACCCTTTGAGTTTATGTGTGGGGACAAATATCTCAGGTCAGCCAGCTTCCAAGCCATCAGAAGGCTTTATAGTGCCGTGGAAGAATACAAAATTGGACATCAAACGACTGGGTTCTAGTGTAAGTTTCATAATTAACTTGGTTGTGTCTATTTCTTTCTGGATCAGCATGCACACCGGGAAACTGAGGTGTTTGGGGCCAGGCCACTGATGAAATTCCTTCCAACTCTCACATTTTTGTAATTCTACTGGTACGTACAATTACAACATCCTATGCTTGGCATTGTTGGGAATTCTTTAAACATAAAACATGATTTCAGTCCAAAGGCAAATTTGTGGGGAAGAAAAGACAGAGTGACTCTCTCATTCTTCCTATGTCTAAATGCCATGTAAAAGGTTACTACCACATCCAGTCAGAGACAAGGGAAAAACTTCACAGGAGAGTTGAGACCTCAGCTGGTCTTTGAAGTAAAAGATCTAGCAAAATCCCCTGGCAAGAAATAGTGCCTGCAACAAGCCTTAGCCAAAGCACAGACTTTGTGTAGTAAAGCTGACACCTCCACCAGAGTCCTAGAGGCTCCCCAAGAGGGGTGAGGGCTCAGCCAAGCTTGTGACATGAAATAAAATGGGACTGGATATCCCATCTCATTGGGCTAACCCGTCTTATTGGACTGGATGTCCAATCTACCCTTTACTGCCAGACTTGGCTGTCATTCCTTATTCAAAGTCTACTAGCATTTTTGTGCCATGTCACTATGAATAATCCCATCATAGCTTGGGGAGCAAAAGGAACCAAGTTCAGGGAGCTGACATCTCAGACCTGCCATGCCTGCTTTCCAGATACAAAAGGGAAATGTCTTCAGATGTTTATCCAGCACATGTGAATCAGTTCTGCACTTTGCCTCGTCATCTTATTAATATCACTTCAAGTCACCATAGGTGTGGAACACCTATATTTGCAAAAGGTGTTGCCATTAGTTCATGAAAATGGAGTCTTAATCTCTGACCCTTCACCTTGGGGGTAAGAGAGAGAGTGTGGTCAA
Source organism: Macaca mulatta (assembly GCF_049350105.2). Taxonomy (NCBI): domain Eukaryota; kingdom Metazoa; phylum Chordata; class Mammalia; order Primates; family Cercopithecidae; genus Macaca; species Macaca mulatta. Next base: position 174,055,833 of record NC_133408.1, on the reverse strand, counting down.
GCCAATTGGGCACTGAGTCAGAATTAGACCTACAGCCTCCCTGGAACTTGTCCATCCCCCACCCTTCTCCCTGTCTTGGCTTTCTGTTGTCCACATGAGTCACCTGTTGCTGTCATCCTCTGGAAGGTTAGCTGCCCAATGAACCACTGAGCTTTAATGGCTAAGAAATTTTCCAATGGTTCACCATGTTTGCCTTTCACATAAGAACACGCCTTCTCCTCTTGTGTTTACCTTTGGATTTCAGAAGGGAAAAGAAAAAGTGGAGCACAGAAATGAAGGAAAGGGAAAGAAAGGAAAGGGAAGGAGAGGTGTTCTCAAAGTGATTACCTGGTTCAGAAGGAGACAGCTGAAAAGAAACCAAAGGAGGCATGTCTGTGCACCACGCCTACTGACCCCCATGCCCAATCTCAGGCTTAACATCTCCATTATGCACATGGCTGCCTGGAGCAGTAACAGGATAATCCGTAAATCATGTAATATGGATTTGCTTTCTTAATTGCATTTTTATGCTATTAAAATGAATTTAGACTTGGCCTTATTAAACAACAAGGGACCATCACAGATTCCTAGGAGAGAGGACAATTTGAACACAGAAGCTTGTATTTTCTATCAACCAGAATCCTGGCAAGAAACAGACACATTTCAAAGGGATGTTCAAAGAAAATTCATTACAGGGACTATGTACAGTGGTGTGGGCAGAGTATAGGGAGCCAGCAAGGGATGGAGCGGGACCTCAGGGTTAGCAACGGTGGGAGCCATTATTGCCTGAGACCTGAAGCGGTTCCCACAACCCAGGTGGAGATCTAGCTCGAGCCCCAGGGGATAGACAGCTGTGGCCAGAAGCTGTGGTCTTGGGTAGAGGAACACGGTATGGCAGAAAGGGAGGAACCAGGGAAATAAGCCTGACCTCTTTCCTCTCACCCTCCATTCTCCTGTGGAAACCTCCCACTGGCTGAACCCACCCAGCAGTGAGAAGGCGAGAGAACCTCTGGAGGCTGTTCGTTCACACCAGCTTCCCAGAGTCAGAAAAGGGCATGGGAGTGAGGCACTGGGTCCCCAGGGGCAAACAGAGAAGATCTAGTCTCTCTCTGTGCAGCATATTATGATATCCAGAGAATAGATATTTACCTCTATAGGTAGAGATAGATGCAGATGCATAGGTTAGGATAGATTTTTTTTTTAATCTCATTTGATCCTCACAACGACCCCGCAGGGTTTTCATGTTTTTCAAATGCAGTCAATTGGGCTCTCAGAGGTCAAATCATTGACCCCACTAGAAGAGGTGGCAGAGTGAGGACATCAATCCAGGATTTTGACCCTTACAGACAGCACTCTCTGCCTCTGCCTCTTCTCATATCTGCCTACCACTTCCCTTCTCCTCACCTACCCAGGGTTGACCTGTCCTTCAAGACTAGGTCAAACCTGCATGAATGAAGTAACTCCATCGATCCCATACCTTTTGACTGCCTAGAGCCATTGGTGGTATTCAACACTGCACAACTTAGTAACTATTTATTCACTTATTGACTTTATATTATTCTGTGGGTGTTGTCCCTGAATGTCAGAGTCTATTTTCCTGAGACAAGATCAATAGAAGAGTCTTTTGGATGTCAACTCCTGAGAGCACTTAGCCCATTCTACCCCTCAGATCAATAGCTACTTCCCAAATTTGAATAAACAGCATGAGAAGGGAGATTGGGCCATGCTAAGATGTGTGTATGTGTGTGTGAGCGAACAGCATTGTGTCAGTCAGGGGTTGATGCAAGAAACAGAAGAACTCTAGCCGAAAGGGATTGAAGATAGGGAATCAGGCACCCTTATAATCACGGGGCGAGCAGAAGCAAAGGGGGGTTACCTTTGGATGATTGGTTTCTAGATCAAATTACCCTAGCTGTGATCCATAGCTCAGGGAGCTGTTATTACATCACACAATCGTGTGAGGCACCACGCAATTGCCTCACACCTCTGAAGTGAAGACCAGACACCCAGACATGCAGTTGAGCCACCACAAACATTCGCCTCTGACCGACCTTGCTTCCAACAGCCACAGTGTAAGCAGATGGCCTCTGCCTGCTTCTCTATTGCTCCAGCAAATTCAGCTCAATGGCACCATCTCAACTGCACCAGGATCCCAACTCTAAGAAACATGGGAGGGCAGTTTGGGGCCTCTCCTCTCTTGCAATGTTGAGGGGAGCTCAGCATGGGGTGGAAATGGATCCTGATTGTCGGTAAAGCACATGGCTGCAGGCAGATGTGGAACATCTGGTGCTACTGTCCTTCAAAATCAGACAGTGTGGTCAGGGCTGGATATCTAGGAGGTCTGTAGACTTGGCAGGGTTGAGGGAAAATGCTCCCGAGGTATTTTAGATTGAGCATTTTTATTCCATTGGTGAAATTTCACTGTGGGCTTCAAGATCAGCCTTGAAGGGAGGCAGATGTCACAGAAAGAAAACCTGTACCATGAAAAGAGCGTGGCTGGTGCCAGTATGGGGACCATGGATGGGGTGAGGCTGGTGTTGGATTATCAGAGGTTTTAAGATATAAGAACCTGAGTTTTTTGAGCACCAACTGCTCATTTAAAGCTCCCCCTCTCAAGCCTGCAAACACACACACACACACACACACACACACACCACACACACACACACACACACACACACACACACACCCCCCTTCCATCTTGAGCCTTTCTTGATCAACAGTGCCCCCTACTGGTACTGCACAAACATTTACTCCAGTCTTCTGTGCCCTGGCAACAAATTAGCTCTATTTGAACTCAACTTTTAGATGATGGAGGGAAGACACTAAACTAAACTGAGATGCTGAGGAAATTGGAACTGGAGCACATAACGCTTAGCTCCTGGGATCTGGGGCAGCCCCTACCTCTTGATATGCTGAGCTGACTCTAGCTAGTCAGGACTTAGAATAGTGGTCCTCAAATAGGGACTGTAGAGCATTTGGCAATGTCTGGAGACCCTTTCGATTATCATGACTGGGCAGGGGTGCATCTGGTGTGTAGAGGCCAGTGATGCTGTTAAACATCTTTCAGTGCAGGGGTCCTCAGGTACCATGATACCTAACAGGCCATGGACCAGAACCAGGCCACATAGCAGGAGGTGAGCAGCAGGCAAGCCTGTGAAGCTTTCTCTGTATTTACAGCCGCCCCCCATCACTTGCATTACTGCCTGAGCTCCATCTCCTATCAGATCAGCCACGGCATTAGATTCTCATAGGAGCATGAATCCTACTATGAACTGCGCGTGTGAGGGATCTAGGTTGTGTACTCCTTATGAGAATCTAATGCCTGAAATGACCTGTCACTGTCTCCCATCACCCCCAAATGGGATCATCTAGTTGCAGGAAAACAAGCTCAGGGCTCCCACTGATTCTACATTATAGTGAGTTGTATAATTACTTCATTATACATGACAACATTATTACAATAGAAAGAAAGGGTACGATACATGTAGTGCTCTTGAATTATTCCAAAACCATCCCACCCTGCCAGTCCATGGAAAAATTGTCTTCCTCAAAACCGATCCCTGATGCCAAAATGGTTGGGGATCGCTGCTACAGTGCACAGGACAAGAAAGAACCGGTCCAAAATGTCAGTAGTTCCACTGTTGAGAAATTCTGCTTTAGAAAAGGATGGTTTCCCCCAAGGGATGATTCTCAGGATGACAGGGTCTCCACTTTCACCGGGACTCAAACCCCCTGCATGGGTCACAGTTCTCCTGAAACCTGAGACACTGAGAAAGAGACAAGGGGGAAAGAATAAAAACCCACAAACCTCACACACTTAGGATAGTTATTAGAAAAACAACAACAGAAAATAAATGTTGGCAAGGATGTGGAGAAATTGAAATCCTCATATATTGCTTGTGAGAATGTAAAAATGGAGCAGCCTCTGCAGATGGAAAACACTGGATCCGTTTCTCAAAAAAGTTAGACCTAAAATTACCATATGATCGAGCAATCCTGTGCATATCCCAGAGAGCTGAAAGCTGGGGATCAAATCGATACTTGTATAGCATTATTCACATTAGCTAAAAGGTGGGAAAAAAACAAATATCCATTAATAGAAGAATGGATACACAAAATGTGATATATACAAACAATGGAAGAGGATTCAGCCTCAGTAAGTAATGATATTCTGACACATGCTACAACATGGATGAACCCTGAAGATGTTGTGCTAAATGAAATAAGCCAATCACAAACAGACAAATATTGCATAATACCATTCATATGACATCCTCAGAATGGGCGAACCCATAGAGACAGAAAGTAGAATGGTGTTCCCGGGGCTGTGGGGAAGGAGGAATGAGGGGAATTTCTGCTTAACGGGAACAGAGTTTCAGGTTGAGAAGATGAAAATAGCTCTGGAAATGGATAGTGATGATAACTGCACAGCATTGTGAAAGTATCTAATGCTACTAAATTGTATGCTGAAAATGGCTAAAATGGTGAATTTTATGTTATATATATTTTACCACAATTAAAAAAGAAAAAAAAACACAAGCCTGGGGCTCTCAGCTCTCTTAGACCAAACAGCGGCCAAGGTCAGCAGAGGCCCCAGCTCGCCAAAACCCTCTGCCAGTGACCCACACAGGCCCAAAGGTCTGTTTGCCAGGACACTGCCTGGTCATGACATATTAGCTGAGGATTTGCTGCACATGGCCTTGATCACCCCAGGCTCAGATTGGATTTACTAGGACCAGAGACAGCTGGCAGCCCATGTGGCCACCTCTTCAGCTCACCAAGAAGGCATCAGTTAAAAGTCTGAAATCTTCTGTGCACGAGGGAGCTCCTCTGAAGCCCTCTTGGCATTCTGTAGAAAAAAAGATAAGAGAAAGGGGCTGCGTTTGGAGGAGGGATAAGAAGATTGCCAAGTCCTTCTGGCTGTCCCTGCTTTTCTGCTGTGCCTAGAACCTGCCAGCTCTGCTCAAGTTCAAACAAAGTTACTTTACTTATCTTAGTTCATTTTTCTGTGGCTTCCCAAGGTCCATTTGTGTGCGTGTGTACAGGGGTGCACACATGCATGAGTGCATTTATTTAACATTTCCCTCTAAGTGGGTGATCTCATGTCCTTAGAACACAGGGTGATGAGTCCAAGGTTGGGGTTAGTTCCAGTTGTGAACAGCAAGCATCACACAGCAATAACTGTTTAGGTCACATTGCCTCAGCTAGCCTGCTGGCACAGGGGAGTCGGTAAAGGAAAACCGTCCACCCTAGCCATGCCCAATGCCTGTGGAAAGCAGAAGCCTTTGCAAAGCAGTGAGCAATGCAGGAGGACCCTTAGTGCATGGTGTACGACGCACGCTGTCTTTTACTCAGAGAATGCTACAGAGCCCAGAACTACCCTGTACGTGATATTAGTCACTTTCCATCAGTCAAACCCTCAACCGGCATGAATTCATGATTCTGTTTGAAGTCATGGGGTGTCCACTGTGTATACCCCAAGATTTTCCCAATGATCCCTTTGGGTTTCCACTGAGGGGAATCAGGAACCACCTCGTTGGTTCCTGACCAACCAGTGAAAACCGGAGTAGTCAAATATAGTTGCTCAGTTATCAGGACTGGAGAGATCTATATTCCCAGTGCAGCTCCTGCAGAATCCACAGACCATCAGCACACCCCGCTTAGTGGAGGCCTTGACCACCATTGCTAGAATGACTATAGCATTCTCCTTGGGCAACCACAAAAAAAGCACTTTTCTGGAAAAGCTAAGGATTTCTAAAGCCTAGATATAGGGGGGTCATGTCATACAAGGCCACACCCTTGGGTCAAGCAGTGTCCCTGTACATTGTCTTCTTGTGCAGAGTTTATGACAATGTGAGAAACGCCAGATCTCCTCTTGTCTCCTTGCTGTACACCCCAATCTGAAATTCAGCATAATAGTTCCAATCTCTGTGTTTTTGATCATGCTACTCTCCCTGAGTAGAATCCCTCCCCGTCCTTTCCTCTTTATCCAAATTCCCCAGTTTGTATCCATCTTTATACTTGCTGGGGTTTTTTTCTTCTTCTTCTTCTTTTTTCTTTGTATTTTTCTTTTCTTTTCTTTTTCTTTTTTTTTTTTTTTTTTTTTTTTTTTTCTGAGATAGCATCTTGCTCTGTCGCCCAAGCTGGAGTGCAGTGGTGTGATCTAGGCTCACTGCAACCTCCGCCTCCTAGGTTCAAGCGATTCTTCTGCCTCTGCCTCCCGAGTAGCTGGGACTACAGGCAACCGCCATCACTCCTGGCTAATTTTTGTATTTTTAGTAAAGAAGGGGTTTCACCGTATTGGCCAGGTTGGTCTCGAACTTCTGACCTGGTGATCCGCCCGCCTCGGCCTCCCAAAGTGCTGGGATTACAGGTATGAGCCACCGCGCCCGGACTACTTACTGTTATTTAATCAAGTTGAATGTAGAAGGCAAGCCGTCTTAAAACTGCTTTCGTCTGGAGACTTTTGTTTGCAGTTCCAAATTTTGCCACCAGGTGGTGGTGGCATGTTATTCTAGTTTCCAAGAGACCTAACATCCTACCACGTGTCAGGCTGCGCTGGGAGCCATCCCCACCTGATCTCATTTGATCCTGCAGTGATCCTAGTATTACCATCCCCACTTTACAGAGGAGAAGATGGAAACTCCAGAGACCCACCCAACATCACACCACTCATAAGAAGCGTAACTAGAGTTGTGAACTCAGGTCTGGCTTTAAAATCCCACGTGGTTCCCATCGAGCTTTGCTGTTGGGGAAGTTTCCTGAGGAGCCCCCTTACAATCTGTCTGCCTTTTCTTTTAATTGAGCGTGCCACACAATTTGCCCTCCAATCAAGACCCTATCTTGTTCCTGGCTAATGATATGTTTGGTCTTTCTGGCAAGGCTAACTCTCCCAGAATCAAATGGTTAGCATAAACACTCAGGTGTGCCCCCGGGGGGTCTATCATGAATAACTAAGACACTCACATCACTCGGGGAATTCCAAAGGTTTAGAGACTCCCTTCCAGGAGCTGGGACTAAGTCCGGATCTCTGTTGGGATAAAGTTAATTCTTTACTGTACACACCTCTATGGCAAAATACAGTCTCCTGGGGCTCCTGTTCTCCACAATGCCTCAGAGTTCAGAAAAATCTTAACACCAAGCATAGTCCAGAATAATGTGGCCAAAATATGAGGCTCTTTTGATCTGCCTCAAGACAGGGGTAAATTTACAGTATTTAATGAGCTATCTCTGATACATACACTAGGGGCAAACTTCCATAAGTATAGTCTTTCTCTCAGCTAAGTTTTTGAGAGCTATTGAGTCAGTTTACACACCCTGATAACCATTGGAGAACAAGTATTTGATGTATGGTTAACCATCAAACTGTGTGCCTGAAGAGTCAAACCAGCTGGGAAGTAGGATAATCCCTTGAACCTGGGAGGCGGAGGTTGCATTGAGCCAACATTGTGCCATTACACTCCAGCCTGGGCAACAAGAGCGAAATTCCGTATCCAGGAAAAAAAAAAAAAAAAAGGTTAAATCAGCTGGGGTGGGACCACCGTCCTCTGATGAATGAGGACACTGACCTATAGGAATTGTCCTTACTTCAAACGTGTGCAGGCTTGGAGTACCCCTGGCACCTAAATGGATTAAAAATACATTTGTCTCTCAAAAATGTATGGGCATATGTCAAATTAGCAGCGTTCTTACTGCCAAGCAAACTTGCTAGGTCTATTTTTGAATTGTAACACTTTGGCAATTAAAGTTATTCAAAACTCTTTTAAACTGTGGGAAACCTTGAAACTGTAAATGAAGTGTAAATGCATTGTTGTTTTTTTAAGTTTCAACTATCAAAACTCAACAAACTTTAATGAATCTCTAAAAGCGTCACTATGAAGGTGAGAATGGGGAGACACCATCACCACTGGATCCATTTTGTACAAGTGGGTCTATTCCCAGCTGTGTATGGTCATTACGTGATTGGCATCTGTTGAGTGTGCACGGTCCAAATAGGCCCGTGGAAAATGGTGTGCAAACACCTGTCACTAGTCATCACAGGCAGGCTCTGTTAAGCTCAGATCTGAAGGCCTTGGCCTGTCTCACCAGGTCTACACTCTCTGCTATCCAAAGAAGCTTATAGCAGCTTCACTGATTATATCAACTTCCCATTTAATGTAGGAAGAGAGTAGATCCTCCTAGTATTATCACTTCCAAGAGTAAATATTATGTTGTTGGTGACAATAAAATTAGCAAAATGAATGTCCTCTTGGGTGGCAGATGTTATCAAGATAGCTAGCTGATCAGGGCTGGGCGTGGTGGCTCACACCTGTAATCCCAGCACTTTGGGAGACTGAGGTGGGCGGATCACTTGAGGCCAGGAGTTCAAGACCAGTCTGGCCGACATGGCAAAACCCCATCTCCGTAAAAAATACAAAAATTAGCACAGGGTGGTGGTGCACACCTGTAATACCAGCTACCTGGGAGGCTGAGGCAAGGAGAATCCCTTGAACCTGGGAGGCAGAGGTTGCAGTGAGGTGAGATCGTGCTACTGCACTGCAGCCTGGGGAACAAAGCAAGACTCCATCTCAAAAAAAAAAAAAAATGCTGCTCAGGCACTCCCACAAAAGCAGCCAGGATCTCTGCTCCCCTTCTCTTCTGTGCCAACAGCTTCATCGGGAAGTTGGCCACAGGGCTCTCTTCACAGCCTGTCTTATCCTAAGAGTGCAGCTGGACCCAGGGCTCATTGTCTGCCAGGTTTACTTTGCCCTCAACTTCCTGCAGTCATAAAAGAACTGCTCGGGCTAAACTGCTTCCTGGCAAATAAAGAAGCAATGTCCACACGAGGAGTCTTTCTGGACCTTGTGACGCTCTTGTGTTTTCGTGGTAATGTGGCATTGGAATGTTTAGCAATGCCGTTGTGCAACCTTCCAAACCCCACTGGGCATATGATCAGCAAAACACCAAAATTCTTTTAATACATAATCCTTGGTTCACTTTGTTGATTATTTACCTTTACCTGGGGTTGTTCGTTAACTCAGAAGAGGGTAACTATGTGCATTCTACATTCCAGGGAACCAAACACTGTACCTTACCCAATACACAACAGGTGCGTAATATAAGTTGCATTAAATTGTCATTGGGTTTTAAGTCAGCACATACTACATGAATGAATGTGAGTTGATTATACATCCCCCCATGGGGTGGGCACCCTGAGAATGCTTCTTGTGATGTTAGAGTTTGGATGTAAACAAAATCTTACTTTTGTGTTGTCCTTGAGTGAACAGCCTGCATTTAAGCGTGCGGGAGGGAGTTTGAAGGGAATCAGCTGACATTCATATTGATGAAAGAAATGAAATCATTTGAATTTAACACGGCAATTCTGGAAAAGTACTCCCATATATGTGGGACTGTGCAGCCCTGAAAGGTTCTGGTCCTAGCACACCCTGGAACAAGTAGCTTCAGGGGGCATCCAGAGAAACCACAGAGCAGCTATAGCATCGAGCACACAAACCTTGAATATCATCTACCTGTACGCTGCAAGAGGCAGCAGCTCAGGGAGCAGACACCTCTGAGGCCCCCACCATGTTCATTCCTGCGGTCGACACAAAGATGTGCCACAGGTCAAGGAAGGACTTGTAGCCCAGCCGTGGGAAGTGTGCTCAGCAGACAGCCTCTAGCTGTCCGCAACTTCAAGGTCAGCCTCAGCTGTAGAGAGCTGCTCCCTCGCTGGAGGTCACAACTTCCCAGGGCAGCTCTGCCTGGTGGCTGAGCAAGGCCGGGATACAAGGCTGGCTAGCATGGTGCAGCCCTAGCTCCGTGGCTCTCCCAAGTGGCCTGGGCTTTCTGAGACCAGCATCATCTAGGTTCGGCTCCTTCCTCTGCCCAGTCCCCCTCCTTTGTATGGAGGTTGATCCCTAATACACATTTGAACCTCAGACTCTTAGCCTCTGCTTCCAGAGAAGTCAGCCTGGGCAGTCACGCTCCCTGCCACCAGCACCTCCCCTTGACAGTATTCTAGGGGGCATGAGGTTTTCACTGCTGAGAGGCGAAGAGAATACAGACTTGAGTCGCACGTGGAAGCCCATTTGGATAGTCCCATTTTGACACTGTCCCCAACTTTCTGTGGTTGGATCCTGATGTGAAAAACAAAAAAAAAAAGGACACAGACCTAAAATTTTTTTATTATTATTTATTTATATATTGAGACAGGGTTTCACTGCAGTCGCCCAGGCTGGGTGCAATGGCACTATCTCTGCTCACTGCAACCTCTGCTTCCTGGGCTCAAGTGACTCTCATGCCTGGGACTCCCAAGTAGATGAGGGTACAGGTGCGTGCCATCATCCCCAGCTAATTTTCTTTTTTCTTTTTTTATTTTTTGAGACAAGGTTACACTATGTTGCGCAGGCTGGTCTCAAACTCCCTGGCTTAAGCAATCTATCTGCCTTGGCCTCCCAGGTCTGAATTTTTAAAATCATCACACTATCTCATTTAGAAGAAACTGCATTGCAGATAGGAAAGTGGGGGGCTCACTATCAGAGGAAAGGGACCATTCACACCAATTTTTTTATTTTATTTATTTATTTATTTATTTTGAGATGGAGTCCCGCTCTATGGCCCAGGTTGGAGTGCAGTGGCTCGATCTCGGCTCACTGCAACCTCTGCCTCCTAGATTCAAGTGATTCTCCTGCCTCAGCCTCCCTTCACACCAATTCTTTACATCAAAATGACCAGTCTGCAAGAAGTTCAACCTAAGATCCCCTGCAGAGCTATCCTGTGGAGGGCAGGGAGAGCTGCTCCCCAAGCTCTGATAGACAGGGGCTAGGAACACTCTAGGTGAATCGTTCTAGCAAATTTCACAAAAGCTATTTGAAAAGAGTACTGATTACATACACTAGAAAAGAGTCATAATATCTGTTCAGAAAAATATTTGCAGGGAGTTAAACATTAAGAATCTCTTCATCCGTTGATTTTTAAACTTCTTTCTCAAACTACTGACATAAGTATGGAATCATTATGGAGGAACTGATGTATTTCTTTGTTTAGTCAGGAGATTGAGATCAAAGATCCTGCTCTGTGTCATTTCAGATTCAGAGCCCAATTTAGCTTTTTCTTCATCTTATCTTGACTCATAATTCATTGCTTATATATTATTCTCGTCTGCTAGACCATAAAGTCCTTGAGGATAGAGACATTTTAACATATTTTTGCACCCACCTCACTCCTCCATACCCGACTCCATGCACAGTGGAGTGCCCATGAGACTGGCAATCATTAAATGAAAAGGTAGCAAAGTTCAAGGAAGAGTGGCCAAACATTGCAGCTGTGCTTCATGCCAAGCCTGGAACAAGTGACAGAAAGTTCTACTGAAGGGGCCGCAGCCATCCAGTTGGGCCAGTCTCTTTCCTGGCAGCATAACTTAGCAGGATGTTGAGATATTTCAACAGGTCTGAAGATGGTCCTGCCATACGTTCATTTGAAACCCACAAGAAGAACCTGATCACTTGTTTATTGAGATCATATGGTCCCAAGTGGCTCTGGGACACCTGGAAAGGTCTGTGGTCCTGGCAGAGGGAGAAGGGGCTGGGCGCAAAGGTTTAAGGGGTGCATATTGTAGGCAATATCCACATGGTTTCCCAACTGGGACTTTGGCTGGTCAGGGGGATGTGTACGGATTTCCAGGTACCTAGGAACTTGAGATTCCTTAGGTCTCATTCTCCCATGAAGACTCTTCCTTCAGCCTTCCAAGCTGCCAGTATCCTATCCTTCTGTGACCACCAAGTTTTCTAGGGCAGAGAAAATTGCATTCTTTTTTAAACAATGGGTGCATCTAAATTCCAAACCACACTCTCCCCATTTATATATATATATATACACACACACACACACACAATATGTTATGTAATATATATAATATATATTCATTAGTAATACATATTATTCTAGAAAAGAGCACATTTTTATATAAATTGTTTCAGACATCTTTTAATACAAATGTTAATTAATATTGTTTTATTTTAGAAAAATATACTTTTTACTTAATAATGTATTTAGATCAACTTTTTAACTTAATGTATTATACTTATATAATATATAATATTTTTATAATTTACTTTTTTACTTTATAATGTACTTAGATGAACTGTTCATGTCAATAGATAAACATTGCTGTCTTTTTTAATGCCTGCAGATAATTCTATCCTATGGATGTAGCATAATTTCCTTAGCAAACCTTATTGCTGGCATTTGGACCATTTTCAATTGTTCATTGTTTTTTGTTTATGCTTTTGTTTTTTGAGACAGGGTCTCGCTCTGTCATCCAGGCTGGAGTGCAGTGACACGATCTCAGCTCACTGCAACCTCCACCTCCCGGGTTCAAGCAAGTCTCCTGCCTCAGCCTCCTGAGTAGCTGGGATTACAGGCATGTGCCAACACACTGTTGTGCTGTCCTTCTGAGTCAGCCTTTTTTTTCTCGCAGCACACACCCCACCCTGGCTCACCCAGCATCCTTGCTCACGGCTGACTTCCTCCTAACCTCTGCCACCACTAGAAAATTAGCCTGGCTAATTTTGTATTTTTTTAGTAGAGATGGGGTTTCACCATGTTGGCCAGGCTGGTCTCAAACTCCGGACCTCAGGTGATCTACCCACCTCAGCCTTCTAAAGTGTTGGGATTACAGGCGTCAGCTGCTGCACCTAGCTAATTGTTCACTGTTTTGATCAGCCATTGCTGAAAACAGTTGCTAGTAGCTTAGAGGAGAAACAATAATATCTTCATAGTTCACAGTTTATGAAACACTTTCATATGTATTGTGTCATCAAATGCTTCTACCAACCAGATGAAGTAGGTATTTCAGAAAAGGGAGGCTTAGCAATGTTGCAACTTGCCCAAGCTGGGTGGGAAAATTGTGTCTCAAAGCCAGGATTTTTACCTCTAAGAAACTGACTTAAAGGGATCAAAAGGACAATGTGGATGCAAACGTCATTTGTTTAAAAATGATTGTCTTGCCCAGTAGTAATTTTAGAGCATTGTGGGGTTATTTTGTAACCTTTATTGCATTTTTAGTAAATTCTGTCAAATTTCAAAGTTCTCTGGGGGCAGCTTCAACCCTTTACTTACAATTCATTCCCAACCAACGATTACTGGCCTGCCATATTTATAGTTGGAAATGATTGAAACAAACAAAATGTCCAACCGCATAGGTGAACCTGAATATCCCGGCTTGCTGCTGGAGTATGGAGAATTTCCGTGTCCTGTGTTCACTCACTTGAGCAGTCTGGAATGGGAATTCCCCAGCAGCACCCCGTCTCAGCCTCACTCATCCAGGGGTGGGGTCCATGGGCCACGTGACCATGGCAGTGACAGACTCCCTGCTCAGAACTGCCTCTCCTCATTGATGGGGGAGCAGCCATTTGGTCACATGTGTCGCTAACACCCAGATATTATGTGATGTGCTAAGAATAAAAAATTAAGTTGTAAAATAACAATATTCACCTCCTTCCCTTTTCCTAATTTCAGCTGGAGACCAAGGCAATCTTTTTATCCTAAGCAAGATTTAGTATACTTTTCCCTCTCTCCTCTCCTATTCCCACCCTGTTGCATTGCATGTTGCATGCACACACACGTGCCCACACACATTTGCAAGCCCCAGTCCTCATTTGACAGAAAGGATTTAAAATGAAAAAAAGATGTGGGAGGGAAATTATAAAGAAAAAGAAACAAACTGGCTGGATGGACTTGCCTCCAAATCTCAAGCGTACTGGCTAATGTTAGCGTAGCTTGGAGACCACCTAATCATTTAATGAAACACAGAGAAGAGAGAGATGCATTTGCTAGTCTAAAAAGCCACAAGTCAGTGAATGCAAATGTGCCCTATTCAGAAAACCAAATTAAAGGAACTACTGGGAATTCTCTGCATAGTTAAGTAGAACAATTTTTCCCCCTTTAAGGCCATGTTTACCCTGCAGAAATCACATACCCTTAATACAGAAACCTAGAAACGCATCATTTTCAGGAAGGATGTATCACATTAGCCGGGCCCTGTCCTTCAAAGGAAGAAACTTGAAATTCATCATTGCCCTGGACAGCTTCTGCACATGCTGCAGCTGCAAAGAGAGAAAGCGTGTTCCAGGGCTTCTATTTCACTCTGCTGTTAAATGACAGGTGTCTGAGCCAGTCAGAGCTTTGGCCTTGCTCTGACCCACAGCCACAATCCAACGTGAAGACGGTTCAAGAGACCTTAGACCAGGAAAGTGCCTTCCAAAGCCAAATACAGGCAAATGAAGTCATGGGGAAAATTCATGGCCCAGCTCCTGAAATTTGCCACTGGGTCAGTTGCAAGCATTGATTCAAGGTGTATATTCTTTGCTTAATTGCTAGAGAGCCTTTCTTCCCATTGTCTGTCTCCATCTCCAACCAGGCCAATGACGGATTTCCATTTCAGGGAATGGAAATGCCCTCAGCCTAGCCCAAGCTAAAAGGGGATTTGTGTGAGCATCCTGAGACGTCATAAGGAAGAATCCCAGAGCAGGCAGGAGAATGTCTGCCTCTCTCTGAGTCTCCATCTAGGTGTGTGCTCTCCATCTCTGGGTCAGTGTTTCTCTCCCCGTGGGTTTCTCAGCCTGCTTTCCCCACGTCTTTCCGTCCCACAGGAAACTCATTCCCACAGCTCCATGTGGACTTGTCTTCAATGGCGCTGCGATCGGCTGAGGCTGATTCATTCTGATTCTCAATTCCGGATTCCTAGAAGACAGAAGCTTGTAAACAAAAACAACACACCTTCTGCCTTCATGGAATAATTTAGTAGAGAGAAAAACATACCACCAGAAATAGGCACATACATAGATAAAGCACAACGTAAGAGGAGGTAGCATGCAAAGGTACAGACGGCTACAGGACAGAACCACAGAATGATGATGTGATGGCAGATGTGGGGGGGTGTGATTATGTAGACTGGGAGTGCCAGGAATTTCAGTCCTCAGGGAGTGACATTTAAGCCAAATGTAAAAAAAAAAAAAAAAAAAAAAAAAGGAATTAGCCATTCAATGAGAAGGAAAATAACATTCTGGGCCAGGGAACCACAGGACCAAAGCCCTGGGGTGGGGAAGAGCTGAGCTTACTTAATTAATAACATTACATGCCCGTGTGGCCAGAGTGTGGTAAACAGCAGAAGGTGAACTGGGATGAGCCGGAGAGGTTCTCCAGGGCCAGAGATATTGGGTCTCATAGGCCAGGTTAAGGGTTTGGGATTTTGTTGAAAGTGCCATGGGAAGCCGTGAAAGGATTTTAAGCAGGTGCACTATTTTGTTTGTTTCAAAGGATCATTCTGTCTACAGTGTGAACCAATATAACTGGGAAACAACCATGGAGGCAGGGAGACCAGTTCAGAACCCACTTCAGGTGCACAGAGGAGAAACTATGCTGGCTTTTTAGTCCAGGGCTACAGGTCATGGCAGTGGCCAATCCATGATAATCTGAGGTTCACAGCTCCCCAGGTTTCTGCCCTGAGCAACGGGTGGATGCAGGTGCCAGCAATGAGATGGGAAACCCTGGAGCAGGAGCAGCTGGGGCAGGACACGTTAGGCTTCAGCTGCCTCTGAGACGTCAAAGTAGAATAGAAAGCCAGGTAATTGTATATGAGATTCTAGCACTAGTCACTGTCCTTAAGGAGCTTACATTCAAGTCAGAGGAGACGGGAAACAATAGTTATATGATATGGATAATAAAATAATTTGTGGTGTGGATAAGTATGAAAGTTGTCAGAATCAAAATGAGGTCTCTAATGTTAAAAAAAAAAAAAAAAAAAGAAAGAAAAACCTGACAAATAGAGCCAAGGAAGGCCGTGAAGAGAGGTCTCACACTTGTATTCATGAAAACAAAAACCATCACAAAAGACGGCTGGTATGGTTTGGTTGTGTCCCCACCTAAATCTCCCCTTGAATTGTAGCTCCCAAAATTCCCACGTGTCATGGGAGGGCCCTGGTGGGAGGTAAGTGAATCATGGGGGTGGGTCTTTTCTGTGTTGCCCTCATCATAGTGAATAAGTCTCGTGAGATCTGATGGTTTTATAAAGGGGAGTTCCCCTACACAAACTCTCTTGCCTGCTGCCATGTAAGATGTGACTTTTCTCCTCCTTTGCCTTTCACCATGATTGTGAGTCCTCCCCAGCCATGTGGAACTGTGAGTCCATTAAACCTCTTTCCAGTCAGGCATGGTAGCTTACGCCTATAATCCCAGCACTTTGGGAGGCCAAGGTGGAGGGGTCACTTGACGTCAGGAGTTTGAGACCAGCCTGGCCAACATGGCAAAACCCCTTCTCTACTGAAAAAAACAAAAATTAGCCGGGTGTGGTGGCGGGTGCCTGTAATCCCAGCTACTGGGGAGGCTGAGGCAGGAGAATCACTTGAACCTGGGAGGTGGAAGCTACAGTGAGCCCAGATTGTGTCACTGCACTCCAGCCTGATTGACAGAGAGAGGACTCTGTCTCCAAAAAAAAAAAAAAAAAAGAATCTAGCGCAGTCTGGCTGAGAGTGATAAAGTTGAGGGCCATCAAGATAAAGAGAGTTTTTTTTTTTTTTAATCATGGGAGAAGTGCAGAGTGAAAAGGGAACAGAGACTAGGATTGAGCTGGAGACCCCCACATTGATTGCTGAGGTAGAGGAAAATCAACCAGGAAGTCTGAGAGAGACTAGCTGGAGATAAATAAGGAAAATAGGCAAGCAGGTTGTCCCGCAGCAAGGACTGAGATGGAGTAGGCAGCTGGGCAGAGCCACTGAGAGATTTAGCTGCTTAAACCAACACTGACCCAAGGCCTGAATGCAGAGGTGTGCATTGGTCACTGTCCCAGAAGGTGTCCATTAGACATATCTAATGATGACACTGTTTCTATTTTCCTTCCAACTCCTTCATGTTTTATAACTATTCCAGGTAGACGTTTTTCTGTAAACATCCACCTGTCTATTCACCCACCCATCCACCCACCCATCCATCCACCCATCCATCGATCCATCCTTCCACCCATCCATCTATCCACCCATTCTGCCATCCATCCATCCACCCCTCCATCCATCCACCCATCCACACATACATCCATCCATGTCCCAGACTTCCCACTAAGGTGCAGGACACACAAGAATGCACAAGGAGGAGCCCTCAGTCTTCTTTCCTTCCACATTTCCTTTTCCTTTCCCTTCTCTACTGGTTTTTGTTTTCCGGCTCCGAAGAAATTGTGCAGGATGTGCTTCACGTACGTATAACAATATGCATTCTGGTATTTGGTCTTGGTAAAGCACCTCACATCCCAGTTTAATTATGTTGAGTTAGTAGTCGTAATAATAGCAATAATAGTAACACTATGATTGAAACAATCTCCCTTTTAATGAAGAGAAGGAATATTTCTAGCCTTCCAAATTACTCGCGTTGTGTTTTTGCAGTCTAGATTGCCTCTAACCCATTTAAGACGACTTTCCCCCAGTTAACTCAGTTTCTTTCAACATTTGCATTTTCTTTCAGCCTGTCAGCATGAAAAACTCTTATGTAGTGATGTCTTAAAGGTCAGTGTAGTACCGTCACAAAGACTGATGAGACTATTTTCTCAAAAGACAAATCTGTTGTGCTATCCTTCAGAGTGAGCCGTTTTTTTCTTGCAGCACATGCCCCACCCTGGCTCACCCAGGATCCTTGCTCGTGGCCGACTTCCTCCCTAACCTCTGCCACCATTAGAACCATAAGTTCTCCTTTCCTGGGTAGGTCCCTTCTCTTGCTACCATCTGCCGTATCTATATCATTTATTCATCGAGCTTGGTAATGATGGTAGATTTCAAGAGAGCTTCCCCACATAGATTCACATATTCCTTAATGACCATCTATGGCACAGATTACAAAATAAGGCACTACCAATCCTTCTTCAAATCTTCTATTATGTCAGACTTCACCTATCACCAGTTTTTTTCTCTATGTCTAGACTGTTGCAAAGCAACCTCACAGCAGTTCGTTTATTCTGTGCCAACCACCACCTCTTAGTCTCTCTTCTCTCTGCTACTTACCTCATACCCAGTACAGCCCAGAGTTTCACAACTTGAGGCCATCCTCTATCTTTCTTTAGGGCAGCATATTCTACACCACTCAGTTTTTTGTTTTTGTTGATATTTTTTCTTTTTGGCATTCTCTTTTCCCTAAACTCTGAGCCCGCTCCAACAGCAGATTGCCTCACAGCCATTTTGGAAGCAGGTAGTGTATCCTCACTGGATACACTTTAAAGTGAATAGAAGACATAAATCCTCAGTAAATAGATAGACTCCATCAGCCTGTGTTTGCTGTGGCAGGTGATGAATTAGGGGGATTCACCTTCTGACGTGTGAGAGTTGTTAACCCTGCAATGGCTCTAACAGAAAAAGAGGTTGCCGAGTGTCTTTTCCTGGAGGCCTTTCAAAATAAAAATGAACCTGCCTCAGATGATTTGGGGGGGACAGATTAGATGACTTTTCAACACTCCTTCCAGTGCTGAGTTTCTACTATTCATCTCTTCCCCGACTCTGCCTTCTGATTTCAGGAGCATGAGAGAAGTTGTGTCGTGATGGACCGCACCCATCCTTCCCACTCTGGGCTCTCTTTGTCCTGATTTTATTGATGGGGTGAGGTGGACTTCCTGTAAATCTATCAGAAAGATATCTGAAGCACACCTCAGGGTACATATTGAATCTAAGAACCCGATGTCCTTTTACTGCTGCCCCTGAATAACAATTATGCATCTATATCTGCACTTGACCATGTCTCAGATTTGCTGATTTTCTTTGCTCATGCTCATCTTGCCAAGTTTTGAGTGAATGGGCAATTCTCCAAGGCATTGAAAGTCTCCTGAGAAATAATTAATCCATGAATTGTTCGCTTGAGAGAGTAACTGTGAACCCAGGAGCATGTTCTTATGTAGCTTCCTGAATTTAAAAGCCTGTGCTTAGCACAGGTGCATTGTGTGGCTTAAAGTGATGTGTGCTACTCAGGAAACTCACCTGCTCTACGAACATTACCAAGCACCCACTATGTGCAAAGCTCGGTGCTTGGAAGATGCTAGGGAGACTCCCAAAGCCAGAGCACAGAGTTGGTGGCATAGCAGTGAGCGCAGCTGCTGTCCAAAGACACAGCATGCTCCCTAACAAAGAAGGAAGAGGGTTTCAGGAAGATGAGCAACAGCCTGGACTCTGGAGCCAGACAGACCCGGGCTTTTACCCACCACCAGCTTCACCACTGCACAGCCAAGGGATTTTACACATTACCAAGCCCCCGCTAAGCCTTGCTTTCTTCCTCTCTGAAATGGAGAGAAATGTAAGACTGTTGCGAAGTTTAAGTGAGCAAATGAAAGTGAAGTGTTCCACCAGTGTCCAGTGTGTTAAATGAATAATGACTACTCCCAGCACCTGAATTTGGCTGAGCTATTTAAGGTGTGTCTCAGTGTATGGCTATATTTAAAAGAAACACTTTCTCCCACAGAAAGCTTTGGAGCAAATGTCTTGTCTGAATGTGCCATAAGAAGGTAAAGAGATTGCATTCTACAATTAAGAGCAAGCAGGGCTCCCCAACCATTCTCTTTACTCCTCTCCCTCCGCAAAATCCCACACCTCACTCAATGACCCCACTTCTCTACTTTTCATAAGTCCTCCTCCCACTACCCACCTGACTCTCCCACTCTTCTCCTCACTCCCAAACCACCTCCAGCACACCCATCCCACCTTCCTGAAACCAAGAAGCCTCCGATGGAAGCAGTGTCCTGAGTTCTTTTTAAACCATGCAGGGCATTGATCAGTATTTCTAAGGATTGTGGAGGCTGTTCGCTTGAGGGAAGTGATTTTTCCCACTTGTGTTAAAAAATAAAAACAAAACCTTGGGTTTCAGAGGAAAATCCATGGGAGAATCTGACAGGATGGAGAAGGAAGCAGGAGAAAGTGGAAGCAGAAGATTTTCCCCTTCTTTACAAGAGATAACGAGCACTTGTCCTTCCAAAGCAGGGAAGGCATAACTGCTCAGTATACTGGCCCTGGAAGGAAAGCTGGGATGCTAATTGCACACATTGCAATGGTCTGCAAAGTCTGTGGTTCCTTTTCACCATCACTGTGAGAGCAGGGCTTTCTGCAGCAGTTCTGCAGTTCCGAGAATGTAGTGAAGCACCCTGCACCTGCCTCTAGCTGAAAACACAGAAGGAGGCAGAAAATGCAAAAATGCACTCTCAGGCCAGGCTGACTTTCCCGGAGTCACACCACATCTCTGAAGAGGAACAAAGCATGAAAAGACCTGAATTCAAAATGAAGCTGGTGGCCAGGTGTGGTGGTTTATGCCTGTAATCCCAGCACTTTGGAAGGCCAATGCAGGCAGATCACCTGAGGTCAGGAATTCGAGACCGGCCTGGCCAATGTGGTGAAACTCTGTCTCTACTAAAAATACAAAAATTAGCTGGGCATGATGGTGGGTGCCTGTAATCCCAACTCTTCAGGAAGCTGAGACAAGAGAATCACTTGAACCCAGGAGGCAGAGATTGCAGTGAGCTGAGATTGCACCACTGCACTCCAGCCTGGGTGACAGAGTAAGACTCAGTCTCCAAAAAAAAAAAAAAAAAAAAAAAAAAACAAGAATAAAAAATAAAGCTGGCATGCAATGTGCAGCTGCCTAAGACCCCCCCATGGAGCCTACAAAAGGCTCACATGACTATGGGTTTGTCTGGTCCTTGTGAGAAGGGGTTTCCGGAGGTACAGACAGCAACAGCTCTTGGGTACATCAAACAGGGCCTCCTGCATAAACCTTGGCTGTGTGTTTCATCAGATACACTTTAAAGTGGACAGAGGGTGGGTGGAAGAAGACTGAAGTCAATTGAGTGCATTCCATATGCCAGGAGGCTTACATCTGTCATTTTGCTGAATTATCTAATGCTGGATTAGGTAGGTGTTATTACTCTCTTTTTATGGATGAAGAAACTGAAGCTGAAGTTTTTAAAAACAACTTGCATAGGGCTTAACAACTGAGAAGAAGCAGAGTCAGAATTTAAAGGAAGATCCATCTGATTCCAAAATACCTACTTTTCCCATAACTCTACATAATCTTCCCCATCTTCAGGGTTTCACATTAAAATTAAAACCTCATGTGTTTTATAGACAAGCTTTACACTTTCCTAAATTAAGGTTTAATAGAGAGATCCCCCAAATCATTTTCAATTGACATATATGTGAGGTGGTAGATATGTTAATTAGCTTGATTTAATCATTCTACAGTGTAAACACCAAAACATCACATTGTAGCCATGATATATACCATTATTACTTGTCAATTAAAAATATAATAAAATTTTAAAAAATCATTTTCACAGAAAAAAACGTGTGCAAACCCAACTTAATTAAAATCATTAATCCACCCTTTGCTCAAAAAAACAGCACACATTCTGTTACTTTCAGGCTCAGGCATTATTTATTTCCTGGGCATGTTCAGAATGGACAAATGACTGTGACATCTGGTGTACATGTGAAATGTAATTTTGCTGCAAATGGAAGAGGAAACTCTCTTTTGGAGATTATGGTGGCCCCAGTCTCACTTCTGCACAGGCTCAGGGCAGTTTAAGACCATTCACTGAGGCAGCCACAATGCCCCAAAATTATGCGGAACAATTGTGCATTCAAACGCTGTCATTCACCATTTCAGAAGCCGAAATACAGCTATCTGTACAACTGTTTTCACAAAATGTAGAATCACAGCAAATGAACATTACTTCCTCCCTTCTGAAGCACGTTGCTCAGACGTGTTCCCTTTGTTCACCAAGTTAATGAACTCTCCTCACTGCCAGGTGAAGGACTAAAAAGAAAGAAAAAATTCTTTGATTAAGAAGAAAGAAGAGGGGTGACTTAATCATTACCCACCTACACTGGGAAGTCTGCATAGATGAGCTTTCTTTTAAGATAGGGACTTCTTAACTGGCGTCTGCCTTTTTTTCTTCTTGTATTTCTAATTTGACCTTCCCAAATGGCATCTGGATCTATAAGGAGATGAGGGGGGCGGTCTCAAAGAGAAGGAATTATTGCAAATTGAGGGAAGCCAATGGCCTCCAGAATCTTTGTTCTTTTATCATTTCTTCTGCAATTCAAAGAAGTAGGGCGAAGAGGGCTGGCCTTGCTCGCTGAGCTGTTGCACAGAGTAAAGCCACCTGTAAAAACAAAGCA
The DNA here is from genome assembly GCF_049350105.2 of Macaca mulatta. Taxonomy (NCBI): domain Eukaryota; kingdom Metazoa; phylum Chordata; class Mammalia; order Primates; family Cercopithecidae; genus Macaca; species Macaca mulatta. Next base: position 174,033,679 of record NC_133408.1, on the reverse strand, counting down.
AGGCATCCACTCTCTAATATGCCAGGCAGTGTTCTCTATGGGTGATATGGTTTGGCTGTGTCCCCACCCAAATCTCAACTTGAATTGTAATAATCCCCATGTATCAAGGGTGGGGCCAGGTGGAGATAATCAAATCATGGGCATGGATTCCCCCACACTGTTCTCATGGTAGTGAATAAGTCTCATGAGATCTGATGGTTTTATAAATGGGAGTTCCCCTGCACAATCTCTCTTGCCTGCCTCCATGTAAGATGTGACTTTACTTCTCCTTTGCTTTCTGCCATGATTGTGAGGTCTCCTCAGCCATGTGGAACTGTGAGTCCATTAAATCTCTTTCCTTTATAAATTACCCAGTCTCAGGTGTGTCTTTATTAGCACTGTGAAAATGGACTAATACAATGGGAGAGGAAAAGTCTATCATGCTGGCCTCACAATGTCTCTGGAGGTTTTTTTCCTTGTGGCTGGTTCATTCTGAATTCCCCTTGGCCACAGAATCAACCCTCAACTCCCTGCTACTAAAAAAACTGGTTTCAAAGGCTCCCTACACAGTGACTAGCACATCATAACCTCATTTCCTAGGACAATAGTCATTGAGAGTGATCCAGCTTCTCAAATCTCCTGCTAAAACCCTCTCCTGAGGACTCCAGCCAAGAACTACGACTACCTCCTCCAGGTCCCCATATTGCTACCTGGCATATTGTTGACTCAGTATTAATGACAAAAATTAAAATGATGCTGACACTAACCAACAAAGGAACTAGAGAGGGAAACCTCTGAATTCTCCTGATGCCTCAGCAAATATTAAGTTAAAGACAATCACTGGAAACTTAGGTCAGAAAACACATTATCAGCCCTGTATATGGCCATTAAGAATCTTAGCCAGATGGAAGGCAGAAAAAGCACAGCAGCAAAGCACCTCTTCCACTTTCTCAGCTACTTGGAACAGCAAAGCACTGTATATGTACATACACAACAACCAACTGAAGTATATATTGTGCAAACAACCTGTGCCAGAGATTTCAGGTACCTATAATTAGCAACCAAGGGGAGTTGGCCCAACTTTATAGATTTTCCTATAATGAGATCATTACTTTATACACTTAGCCAGTTCTGCATGACAAATTTCTTTATAATCCCTTTACGACTTTGTGGGGATTTTTTGTTTGTTTTTTGTTTTTGTTTCCGAGACAGGGTCTCACTCTGGCACCCAGGCTGGAGTGCAGTGGCATGATCTTGGCACACTGCAGCCTCGACCTCTAGGGCTCAAGCGGTAATCCTCCTACCTCAGCCTCCTGAGTAGCTGGGACTACAGGCACGTGCCACCATGCCCAGCTAATTTTTGTATTTTTGTTTTAGAGATGGGGTTTCACCATGTTGTCCAGGCTGGTTTCAAAGTCCTGGGCTCAAGCGATCAACCCACCTTGGCTTCCCAAAGTGTTCAGATTACAAGCGTGAGCCACCACGTCTGGTACCTTTATGACTTTCTACAAGTTCATGCAATGTAGGAGGCAAGGAGCATAAAGACATAAAACTTGGACTCTGTGTAATCCCAGCACATTGGGAGGCCAAGGCGAGTGGATCATGAGGTCACGAGATTGAGACCATCCTGGCTAACATGGTGAAACCCCATCTCAACTAAAAATACAAAAAATTAGCCGGGCGTGGTGGCGGGTGCCTGTAGTCCCAGCTACTTGGGAGGCTGAGGCAGGAGAATGGCGTGAACCCAGGAGGCAGAGCTTGCAGTGAGCCAAGATCGCGCCACTGCACTCCAGCCTGGGCGACAGAGCAAGACTCTGCCTCCAAAAAAAAAAAAAAAGAAAAAAATTGGACTCCGGGAGGAGATGCCTAAGAACCAAAGAAAGCTCTGAGAACATGGATGGGAGCTCTGGATTTAAATCTAGCTCCTGCCATGTAAATTTGTCTCAAGTTTTAAACATCTGCCTCAGTTTTTCTCTCTGTGAATTGGAGAGAAGAGCACTACCATATACCACAGGACTACTGAAAGGATGAGCATTTTAAGAGGTTAAAAACATGCTGCAGACATAAACTACACATGCAATTTACAAGGTTTCTTTATCTGAGAAACCCAAGGTACATCAAGTCCATTCACATTGTTAATATACGCTGAGCATATGCTATAAGTGGCCAGAAGGTAATACAGGTGCTGGTTGCAGCAATGGTCAGAACAGACAAAGTCCCTGTCCTTAAGGAGCTTACATTCAAGTCAGAGGAGATGGGAAACAATAGTTATATGATATGGGTAATACAATAATTTGTGGTGTGGATAAGTATGAAAGTTGTCACAATCAAAACGAGATGTCTAATGTTCAAAAAAAACATGAAAGAAAAACCTGACAAATAGAACCAAGGAAGGCCGTGAAGAGAGGTCTCACACTTGTATTCATGAAAACAAAAACTATCACAAAAGATGGCTGGTATGGTTTGGTTGTGTCCCCACCTAAATCTCATCTTGAATTGTAGCTCCCAAAATTCCCACGTGTCGTGGGAGGGCTCTGGTGGGAGGTGAATAAATCATGGGGGTGGGTCTTTCCCATGTTGTTCTCATAATAGTGAATAAGTCTCACGAGACCTGATGGTTTTATAAAGGGGAGTTCGCCTACACAAACTCTCTTGCCTGCTGCCCTGTAAAATGTGGCTTTTCTCCTCCTTTGCCTTTCACCATGATTGTGAGTCCTCCCCAGCCATGTGGAACTGTGAGTCCATTAAACCTCTTTCCAGCCAGGCATGATAGCTCACACCTGTAATCCCAGCACTTTGGGAGGCTGAGGCGGGCAAATCACCTGAGGTTAGGAGTTCGAGACAAGCCTGGCCAACATGGAGAAACCCTGTCTCTACTAAAAATACAAAAAATTAGCTGGGCATGGTGGGTAGGTGCCTGTAATCCCACCTGCTGAGGAGGCTAAGGCAGGAGAATCGCTTGAACCCAGGAGGCGGAGGTTGCAGATAGCGGATACCACGCCATTGCACTCCAGCCTGGGCAACAAGAGTGAAACTCCTTCTCAAAACAAAAACCAAAAAACAAAAAAAAACAAAAACCTCTTTCCCTTAAAACTACCCAGTCTCAGGTATGTCTTTATTAGCAGTGTGAGAATAGACTAATACAACTGCAAAAACCACAACCTTGCCCAAAGGCCATCATAACCTTACACAAAAAAATTACTTTTGCAAGGACATCTCCCCAGCACCTGCTTGTGTAACCTTGGGCTGGTGTCAGCCTTGTTACTGATCTGTATAGCCAAGGATAATTATTTCAAAATAACTATGTAATCCTCCTCATTTTTCCTTTAAAAACTTTTGTCTCCCTTTATCTCCCTGAATACACACATAGTTTACTATCACACACATTTTACCATTGCAATGTTCTATTTCTAAATAAATACCTTTTCTTTTAGAAAACCTCTCTGTTATTTAGGTTGCATAAGTATGCTTAAAAACATAAAGAGGAGTAAGTTGCTGGAGAGTGATGAAGGGGAAAAAAAAAAAGTCCTGCTATTTTAGGCAGGATGACCAGGTACAATCTCTCTAACGAGTTCATTTGAGCAGAATCCGAATGAAGTGAGGAAGTGGGTGATGTGGATATCTGAGGACGAAGCAATCCAAGCAGAGAGAAGCGCAAAATGCAAAGGCTCACCCATCCCTCAGTATTCCAATCAGAAAAGGGACAAAGGTTTGCTTCCTCAAACAGAGGCTGAGGATGCTGAGGTCCAGAGAAAGGGGAGATGTGGGTAAATCCACACCATTTCATAGTCTGGACAGAAGCAAGGCAAAAAAAAAAAAAAAAAAAAAAAATTGCAGATCTGGCTGTAGTCCCACCTACTCCATCAGTGCTCTGGTTCTGAATGTTTGTGTGTCTCCAAAATTCTTATGTTGGAAATCTAACTGCCACGTAATGGTAATAGGAAGTGGGGTCTTTGGGAAGTAAGCAGGTCACAAGGGCTAGGCCCTCATAAGGAGATTACCACCCTTATAAATCAGGCCCCAGGGAGCTCCTATGCCCCTTCCGCCACGTGGGACACGGTAGGAGGACACCATCTGTGAATCCGTCTATGGAACCCAATCTGCTGGCACCTTGATCTTGGACTTCCCAGCCTCCAGAACCACAAGAAATAAATTTTTGTTGTTTATAAGCCACCCAGTCCATGGTATTTTGTTACAGCTGCCTAAATGGACCGAGGCAGTCAGCTAGTGTTAAGAACTAAGCTGTAGCAGCCTTCTTGTTTTCTCAGACCCACATTTCTCTGTGAAGATCCTACTACTTTTTTCTATAAGATGGGGTTTGGATTCTGTGCATCTCTGAACATGGCAGCAGGAAACCTTGAAAGTGGTCTTATTTATGCAAAGCAACACCATTCTCCACCTACACTGTGCCTGTGAGTGGGCAGCCGGCAAAACAAAGCCAAGGCCCTGCGCTTTACACACAAAGTGCCCATTACCCTCCCACTACATTTTTTTTTTGGAAAGGCTTTAGCTGAATTACAAGCCACTTTACAGTCTGAGTACGCCTCATTGTAGTGTGTATATTATACTTAGCCATAAAATGTCTTAAGGTTTCTTGAGTTGGAAATAGGTATAACATTACAGTCCATTATTATTATAAATTTATCTTCATTACTCTTTGTCATATTTCTTAGCTCTAACCAAAATAATTCTTACTCTGCTGACTGTTTACAACCTTCAACTGTAAAGTGGATGGTCCCAGAGTTCTTCCAGATCATCATTTACTGAGCTCTACTTATTCAGCTCTTTTAATCTTTCTTCATAAATCAGGTTGTCCTTCTCCATCATTCTTGTTGCATTTCCCCTCACGCTCACCCCATTTGTCTGTACCTGGCTGGTAATTAGGTGCTCAGAGCTGAGCACAGCCTTCCAGGTGGGGTCCCAGCAGAGTCGTCTGTTTCTCCAAGTGTTGCTTAGCGGATCCATTTCCATTTCCTCCTGGGCCCCACATTTCACTCCAGACAGAGCTGAGCTGAAGAGGGCACAAAGGAGAACAACACAGACATTACCCAGACCCAGAAAATGGGTCCTGGGAGGAAGATACAAAGCTGGGCCATGTTCTATTTAGGGCCCAGAAGCAGTCACAGGAAGAGATGCTATGAAGAGGGCAGGGATTAATTTTTTACTCCATCTTTCAGTGACAACAAGAGAACAGGTGTTATGTGGCAGCAGAGACATTTTGTCTTAAATGTTATGAAAACCTGCATGGTGCTAAGCTTTCTAGGATTTCTTTCCTTCCAGAAGTCACTAAAAGCCTACTCTACAGTAAGGTGACAGACAAGGTGGAGCCTCCTATTCCAGGAGGATGCTGAAGGCACGACCCAGCAACTTGCTCTTTCCTGCCCACATTCCCTCACCTCTGACAGGCTCCTTCTCTCTCCAAAGTCACAGAAAGGGGCACTTGCCTAGCTCTCACCCACAGTAACCAGGAATTAATTCATTTTCTCATCAGCAGGTTTATGGAAGAGGAGAAAACCACAAAAGCAGATAGCTTGTATGGGTTCTTATGAATCAGCCACACTTCTCTGGCAATTTTGTTATGAGCTCAGTTTTTGCTCTTCTCGTATGCCTACTCCATCCTCGAACATAACATTCTCCTAAAGCAGGCATCTGACAGACACTTGGGGGATGGCCCCAAACAGTAGATTCTCATGTTTTTAAGCCAGAAAGCCCTGGGCTGCTTCTCTGGTGCTCCCATCGGCTGGGTGATTTGGGGTGGGTAATTTAACCATTCTGGGCCTCAGTTTCCTCATATATATGATGCCTTATTGGGGCTTTTGTCCACTGTGAGTGAGAAGGCATAAGCAGAGCCCCTGGTACATAACAGATACTTAGACAATGTTAATTTTTGTTTGAGGGGGGGATGGAGTCTTGCTGTCTCACTCTGTTGCCCAGGTTGGACTGCAGTGACGCGATCTTGACTCACTGTAACCTCTAACTCCTTGGTTCAAGCAATTTTCCTGCCTCAACCTCCTGAGTAGCTGGGATTACAGGCACACTCCACCACGCCCAGCAAATTTTTGTATTTTTAGTAGAGACGGGGTTTCACCGTGTTAGCCAGATGGTCTCAATCTCCTGACCTCGTGATCCGCTCACCTTGGCCTCCCAAAGTGCTGGGATTACAGGCATGAGCCACCGAACCCGGCCTAGACAATGTTACTTTTTCTCCCCTGGAGGCAAAAGCCATAAAGGTGGCTGGCTCTAGTAGACCACACAATCTCTCATGCTTACAAAATGTCTGTAATCATTCTACTTAGGGAAAGTTAGTGTTTGGAGAGAAAAATTCAAATAATGCAATTTGTCTAATCCATTAGCGAGACAGCATAGAAGTTCCTAACCTAGCTTTGATCTACAATTTGGAGGAAGGAGTTTCCAAATACTTGAGGGATCGTTTCTTCCCCTTAATATGATGCTGGAATTTAACTCCCATTAACCATAACATGCATAATGAGTCGGCAGCCACGGGAAAATACCCTCTAGTGCTTAATGAACACAAAATAAAACATTGCCTTTTATCTTCAACATCTACCAGGGTAATTTGAATAATGATATTCATATTCATGATGCATACGACCCTTCCATCAGCTCAGCATTGTCACTAAGGCTCCCACGGAATGCCAATAAGTAAGCAGAGATCTTTCTGATGATGTGGGAGTATGGAAGACCCTACTGCAGATGAATCATTGCATCTCAGCTCAATGAGGCAGATAAAAGGCAAAGGACATTGCACACTAGCTGCATCTTTCCATCTGAACCCATGGAACTGGGAGGCCTTGAAGTGATAACCTCCAAGTAGTTCACAAATCACCTTTAACAGAGCAGAGCTACTACCACCTGATGGATGACAACAGGGCAGTGGCAATAATGAAGACAGTGTTAGTTCATTCTTGCATTGCTATAAAGGAATACATGAGGCTGGGTAATTTATAAAGAAAAGACGTTTATGGCTGGGCAGGGTGGCTCACGCCCATAATCCCAGCACTTTGGTAGGCTGAGGCAGGCAGATCACTTGACGTCAGGAGTTAGAGACCAGCCTGGCCAACATGTTGAAACCCCTTGTCTACTAAAAATACAAAACATTAGCTGGACGTGATGGCATATGCCTGTAAGTCCAGCTACTGGGGAGGCTGAAGCATGAGAATTGCTTGAACTCAGGAGGCAGAGGTTGCAGTAAGCTGAGATCATGCCACTGCACTCTAGCCTGGTTGATAAAGTGAGACTCTGTCTCAAAACAAAACAAACAAACAAAAAAAGGCTTAATTGGCTCATAGTTCTGCAGGCTATACAAGAAGCATGGTGCTGGCATCTTCTTGGCTTCTGGTGAGGCCTCAGGGAGTTTGTATTCATGGTGGAAGGTAAAGGCAGAGCAGGCATACACATAGTGAAAGCTGCAGCAAGAGAAGGGGAGGCTCTATATTCCTTTAATCAACAAGATCACACATGAACTCAGAGCGAGAACTCACTCATTATCCCAAGGGCACCACCAAGCTATTCATGAGGGTTCTGGCTCCATGACCCAAACACCTCCCACCAGGCCCCACCGTCAACACTGGGAGTTACATTTCGACATGAGATTTGCAGAGGACTAACGTCCAAACCATATCAAAGACCTTTCCACCAAACATGAGGTTCTGCAATTTGCCCAACTGGGACTAGACAGGACAGACGTAGGAATTTGAAAAGGAGTGGGGATGTGCAGGGGGAGGTGGGTGGAAGGGTTCAGGCTGTATTATAGTATCAAATTGGACATGAGAAAATCTCTATAGGGAAGCCATCTCTATCTTTTGTTATATCTATGAGCTCATTGAGGCAAAATACTATGTCCTATATATTACATATTTCTATTTCCACCTCTTAGCACAGGGCTTGGTGCAGAGAGGGCTAACAATTTCAAAGCATTCATTATGCACCAGGCCCTGGGTTAAGCATTTTACATTACACATTCTTATTCATTTCTCACTATGAATCTATGAGGGAGGGAAGTAGTATTATTTCCTTTTTACAGATTAAGAACTTGAGTTTGATTTAGAGAATTCTAAAAAATTGCCCAAGGTCTGCTAGTAAATGTTAGAACTGAGACTTGAACCAAGGTCTGTCTGGCGCCATAACCTACAATCTGATGTACCATAAAACGCTGACTTCACAGCATTGGCGTCAAGGGTGAGGTCAGCGCAGGCAAAGGATGTGTGACTTTTCTACATGAGTCTGTGGGCACAGAGAACAATACAATGATGAATTTAGCCTAGAGGACTCTGTGTGGTTTTACAGCAGGGGTTGGAAAACTGCTTCTTTAAAAGGCCAGATAGAAAGGATTTTAGGCTTTCTCACAACTTCTCAACTCTGCTGTTGCAGCATAAAAGCCAGCCATAGAAAATATGTAAATCAATGGGCGTGCCTGGGGTCCGATAAAACTTTATTTACAAAAACAGACAGCGGGTGCATTTGTGCTGTCTGTCTCCATGGTTTTCCAGTCCCTGCTCTGTAGCATCTTGCCCACAAATATCAATGTCTACATTAAGTTGGGGAAGAGGTAGACCCCCAAAGCAGACAGTGTGTAATTTGCCACTCTATCAGTCAGGGTCCCAAAAGGAAACAGATGACATATTCAAAAGATTAATTAGACAAAGTTGTATGAAGGGGCTGGCTATGGAAATGTGCACAGGGTTAAGAATAAAGGATGGTTAAACCTCCAGAGGCTAGCAACAGTACAAACCTAGGCCTGAAGGGACAAAGAGAGGGAACCTGGCATGAGTTATATTCATGGGAGAGGATTTTCCTATCAGGAATTATGGTCCTAGGTAGAAAGATGCTGCCATTGCCAGAACCATCGCCCATGGGGTCAAGTAGCAGGGGGAAGAAAGACCTCAAGTAGCAGGGGGAAGAAAAACTCTCTCTTCCTGCCCTCTGATCTCTTGACTGGTACCTGGGTGGCATGTTCCATAGAGATGGGACTCTCAGGGCTCAAAACAGGACAGAAGAGGGTGGAAAATGAATCTGGAGGGACAATGGAGAATAACCTGTATAGTTTTCTATGACAAAGTTAAGCATTGCTGTTTTGTTGAGCTGCTGAATAGTTTTTATGAATCAACCAATGTTCTTCTGAACCTTCTTTTCACCACCTTTTTGGGCCAAGACACTAAAGAAGGGCCATTTTCTGGACAAACTAGTAGCAGCCCTTCAGTGAGTAGCTCTTTTCAGAGAATAACCTCACAGTTCTCTGTCCAGTTTTGTTGGAAAGATTCATCATGCACAACTGCCCAACTGTCCCTTGTCCCGTTTGCTGAGTGCAACTTTTAGCTATGCCAAACCAAGTAAAAACTGAACAATCAATACTGATTCAATGAATACTGACAGAGAGTTAATAGTTAAAATAATAATGTTAATAAAATAATAATGCTAATAAAAATGCTAATAAAAGTTAATAATGCTAATAAAACAATGTTGGAAAATCATCATCTCTCAATGTTGGCATGATGGATAATTTTTATGTCTTTTCTTGATATTGTTAAGCATTTCCCTTTTATTCTGTGGTAAACAGCAGAAAACATCCAAAAATGTGAAGAAGAAGGAGAGGAGGAGAAGAGGTGGGGAGGGGAGAGACAAATGATCTAATAGCACACTCTGTTGTTCTAGTGGATGTCAATGTTTGCACCTCCAGGATCTCCCAAGGATATCTTACTGCTGACCCACGTAGAGTCATTCATTCATTTAGCAAGTGTCTATTGAGCATACATTATGAACCAATATTATTCTAGGCACTAGGTTTCCAGTGCTGAAAAAATAGCTCAACCCTGGCTACATGGAGCCAACAGAGCAAGAAATAGATGAATAAGTCCCAGGGTCCTTATTTACCCCCATGGCCTCTCCAACTGAGATATGCTGAATACCGAAGAGGATATGTGCTGTGAGAGAGGTAGGAAAAGGAAGCTGTAAGAACACAGAGAGGGGCTCCTAGCCCAGTCAGCATTCATGGAAAGGTTCTTGGAGGATGCAACGCCTGAACTTATATTGGGAGATATGTAAAATTGATCCAGGAGGCGAGAGTAGAAAGGGAAGTCCAGGCAGAGGAAACAGCACAAGCAGATGCACAGAGGAACAAGAAATTTTAATCTATCAGTGTCAAAATTGATGCAAGAAGCGGAGATAGACGGCTCCAGAGCAGCACCGTCTGGTAGAACTTTCTGCAATGATGGCAACATTCTATAAATCAGCACTGCCAAAGGAAAAGGTGTGTAGAATGGACAAGTCTAGATATCTAATGTGCAACATGAGGACTATAGGTAATAAAATTTATTGTATGTGAGATTCGTGATAAATGAGTAGATTTTAGCTGCTGTTGCCCCAAGAACAAAAAAGCACAGGTATGTTAAGTTGCTTCACTATCACAATCTTTTAACTATCTAAATATGCCCCATAACATCACGTTTTATAACTTAAATCTACACAGTAAAACACACTAATATGGTAGCCACTAGCCACGTGTGACTATTGAGTACTTAAAATGTGGCTAATTTGAGTAAAAAATCGAATTTTTCATTTTCTTTAACTTCACATATTTTAAATGTAAATAGTCGGATGGGGCTAGTAGCTACCAAACTGGACGATGCAATTTGAGAAGAAAAGGTTGGGGAAGAGACTTCACGTCAAGAGGGTTGAGTGTCGGATGCCGCACTTCCATTCAGAATTTGGCCTTGGATTCTCTGGACCATGGGAAGCCACTGAAGAGTGTGAGTCTGGAAGTGACAGTCAGATTTGGGTTTGTAGTGAATTGCAGCATCGTGGAAGATATACAAAGCACAGAGTGCTGTCAAAGCTCATAAAAGGGAACCCTAACTCAAGATGAGCTTGGAAGACTTCCTGGAGGAGGAGGACACAGCTGGGCAGAATTTGGAAAAATGAGCTGACATTTGTCAGGTGGCCCTACAGAGAGGGCATCGGGTATAGAGACAGGAACAGGTGCAAAGCATCAGAGCAGGACCACGCGGCCATGCTCAGGGATGTCCATGTGCAGGAGGTGGAGGGCTGTGGAATGAGACTGGGAAGTTAGGGTGTGAAGGGCCCCGGACACATATCTTTTTCTGTAAAGATATAAGAGATTCACGAAGGCTTTTAAACAGAAAAGTGTATCTTATGTGTGTGACCTTGGGTTAACTATCAACCTCTCTGAGCTTCTCTTTCATTTTTTTGAAAATTGCGAATTGTGGATGATGACACCTGCTTTGGGGATCTGTGTAAGAGCCAGTATGTTGCCTGCAGCAGAGTAACTGCAGGATAAAAAGTTGCCTAGGGTTCTCCCAGCTGCCTTGTGAAAACTTAGCACCCTGGGGGCGGGCATGCCGACCCTTCCCTTTCCTAGCTGTCACCACTATAGGGTTGATGACTCCAACTTCCTTGAGACTCCATCTAAAACAAACAAACAAATAAACAAACAAACTGCACTTGAACAAACCCCGTTGCCATGTCATCGGAAACTTTGGGAGACATTCTTTCTAGGAAACAAGTTTTCCTTATGTTAGGGGGTGGGCAGGAACATAAAGCCTTCTTTGCTTTGCATTCCTCCGACCACTCCTCATTACCACTCACAGAAGCCATCTGCCATGGTTGAAAAGTAAAGAGATATGAAGGATCTCGGATGAAATCTGATCCTGAACAAGCAGGCTTCCTGTATCCTGACCTTTGTGAGGTTATGTTGTGGACATTGGACTGGAACTTGAAAAGCCTGTAATTCAGTTTTCTTCTCTATCCTGTTAGAACTTGTTGAAATACCATGAGGGCAAAATGGAAGGGAAACTACTTGCCACTAACAGCTTTGGAGACGTAGACTTTAGCACTGCAAGAAAAATAAGCCTGGAAGAATGAACTCCCGGGACAAACTCACAGTGGAAAAGCGCATGGACTCCACGTCAGACGCTGTGGTCCACATCCTGCTCGGCCACCAGCTGCCTGGAGCCTGTTCTTTAACCTCTCTGAACTCGATTTCCTTATCTGTGTCTGTAAAATGAAAATAAAATAATACACCTCTCCCATAGGGCTGTGGCAAAGTAATATATGAGATACTGTAATGAAAAACATCTGGCAAAATACCAGGCACGGGATTGCTGTTCGATATATGTCAATTACCTTAAAGAACACTGACATATATAGTAAAGGCGTTTGTTCATTTGACAAGTATATATTGAGTGCCACTATGTGCCAGGCACTGTTCTAGGTGCTGGAGATTCACACAAAGTCTCCGGCTTCCTGGAGTTTACTACTGAGTGGAAGAGACAGGCAATAAAAACGAAAATATAGAAAGATAATTGATATCCTGTTAAGTAATGGTAAAACAAAGAAAATAAAGCAGAGTAAGTTAAAACATAGTGTCAGGGGATGCTATTTTAGATAAGGTGGTCAAAAAAGATCTCTGTGAGAAAGTAACATAAAAGTACAGAACTAAATGAAAGGAAGGAGAGAGCCATGGATACATGTCAGGAGAGAGTGTTCCAGGCTGAGGAAATGGCCCGGGCAGAGACGCTGGGGCAGGAATGAGCTCAGTATGCTGCAAGGGGCCCAGCATGGCTGGAGGGCAGATTGCACAGGCAAGAGTGGGCAGATGAGTAGGAGAAAGGTACCAGGCGCCAGGTCACAAACTGGAGTATTTTGAAAAGTCTTAGTGGTTTCATCTGTGTTTATCTTGCCTCTCTGATGAAACTGAAAGCCTCTAGGATCAGTGGAGTAGAGTAGTTATGACTATGGTTTTGAGAATCAGACAGATCTGGGTGTTAGCCAAACTCCCAACTTAATAGTGCCTTGGAAAGGCTCTTAATTTCTTTGAGCCTCAATTTCCTCATCTATGAAATGAATATTATAATAGTGCCCATCTCACTATATTTTTATAAAGACTAAATGAGATAACTTGAATAAAATTCCTGGCATTGTGTAATTGCTCCATACATCAGATATTACTGAGGGCAAGGGGAACAAGCTCTGAACTTTTCTTTTGCCTATCAATAAATACACATTAATCTCTTACCATGTGCAAGCACTGTGATGGATAATCCCATACTTCCTAGTGTCATGTTGGCCACATAACTAGGCTCTTCACTAATTTTTTGTACACTTACAAAATAGCAGTAACTTTTAAATCTAGCAATCAGCTGACTGATTACTCCATTCAGAACCCAAGAGCCAGGAGGAAAACAAAATATGTCTTGGAATTCCCAAAACACCTGTCAGAAAGATTATGCACTAAAGCTACAAACTTGAATCATGGAGAGGCCTCCATTCCCTACTCGTTTTTAAACCCAATCTTAATGGTGCAGTTGGGTTTCTCAAGCCGCAGAGAGTTAGAGGGGGACAGCGGCCAAGGGCAACATGCTGAATTTAAAAAGAGCAACAGTGTGAAAGAAGACAAAAATAAAAGCTATGAAAAGCAGAGAGAAAGACTCAAGGAATATAGGAATCTATTTATTCCTTTGTTCCTTTAATCATTCATTCACTCAACACGTATTTATGGGTGACTATTGTAGGCTAGGCACTATCCTGAGGAGCTGGGTACGTAGAAGTGACAAGAACATATCCTTGCCTTCACAGAGGCACCCTGGCTCATACACAAGGGTGTCGTGGGGGCAGACAAGCAAGAAATGATTTCAATACAATATGTTAAGAGGCCAAGGGGGAGTACAGGACACTAGAGGGCACTGGAGGAGCATTGATCAGTCTTAGGTATCAGACAACTTCCTGGAGGAAATGGGGGCTATTTCGTATGAGGGTTCTCAGACCATGGTTCACCCAGTGGCTCAGTGAGAATCAGCACATTGCGATAGGGGATGCTCAAAACCATGGCGTTGAGTGCACAAACGAGGATAGCCAACATTCAATGTATCATACTTGATAAAGCAGGGGATTGCATGAAGGCTTCCATTCAAAATCACTTTAGTACAAAAAATTTCAGTTCTAAAGTCAATATATTATCTGGAAGTTCTTGGTTAGTTGGAATGAGTTATTTCCTAATGATACTGGATCTGTGAGGAATTACTGTAGGCTGTACTTTTCAGACAATATATAAAGTATATTATAATAACATTTTATATTGTACTTAAGTATTAAACAAAATATCTGCTTTGGTGTTATCTGTATTGGGGGTTTGGATTTTTTTTAAACTATCTGGTTATAGGGAGAAGATTTGGAAAGAAGAATCCTTAGCTACAGGAGTTCTTTGAAAACTTGTGCTATCAATGCTACGGTTACGAATCTAAAGTGTGTCAGTCCGTTAACCTAAGTTTCATAGCCAAGCAAGGGCCAGTTGTCCATGTATTTAGTTTACTCAAAAATACGTACCATGATATTCAATGCAGTGCTGGCTGTTACAGCAAAAGATGGGAACCAACCTACAGATCCAATAACAGAACCAGTTAAATAAAAGATGGTATAATCATAAGTGGAGTATTATGCAGTCATTAAAAAGAATAACACACTACTAATGTAAGTATTCTCCAACATCTATTTTTAAGGAAAAAAACAGCATGTGAGTGAAAAAACTACCTATTTTGTAGAAAATGGAAGAATGTACAAAACACTGGTGACACTGGTTGCTTCAAAGTGGGAGCAGTGGGTTACTGGGGCTCAGGAGATGGACGGAAAATTATTTTACACTAGTATCCTCTAGGCCTTTTGAATTTTGTACCAAGTAACCAATCCCAAAAGTAATATATCGGGGTAAGCTGGTGGAGTGACTGAGCTGGTGTCAAATGAGGGTGTTAAAGAGCTGGCTCATCCTTTTCCTGGCCCTGTCACTTAGGACAGGATCGGGGGCATAAGCCAGCAGCCTAGAGAAGAAATCTGGCTCAAAGATTGGTGTATGCCATGTCTTAACAATGTGAATTTGAAGGACTTAAAGAGACATTTCTCCAAAGAAGATATACAAATATACAAATGACCAATACACACATGGAAAGTTGCTCAACATCACTAATTGTCAGGGAAATGCAAATCAAAACCAGAATGAGATATACTACCTCGCACTCACTAGAATGGTCACTATACAAAAAACAGAACATAGTGAGTACTAGCAAGGACATGGAGAAATTGGAACCCTGTGCAGTGTTGGTAGAAATATAAAATGGTGCAGCCACTGTGGAAAACAGTATGGAGGTTCCTCAAAAAATTAAATGTGGAACTATCATATGATCCAGGAATTTCACTTCTAGGTCTATCCCCAAAATAACTGAAAGGGTTTCAAAGAGACATTTGTACCCCTGTGTTCATAGTAGCATTATTCACAATAGCTAAAAGGTAGAGCAACCCAAGGGTCTGTGGATGATGAATGGTTAGACAAAATGTATGGTATGCATAGAGTGGAATATTATTTAGTCTTAAAAAGGAAGGAGAGTCTAACATATGCTATCACATGGATGAATCTTGAGGACATTATGCTAAATGAAATAAGTCACTAAAGGACAGATACTGTATAATTTCACTTATATGAAGTACCTAGAGGAGTTAGATTCAGAGGTAGAAAGTAGAATGGAGATTTCCAGGGGCTGGTGGGAGGCAGGAATGGGGAGTTATTGTAGAATGGGTGTAGAGTTTCAGTTTTGAAAGATGAGTTCTGGAGCTGGATGGTGGGAATGGCAGCCCAACAGTGTGAGTGTATTTAATACCACAGAACCTTACACTCTAAAATGGTTAAGATGGTCAAAATGGTTATGGTACGTGCATGTTACCACAGTGAAAAATAATGTTGAAAATGCAAATTCAAATATATTCAGACAGAGCTTACACTTTTTAATTCCCCAACAAAACTCCTGTGACTTACGGCCAGTTTCACACATTTACCTTAGAAATCAGTTTTACCCACTTTACCTTACCTGCCCGGCCTCACGCATTCACACCAGTGAGCCTTGGAAAATATATTTAATCGTATTTCTCCTAGGACTAATAATGCCTATCTGCTTCATATGATTCATGTAGGGGGTAGATGGGCTCTGTATGGGATCACTTTATAAGCTGAAACTGTCAGAAACTGAGATGTGCAGCATTCACTTCCTGGAACAGCAGATCAAAGCACATGCTTGGTACGTGGGTTAGTAACATCCTCTCAAGCACCTAATGCCTGAATCAGAGGAGAAACATGGCAGTCGGGGTAGGAAAACTAAATGATCCCATAGGTCTGGTATTTTTTCCCCTAAGATATCATCAGTTGGCAGGGCACAGTGGCTCACGCCTGTAATCCCAGCACTTTGGGAGGCAGAAGTGGGTGGATTACGAGGTCAGGAGATCAAGACCATCCTGGCCAACATGGTGAAACCCTGTCTCTACTAAAAATACAAAAATTAGCCAGGCATGGTGGTGTGCGCCTGTAGTCCCAGCTACTCGGGAGGCTGAGGCAGGAGAATGGCTTGAACTCAGGAGGCAGAGGTTGCAGTGAGTCGAGATCGTACCATTGCACTCCAGCCTGGGTGACAGAGCAAGACTCCGTCTAAAAACAGAACAAAACAAAACAAAAAGATATTATCAGTTATACAAGGCAGGGGGGTAGAGGAACAGTAAAAAAAAAAAAAAAAAAAAATTAAAAAAAAAAACCTTGGAGGCTTCTCATACTTGACATGGGTGAAGAACCAAGAAAACTTGATTCTTGGACACGATTCTTTTTTTTTTTTTTTGAGACAGAGTTTCTCTCTCGTTGCCCAGGCTGGAGTGCAATGGCATGATCTCTGCTCACTGCAACCTCTGCTTCCCGGGTTCAAGCAATTCTCCTGCCTCAGCCTCCTGAGTAGCTGGGATTACAGGCATGCACCACGCCCGGTTAATTTTCTGTATTTTTAGTGGAGACGGGGTTTCACCATGGCCAGGCTGGTCTTGAACTCCTGACCTCAAGTGATCCGCCCACCTTGGCCTCCCAGAGTGCTGGGATTATAGGCGTGAGCCACCGCGCCTAAAGGTGGTATAAACAGTCTCATTTCCTCAGTTAGATTTGCCACTTCAGTTCAGTAATATAATTTAACAAACATCTTCTCAGCAACAATGAAGGGGAAAATGATAAGGCACATAGACAAACGAGCTCTGGTACCTGCTGTTCAGGAGCTCCCCCACAGTCATGGGCATTAATGTTTGTTTCTTCAGGGAATTATTATTTTTTCTTTTTTAATTAAATGTTTTATTTTTATGGATTTAGGGGATACAATTGCAGTTTTGTCACATGGATATATTGCATAGTGGTGAAGTCTGGGTTTTTAGTGTACCCATCACCTGAAGAGTGTGCATGGTACCCATCAGGTAATTTCTCATCCCTCACCTTCCTCCTACCCTCTCACCCTTTCCAGTCTCCAATGTCTATTATTCCACTCTCTGTGTCCATGTGTACACATCGTTTAGTTCCCACTTATAAGTGAGAACATTCAGTATTTTACTTTCTGTTTCTGAATTATTTCATTAAGGCAATGGCTTCCAGTTCCATCCAAGTTACTGCAAAAGAATTGATTTCATCCTTTTTTATGACTGAATAGTATTCCACTGTGTGTGTAGCTATACCACATTTTCATTATCCAGTCATCTATTGATGGATACTTACATTGATTCCATGTTTTTACTATTGTGAATAGTGCTGCAATAAGCATACTAGTGCAGGTATCTTTTTGATATAATTATATCTTTTCTCTGGGGTAGATACCCAGTAGTGGAATTGCTTCAAGAAATCTCTATACTGTTTTTAATAGGGATTATACTACTTTGCATTCCCACCAGCAGTGTATAAGTGTTCCGTTTTCTCTGCATCCTCACCAACATCTGTTGTTTGTTGATTTCTCAATAATAGTCATTCTCACTAGTGTAATGGTGTGAGTAGTGATATTGAGCATTTTTTTCACATGCTTATTGGCTGCTTGCAAGTCATCTTTTGAAAAATGCCTGTTTATGTCTTTTGTCTACTTTTTATTTTTTTTTTTTTTCTTGTTGAGTTGTTTGAGTTCCTTGCAAATTTTCTTCAGGTAATTATTCGTACTTAATTTCTCTCATAGCAGGCACCATTTTCAAAGCCTCACCTGTTTTCTTTATGAGTCCCTTAAAAAGTAACTGGTTTTTCAAAAGGTTCTCTTCCCTCCTTTTCTTTCTTTCTCTTTCTTTTTCTTTCTTTCCTTCTTTCTTTCTTTCTTTCTTCTTTCTTTCCTATTTCTTTCTTTCTCTCTTCTTCCTTCCTTCCCTCCCTCCCTTCTTCCTTCCTTCCCTTTCTTTCTTTTCTTTCTTTCTCTCTCTCTTTCTTTCTTTCTTTCTCTTTTTCTTTTCTTTTCTATTTCTTTCTTTCTCTCTCTCTCTCCCCTTCCTTCCTTCCCTCCCTCCTTCCTTCCTTCCTTCCTTCCCTCCAGCTGTTACTTACTGAGCACCTACTAAAAGCCAGATGTCATCCAAGTGTGGAGGATACTGTGGCTGATAAGACAAAGTGCTTGTCCTTGGGCCACAAATGTTCTGGTCAAGAAGGTTTTCTTCCGAACCAAGACGTCATGCTCCCAAATTACAGTAATCTGAAAAAATATATCTTCAAATAATGCCCTTGAAAATGTTAAAGTTCATAAGTCTATTAATATACCAGGGCATTGCTTGAATCTGACCTATGAAACAAACAACAAGAATATTTTGACTCTATGAATAATATCTTAAGTATATTTATAGTGCACAGCTCTAAATATCTCAAGATTTACATAATGCAAAGATGAGAAAACAGTCTTCATAAGATAGATATGAAAAGAGGTTTTAAAAAATCAAATGACAGATCTCTGTAGGACTGGCAATTTGAGACTTATCAGGCAGTATTCCATCAGAGTTATATTATTTAATTTTTTCTCAACAAGTTGTGTAAGTGAATTTTACAAATGATTCAAAATATGTCTGACTGTCTAGAACTAGATACAAAAATGGCTTTTAGAACAAGCTTGACAGCTTTTTCCACTGACAACACTAGGTCAAAGATGATGAACATTCCTAAAACGATAGATCCTTCTTTATAAAGTAAGAGGACTGTGAAGAGGTTTAAACATGTTGAGCCCAGCTGGTGTCTAAGAAGTTGCTATTCATTAAAAAATGTTAGAATTCTGAACTCAGGGTAATAAAAGAAGAAAAAAAAAGGTCTATGAGATGAAATCATAACTGTACTTCACAACTTTGGTTTTATGATAAAACAAAATGTCAAGTTGACATGACCTCTAAAAAAACTCCTGGATGTTCTAGTTGTCTTATGGCCTCTCTGCTCAAAATACACCCTTCATGGCCTTGTTTGGGATGCTGGAGCTGGACCCTGTGGACGTTTCTCCTCTGACAGGGGGCACAGTGTGGAGCTTTGTCACAGAGGGTGCTGCAGGGACACTGAGGGAGGAGGCGGCTTTTCTTCCTGGTTCTGGTGTGCTTTCCTCCGTGTTGTTCATGCAGTGCTCAGCCAGCATGTAGGACACCCTGGTGCATTCACCCTGGTGAGTTCAGCAGTACCCTTACAGCTGGTATCCAGAAAATTCTGTCAGAGTCCCACCCAGCTTCCTAGCAAGTACAAAAGTTCCACCAGCAGCTTCTCAATGAGCTGGCCAGTGCCCCACCTGGACCCCAGAGGGTGACCATCAGTGAGTTTCATCAGCACCTCACTGAACTTCTCTGCTAGCCAGAGGACTACAGTCTTACCCTCTTCAATGAGGGCTGAAACTCCATTTGGGGAGGAGCGGAGAGGACATTTTTCCAAATATGTTCTTTTCTTGGGTAGTCTGACTCAGTCTTACGTAGTGGCTACTCCTTGTATCTGCTATTCCTATAGTCTAGGGAGTTCTTTTAATCCTTTATAGTAGTTAATCTTCTAGTTAATACTATTAGTTAATAATTCTTTATATTAAACTTTCTTTGTTCAAATTACTATATAATTTCTGTCTCCTGCCTGGACCTTGATTGATATGCTGATATCCAGCAGAAATGTACAAAAGATATGTACAAGATATTTCACAGTAGCACTATTGATAATAGCCAAACTGTCCATCACCAGAGAACAAATAAATTGTAGTATATTCATACAAGGAAATGTTATACAGCAATAAGAATAAATGAGCTACAAATACACACAGCTGAATTGACAACATAATGTTGAGCAAAAAAAGCAGAAACAAAAGAAATATACTGCATGATTCCATTTATGTAAAGTGCAAAAGCAGACCAAACTTATCTTTGGTGCTAGAAAGTCAGAATAGTGCCTGCCCTTGGAGGGGGTTAGAGATTGGAATGGGGCACAGGAGCTGCTGGAATGCTAGTACTCGTTTATTTCTGAACCTGAGTATTGGTTATACACCACTGTTTATGCAAATTCACTGAGCAGTACATTTTTGATGTTTACATTTTTAAAACTAGTCAAGCTGAAAAATATCATATATTCATGAGGTGTGAATTATTTGACTACGTCAAGCTGATTCATTCATTCATTGAATAGAAAGTATATGCACATATTATATACCAGTCACCATGTAAGATGCTGAGGATCTAGAGATAAATTAGTTATTTGTGGATTCTGTTCATCAAAGGCTTAGTCTAGAGGGGGAGACCAACATGAAAACAGGTAACTACAGTGCAACATGATTAATGGATTAGTGGGGGTATGGAGGAGTGCTGGAGTTATAGAGAAGGGAGCCATGAATGGTTCATTGAAAAGCAGCCAGGAGCAGTAGCTCATCCCTGTAATCCCTGCATTTTGGGAGGCTGAGGCAGGTGGATCACCTGAGGTCAGGAGTTTGAAACCAGCCTGACCAACATGGTGAAACCCCTTATCTACTAAAAATATTATATATATATTTATACATATATTTATATGTGCCAGACATGCTGGCAGGCACCTGTAATCCCAGCTACTCAGGAGGCCAAGGCAGGAGAATGGCTTGAACCCTGGAGGCAGAGGTTGCAGTGAGCCAAGATCGCACCATTGCACTCCAGCCTGGGCAACAAGAGCAAAACTCCCCCTCCAAAAACAAAGAAAAGAGGAAAGAAAAGCTACACACAGAAAAATGACATCTTAGTATGGCACCTTCCTCCTGCACAACGTAGAGGTATCTACTCACTCTACTGTCCTCTCTGGCCACTGTAAAAGGATGAACAGGAGTTGGCTAAAGAGAAAAGGATAGTCCAAGCAGACAGAACAGCATATGCACAGGTAGGAATTTTGAAAGTTACTGTAAACTCAGAGAAGAGAGTGAGTTTATGTGAGTGGAGCCCAGGTAGCTCTAGGGAGAATGACACAAGATAAAACCAAAGAGGTAAACTGAGGCTTGACTGTGATGTTTATATGCCTTCTACTAAGTGTGACTTTTACACAAGGAATCAAGGAACACTGTATATAGCTAGACTTCAAAGACGTTCCTCCCACACAGACACAACTGATGATTGTGTTACTTTTCTCCCACAGTGAATCAAGCTTGGTCCTACAGAATCAATAGGGTGTGGCACAAGTGGCACTGTGTGACTTCAGAGGCCACCACGGCTTCCGCCTTAATATCTTGGAATGTTTGTTCTAGGTGAAATAAGTTACCATTTAAGAATTCCAACTATCTTGAATCCACCATGTTGTGAGCAAGCATGGCCTAAGAGACACCATGTTAAGAGACTTGCTCCTGCCATCTCGGGGATCAACCTTTTTGAGCCTTCAGTGAACTCCAGCCCCAGCCCACATCTGACTGCAACTGCATGAGAATCCAAACAGAGGACAGAGTAGCTGTGTGCTGGGCATGGTCAACACACAGAACCTGAGTGAGAAATACAGTGTTTGGGTTTTTCTCTTTGTTTGTTTTGCTTTGAATCACTACAGTTTGGGGTGGTTTGTTATGTTGTACTACACAATTGGAATAGCAATGAGACATGAAGATTTGGGGTTTTTGGAATCAGCCTGGAGGCAGCAGGAAGGATGGGTTAAAGAACACAGAGGCTGAAGGTATCAAGATGTTAGGAGGCCTTTACAGGAGGAGAAGTGGATGTCAATGGGAATGGAAAAGAAAGGCTGGAATCTAGAGATACTTGTGAGGTGGAACCGACGGGATATAAAGAGCAAATACATGTGCAGTGGAAAAAAGAGGAAGATGTAAATCTTTCAGGTTTTTCCCAAAGAGAAGAAGTAGAGTACAGTGTTCTTAATAGAAATAAAGGCCTATTAGGGAGGGTAGGTAATGAAATGTGTATGCCCTGATGGTGAGGGGTTTACAGGGAAATATTAGTGAACATTCCAAAGGTGCTGGAAATTTTGGTTGAGGACACAGGGAAATGGGGGCTGTACATAGACATACACATAGGATCACTGTTCCGTATGGTAATGGTGGAAGTTCCACAGGTGAAATTGCCAAGAGAACATGTGCAGGGCAATAAGAGGAGGGAATAAATGATGGAACTCTGAAAGGCGAACCCAGCGGTCAGAGGAGGAGAGCCCATTAAGGAAACTGGCAAGGGTAAGTCAGAGAAGTCAGAAGAGAAACAGGAGACTCATGTCTTATAAACGGAGGGACAAGAGAATGTCCAGAAATAATGGGTTTTCATTGTAAAAAGTAAGGTGAGACTGTGATATATGGTGTTGACAATTAAAAAGTCATCACGGCTCTAAACAGGACTACTTTTAATATCCTGACATTGATCAGAGTACTTTAAGAAGCTGATTGGAGGTTTAACAAGACTACAAATATAGATTACTCTTTAAAGACAGTTGATGGTAAAATGAGGGAGGAAGAAAGATAAGTTAGTTTCTTTGAGCATGATTTTGGTCTGAGGACGGGTTTGCTAGCAAAAGCTCTCTAAGCGAATCAGAGGGGAGGATAGAGAGGTCTTCAGAGTTAACGATTTTACAGGCTTCTGCTCTCCAACTGCGGTCAACAGGTCAGTAGCATCAGCATCACCCGGGAGCTTCTTAGAAATGCAGAATCTCAGGCCACACTGCAGGCCTAGTGAGTCAGAATCTGCATTTTAATAAGATTCCCAGGTGATTAACATGCACATTAAATTACTCACTGCAGTAGGTCAAGACAGAAATGTGAAGGAAGGAAGGAAGATACAGAACTTGTGTAGATACTACAGTACTCAGGCCATTTTTTCTTGTTCAATCACTTAGGCATGCTTTGGTTTTTATCTGAGATGTAATGAGAAATGTTTAGAACATCCTTTAAGGGCTTCGAAATTCTTGGCATATATGGAAAATGAAGGTCTGTGTGAAGAGAAATCTCCTCTAATGAAATCCAGATGAAAATCCAGATCAGCCTTCCTCTTGGTAGGATTATCTATAGTGAAGGTGGAGATAGTATCATTGCTTCAGCCTCACTCCCAGATAGTCTGCTTTATTTGGTCTGAAGTAGAACTGGCACTACTATATACCTGTATATATACCAGTTATATATATGTGTGTGTGTGTGTATATATATGTATATATGAATATAACCGGTATATACACGTGTGTGTGTATATATATAATTGGTGTGTGTATATATATGTGTTTGTGTGTATGTGTGTGTGTGTGTATACATATATACACACACATATATCTTGTGTGACTCTATTATGCTGCCAGGATTGAGAACCACTGAGAATTCAAGTAAAGCAGTGGCTCTCAACCACATCTGTACATTGGAATCACTTGGAGAGCTTTAAAGATGACTGATAGCCAAGTCCCACCCCCAGCGATTCTGATTCAATTAGACTGAGGTGCAGTCTTAAAGATGATCCATTGCTATTATCCTTAATCTTAGCTCTTTAAGGTACTCCCTTCCTTTACCTCAGTGGTTCTCAAACTTAGCTGGCCCCGCTCCGCTCGGGCCACAGTCAAATCACCTGGGGGCTCTGAAAACTGCCAATGTCCAGGCACTTCTACCAGCAAAAATGCCTGTATCAGCCATCAGATCTTAATGGTGAAAAGAAGGCACACTTCCTTCTTCTTACAGGGGTATTCTCATAGCACTCAATCTGAGCCATTCGACTTGACTCTTATTTACTCAATCAACAAGTGTTTGTTAAGCACATATTATGTACATAAGCTAGTGACCCACTGCTCTTTATTTGTAAAATAGGTATGCACACTTCATCTACCCAGCAAGACTAGTTTTTGATGGAAACATGTTTACACTTCCTTTCTGCTTCCCAGTGTCTACTATAAAAGGTTAGCATTACTGCTTAGTGTTTTACCACACCAAATATTTCCATTGAATAGAATCCAACAGCAATAGCAAAGTACACGGTACAAAGCTAGGTAGAATTTTGGAATGTTATATTGTTTTTGCTATTTCCTGTGAGACATGAACCCTCTGAAGTCTTTCTCGAGATCTGCAATATAGTTTGGAATGCTTTTTTCCCCCGTGGCTGGGAGATCACACTGGAATCATCTGAGGTACTCGTTATCAAGTGCAGATTACTGGGTCTCACTTTAGACCTACCAAGTCAAAATCCTTGTGTATGGGCTCTAGAAACCTGTATTTTTAACAAGCACTCCACGTTTTAATTCTAATGCATTCTAGAATTTGAGAACTGCTGCCTTAAAAAGGTGAGTAGGAAGAACTAACATGAATAGAATGCCTACTACCTGTGAAATTCAGTATTTAATGAGCACCCGTCTTGAGTCTGAACAGTGCTGGCACATTACAACAATGAATGAAAGAAAGTCCTGGGGTACATGTTCTGGGGGCACTGTGTCTCGGGTGAAAAAAATTAAAATTAAAAAAAAAAGGAAGGAAGGAAGGGAAGGGAAGGGAAGGAAGGAAGGAAGGAAGGAAGGAAGGAAGGAAGGAAGGAAGGAAGGAAGCAAGCTAGGAAGGAAGGTTGGTTCTTAGAGAGAGAAAGCGAAGAAAAGAAAGAGTCCTCACCATAGAGTTGCTAATAGAGTTGCTAACAGAGTCAATTAGTGCCCTGGGTGCCTCATTAAGAATGATAATATAAAAGCAATACACTTAGTATGTTAGGCTTTTCAGAGATCATATATTTTAATTCTCACAACCTCCAGGTGAGATAGGCATTCTCGATCCTCTCTTTACCAAAGGTGAGACTGAGGCTCAGAGAAGTAGCCTGAGACAGCAGCGCTGATGAGCCAAGATTCAACCTCAGACCCTCTGAGTCCCACTATTCTTTACCAGAGGTAGAGAGGTAAGTTCAGATGAATTTCTACTTCCACTTAGTTCAAGAAGCAGAGTTGTTTCAGATGCTAGAAGGTATCTATAACAAGCAGTCACATCTCTGTAGTTCTAGTGCCGCCGCTGCCAGCAAGTTTGTTGTGACCCTGGCGGCCGAGTTACTTTCTGCGCTCTGGGCGTTCTCGCAATAAACAGTCACCTTTGGGACTTCATTTCCCAGCAAGCCCCGCGGCCGCCTACCGCGCGAGGGATGCCGGGCACCTCGTCCCCCGTCTTCTCTGGCTGAGCTGCCTGGCGGAAGCGGGAATGGCGCAGCCTGACGTAAAGGTGCACGGCATCCTGGGACATGTAGTCTGGCTGGGGCTCGGACGCCCCCTCGGATGAATGGGACCGAGGCTGACTGCGAACTACAGATCCTTGGTGGCAGCGTCGGTGTTGACCGCGGGGGAAGGGGAGACCCGGCGCTCCCGGTGAGAGCGGCTCTCCAGGACCGTGCGATGTGCTGCGCTGCGGCGAGGCAGGAGGCCGGCTTCCTGGGGTAGCGGTATAAGCGGGCGCTTACTCTGTGCGCTCGCTCCCCGAACCCTGCACCGGCCATGCGCCCGGCCTTGGCGGTGGGCCTGGTGTTCGCAGGCTGCTGCAGTAACGTGATCTTCCTAGAGCTCCTGGCCCGGTGAGTGACCCGCTCGGGCCGCACCCGGTCTCCCGGGGCGGGGCGGAGGAAGCCGGAGGAGAGGTCCCCCCGGGACGCGCCCACGCCCTGGCCCCACCCCGCCGCCCACGGAGCCCGGGGCAGGACGGCCTGAGCCCCCCAACAATCCGTCCTGTCTGGGCAGCCTGGGACCCCGCTGAGTGCGCTGCTTCCCAAAACTGCGCACCGGCCGCAGTCCCGCCTAACAGTTTCAAAGCATTCCTGCGGGGGGAACACTCAAGGTGTTGCTGTTGTCACCCCTTTTCCACATTCGGGGGGGATTGATTGAAGCCTGAAGAGTTTTTCACATAACCGGTCCAAGGTCGGCGGAGAGCTAGTGTCAAAACCAAGGTTCCTTCACCAAACCACTCTCTCTCTTCCTTCCCATCCAACTCCAGCTCTTTTTTCGATCCTGTTAAATGGCACAGGCTGGACTTGAGCAGAGGTTTTTGACGTACAGAGTCTTTGTACATGCTGCAAAGAAAGTTTTACTTTTATTACGGCATCCTGCAAAGCATTTGCTTTATTGGCCTTGGAGATGGTTATGAGTGCATACATAAATGATGCGGTAGAACAGATTTTTATGTAGAAGATCAGTCCACGTGACCCGAGAGTGCTCTTTGAGGTCGCTTGCAAAAAGAAAAAAAAAAAATTATGTAGAAGATTGGTTCAAGTGACCCGAGAGGGCTCTTTGAGGTCGCTTTGAATGTGCAAAGTTCAGTGGATAGAAGCTATTACAGAAGAGACAACAGGTGGTGTGGAAAAGGCTCTAGGACTAAAAAGCTGTGTTGTGAAATTTCACTCTTGGCTCCGTCATCCACTGGCTGTGTAGCCCTTCAAGTCACTTAGCCTCTCTGGGCCTCCTTTTCCTGGCAGTAAAACAATACTTATAGTGTTTTCCAGCTCGTGTTTCTGAATCTATACATTACAAGTTGAGTATCCTTCATTTAAAATGTTTGGGAACGGGTGTTTTGTATTTCGTTTTTTTTTGATTTGGGAATATTTGCATATACATAATGAGATATTTTAGGGATGGTACCCAAATCTAAACACAAATTCGTCTGTGTTTCTTATACACATAACCTTAGCTTGAAGGTAATTGTATACAATATTTTTAATAATTTGTACATGGATTAAAGTTTGTATACACTGACCTATCAGAAAGCAAAGGTGTCAGGTGTGGAATTTTTCACTTGTAATATCATATCAGTGCTCAAAAAGTTTCAGATTTTTTAGAGCATTTCAGAGTTCAGATTTTCAGATGAGAGATACTCAGCTTGTATCTCTGTTGATCATCCGAACAATCCTGTGCAGAAGATAGGTCAAGAATTATAAACTGTTTTACTGAAGTGGAAATGGTCCAAAGAAGTTAGGTGACCTTTCACTGCTTGTAAGTGGCAGAGCCAGAAATGGGAGCCAAGATATCTAAGCTCCTAGTCCAATACCTTTTTCAACCTCCCTGCCAGTTTTGAACTTGAGCAGCCCATAGATTTTGGTTATCCAGTTCTTCATGTGGTGCCTACTAGAAGTTTATTTTATTGGATATCATTGATTAAGTCATCCCGAAGCAACCAGTTTATTTAAGGTAAAGTCTGTATGGGGTTAAGTTTTGCTGTTATGGAGCTTGAAATTTTGTTATACAGAAAGTGTTGATAAAGGTCTCTTATTTGACTTAGGTTGAGGGTCTTTTATTTGACTTGGGTGAGGGTGGTGAGGGATATAAAAATGACAAAAAAAAATTGTATCCAACTGTAAGTCTGATACACTTTTAAAGGAAGGCCACTTTGGTAGCAGTTGATGTGAAAATATAAAAAAGTCGGCCAGGCACAGTGGCTCACACCTGTAATCCTAGCACTTTGGGAGGCCAAAGTGGGTGGATCACGAGGTCAGGGGTTCAAGACCAGCCTGGACAACATGGTGAGACCCCGTGTCTACTAAAAATATAAAAATTAGCTGGGCATGGTGGCGGACACCTGTAATCCCAGCTACTCAGGAGGCTGAGGCAGGAGAATCCTTAGAACCTGGGAGGCAGAGGTTGCAGTGAGCCGAGAAAGCACCATTGCACTCCAGCCTGGGCAACAATGCGAGACTACGTCTCAAAAAATAAAAAAAGAAAATATCAAGAAGTGATTTCATCAGGCCAGCCATGGAAATGAAAGTCAGGGAATAATGGTAATATTTGTGTTGAATATGCCATTAAATTAAATCTTGCCAAAGGCTATATGACATGAGAATATGCAAGCAACTAAATCCCCTCTTTACTACTTTGTGAGCCCCTGACTGAATTACTTGATCTCCCTGAGTCTGACCCAACTGTAAAAGGAGGTAATGGTGATGATGGTTCTTCCAGCTTCACAGAGTTTTGAAGGATGAAGTGAGATGTGCGTGTAAAGCCTAAAGCACACTTGTAGGGCTTCCCATTCTTTCCAACAACTTGGTTTCAATACAGATATATTTCCTTTATGAGATGGTCCTGCAAAGTCCTGAACAAATCTGATTTTACAAAATATTTTCATGCATTATAGGAGCTTCTATTTAAAATATTTTGAATAATTTGTAAATAAATCATCACTTCTTATTTTGTTTGGTAAATCTGCATTTTTTGCATAAAACAGTGGTTTTTCATAAAGTGGTGAGGAGGTGCATTTATTGAAATAATCAATGGTGCACCAGACTGAATAGAGCCCTTTCCTAATTTGCTTAGACAAGTCTCTACTTCTCGTGTTACAGATCAATAAAATAAGAGCTAGTTGAACCAGATGGCCTTAAGTTTCTTTCTAGATATGGCCTCGGAATTTGTGACTTTATCTTGGGACATCACAGTGGAAGAAGGCCCATAAATTTTTATAGCGTAGGAACTGTGCTTTTTATATTGGCTGGCTTGGAGCCATTAGGTGCCCTAATAAGTAGCAAGTATAATACTAAATATAAATGCTAAGTGACTTGCAGGAAGAAGAGGACATTTTTAACCATTTTCCCCAAATTGGAAAACAAATTTAGGCTTTTCTTTCTGATTTTTATACCTACAATTGGGACCAATATTAAAACACAATGCAATAGACAGAGCAGATAGGTAGTAAGGGACGAGTGCCTTGATATTCCTCCTTAGGGAGCTTACATTCTACCTTGGAAACAAGATATACACACACCAGCTAACTAGGCAAGATATTACATGCCTTACATCAGGAAAACAATCTGAAATTTTTTTTTCCCATTTTATTTTTCATTCAAGTGCCTGATCTTGAATTAAATCGTTTCCTAAATTCAGCAAAAGAAATGCAAAAGGCATAAACTATCTGCCCAATTCATTCTCTTCAAAGTTGCATCCTTTTTTAAATAAAAATTTGAATTTTTGCCAAGAGAATTCAAAGTAAGAAAAACTGTTTGCGGTTAGTGATTACAATTCCTGAGGAATCGAGCTCAAGAAAACAAGATTAAGGGATCCAAGTTTTTACTCTGAAGTTTTAAAATGAATTATTCAAGTTAAAATAAATAATTCCATTGGTAGCTATACAACAGTGTGTTTCGAAAAGGCTTCATAAGTTGAGTTTTCAAAAATTATTTGAGCACATTAGGGAGATTTGTAAATTCTATAGAAATAGAAACAAAAAGTAAATGAGGGTTGTTGCTGGACTGGGAAAAGCAAGAAATGGAAAGTGACTCAAAATGGGAGTAGAATATCTCTTGGGAGTGTCCTAACATTAGTGGCAATTATTGCACAACTAAAAACCTATACCAAACCCCACTGAATTGTAATAATCATAATGCTAAGGGTAACGGCAAATGCCATTTCTTTGCCACTGACCCCTGGGAGACTTACCTAACGCAGTGCAATGGGACCCTCAGCGTCTTTAGCAATGGAATGAAATGGGCATATCAATACCCACCTCCATAAAATAAAAAGTACTAGGATGTCCTTTTAAAAAATCCTATAGAGAATACACATGTAAAGTGAATCGTTTTTTAAATCTCTTTTTATCTCTCGTAGAAATTATAAGATTCTAGATCACATTGGAACACTCCCATTCATTCTCTTGCTTGAGCGAAGGTGGGTCACTGATCCGAAAGTGAGAGCAGAAAGGTAAAGGGACATGGTCTGTCCCCTCACCATCCCTGCTAAGGCACTGGCTTCTGACGGCCTCCTCCTTCATGTCTGGCTCCCTCATATTGTCATCTTCTTGGGCAGGGATCCAGTCCCCTTCAAGCTGGGGGCTCCCTGGTAGCTGCCACCTAACTGTACACATAATTGGGTCTTGATCATTGTTCTTTAGCTGACTTGGCCTAAGCTTGTTAAAGAGAACATAGAAGGAAACTTTTAAGCCTCTTTTGGATTAAGTCTTGTGCTTGGAGCTTATATGTATTTTCTCATTGAATACTCACTACAACAGTGAAGTCAGTTTCATTTTAGAGATGAGAAAACTTAGTCAACTGGAATGTCTTTAAAAGGGGGAGGACCTTTTAAAGACTGAAGACCTTTCAGTATGCAAGATCCTGAATACTGGTCATCATACTTGCCTTTTTCACTCTGTGGCAGGCAGTGTGTTAAGTGCTTTTCAGGGATGACTCATTTACTCTACAATAAATCAAAGAGATAGGCACTTATATGGTTTCCATTTTAAAGATAAAAACACCAGACTTAGATATTCACTTCTGTCACACAGCAAGTGACAGAGCATCATCTCGCATGTCAGTGTGTACTTTTAAGCACAGTGGAGCATGGTGGTTCCCAACCTTGTGTCAGCACCTGAGAACTACCTGTGCATTCACAAACACAGCGATACATGCACTCACACACACTCTCAACCCTTTCCCTGCACCTCAACTGCTATTTCTCCAACCTGGCTGCACATGACAATAAAGTGGAAAGCTTTTAAAAGGTCAGATTCCAGGGTCCTACCCCAGACTAATCAAATTAGAAGTGGGAGAGTGAGCCTCTTTGGGTAAATAGGTTGTTTTTCTGTTGTTTGTTTTTGAGACAAGAGTCTCGCTTTGTCACTCAGGCTGGAGGGCAGTGGCGCGATCTCAGCTCACTGCAACCTCCACATCCCAGGTTCAAGTGATTCTCCTGCCTCAGCCTCCCGAGTAGCTGGAATTATAGGCATACACCACCACACCCAGCTAATGTTTTGTATTTTTAGTAGAGACAGGGTTTCACCACGTTGGCCAAGCTAGTCTCAAACTCCTGATCTCAGGTGATCCACCTGCGTTAGCCTCCCAAAGTGCTGGGATTACAGGTGTGAGCCACCGTGCTGACCATTTGGGAAACAGGTTTTTAAAGAGCAGAGTAGGCTGGCCCGCATTCCAAAGCACCGTGCTAGCAACCGTCTAGAGTTAAAGTTCTTTCTGTTGCTCATATTTAGGCTAGTGGTTTTAATTAGCTCCTTGAATGAGGTAAATGTCTTACATGATTATTTATGGATTCCTGCATTTAGCCTTGTCCTTTGAACATAAGAAGTGCTAAAAGAGAACTTGTTGAATTGAATAGGTAGCAGTTTTCAAGGAAACCTTCATAGGCAGCAGAACTTAAAGAGTAGCAACAGTTCTGCTTCAGTTAGTAAGCCTCGCTCTGTAGGAATGGCTCCTGCCTGGGCTGTCTTATTTTTGTGCCTGATGGATATATTTAAGGACTTGTCTATCTTGGCATTGCTTTATATATAATACTAACACCACCAATGGAGAATGGAGTCATTTCTGATAAGTAGCATTATATTAATATGTAATAATACAATTACATCTCTGTCTTCATCAGCTTCAGGTAAATGCCTTCGGTCAAGATGAAAACGCAGAATACAAAGGCGGGTGAATATTGGGATTATAGGAAATCTGGAAGCTTCAGGAGAGCAAAGATAACTGCTCACTTTGTTCTTCTTCCAGTGATTGAGCAGAGCTGAATGGAAGACAAGCTCAAGAAAACCTGAACATTTTAAATGACTGGTTTTCAGAGTGCCTCAAGATGAATGTCAGGAGAAAGTTTTTAACTTTGTAAATTTGTTCC
The DNA here is from genome assembly GCF_049350105.2 of Macaca mulatta. Classification (NCBI taxonomy): domain Eukaryota; kingdom Metazoa; phylum Chordata; class Mammalia; order Primates; family Cercopithecidae; genus Macaca; species Macaca mulatta. The sequence goes on along the minus strand of NC_133408.1, from coordinate 174,001,893 downwards.
TAACAATCACTGTTGAACGTGGGGTATCTTCCCCAACTATTTCATAGACCGCTAAAGAGAATCTATTGAATTCCACAAGCATTTTTTGAGTGCCTAATATATTCAAAACACTGGGTTAAGTGTTGTGGAGAATAGTAGACTACGGCAGTGTTTTTCAGTCTTTTGTTCATTATGCCTCTTCCAGAATACTTTTTAGACGTTGTTTTCTTAATCCCTCCCCCAGGTGTACTGGTTCAGGTACTGTATGTATATTTGTATTTTATTATTATAAAAAGAATAAGATTCCCCCCATCCCAAGAACCAAGTTTTGCCCCGTTGCTGGGCACCATTACCATTAAAGTAATGTCCCTATCATCAACATTGGGTTCATTTTTCATTTGACAGCAGTCTTGGTGATTCCTGGTCAGGAGGGATATATAAACATTCCAGGAGACCTGAGCATATTTCTGTCTCTGGGCTTTGCTGCCTAAGCTGACTAGGATCCTGATTAAAGACCTTTTTGGTGAAGCAAAGATCCCAATAAGAACTTATGACCAATTTCCTACAGCTTACTAGGAAAGCTGTATCAGAGTTCTGGAAACAAGTGTGTCACAGTAATTCTCCCTCATGGCCTGGTACACGCAAGGAAGAGTAAAATAAGAAAGCTTGACATTCTTCTCTGTGAGATCAATGCTAAATATATGTGATCCAAAGGCTATGAACATTGAGATAAAGGACAGTGGGTAATCGAAATCCCTCCACCCTGTTATTCTGGCCCTCTAATTAGAATGCATTTTAGTGTTATCTCCATTTTTGTGCCTTTCCCCTCCTCTTTTGTTATTCACTATACAGGAAGCATCCAGGATGTGGGAACATTGTGACATTTGCACAATTTTTATTTATTGCTGTGGAAGGCTTCCTCTTTGAAGCTGATTTGGGAAGGAAGCCACCAGCTATCCCAATAAGGTATGGTACATTAGAGTCTCTTTTAGCTTTTGGATTTTTTAAGAAAGTAAAGAGGTGGTACCTGTATAAAAGGAGTATGAGACATTCTTTTGTAAGATTTATTTCAGAGATATCAGTAGAATACTAAGTCATTTTCTGAATTTAATACCTTGTGAAAATCCAGGGTGCCTACTTCCAAACTAAAATTTCTGCCACAAGATTTAAAATAACCATGATGGAGACAAGAGTGTGTATGTGTGTGTGTTCTTATTTAGTATGAGATTACTCAGAAGGCCTAGTGTGACCACAAATTTTATGCTGTCTTCTGTGTTGGTAAAGTTATCAAACATTCTAAAAGAGGAGTATCCTTGTTTCTCTTTAAAAACGAATGGCTTTTGGAAATAAATAGAGGTAGTAGTTGCATAACTTTGTGAATGTACTAAGTGCCACTGAATTGTTCAGTTTAAAATAGTTAATTTTATGTTACAAGAATTTCACCCGAATTAAAAGAAAATGAATGGCAAGCAAAGTCAAAATTTGTTGATGCCAGACCTGTAGTCCATTAGTCCAAATTTGCCTAATTGTACTAATGGGGCCAAATAGAAAACAGGGCAGTTCTTACGATAAACAATGTATTGAAAACTCACCTTTCTTGCTGAGAGTGACTCGAGATAAAAGTGTAATCCATCCAATTGTGAGAATTTAGTAGGATGGTATCACTTACTCCCTTTTAGAGCGACATTCTGGTATGAATATATCCAAGTACGAAGGCGAAGGCCCGTCTTTGTTGGTTTTCTTTTGCAGCATTCCTACGTAGCCTGCTGTAGAAAATCTGGCTGAATTTTGTTAATATTATACTTTTAAAGTTCCCAATGCGATGCTAAATATTCCAGATACTTTTTGTTTTTCATTGGCTTTAGTATCTGCATAAAACTTTCTGCCCCTAAAGACCAGCATTTACATTGCAGTAAAAGCCCCAGCATTTCTTGACTCCTCTGGCCCTTTCCCGCCTCTTCCCACTGTCTCTCCCCATTCTCTCTACCACTAGCATAGATCAGGAAGTATACCCTGTCACCGTATCTTTTATAATAGCATCCTAGCTGACTGACTTCCCTGCCTCCCACCTCGTCATCCGTCCATTTCACTTAATATCATTTTATCACGTGGCCTCACTCTGTGGTTACCATGATGTTCTGAATGACATCCAGACTCCCCAGCCTGCCCTTTGAGGGTCTCTGTGATCTTGCCCTCATAACCATATTCCCATGCATGTCCTATGTGCGGTGGCCATTTTATTTTCTGTAGGTGGAGCCATAATCAAAATTTTGCTCATGTCATTCATCCCCATCCACAATTTCTGGGCAAGCAATGTGGAATAAATTAATTGTCCTAAAAGACCTTGACAAACTCTCTGTAAATGGCACGTCTTCAAGATAGAACTAAGAAAATTTGGCAAGAAACCTGATAAAGTTGCAGATAGTATGTTGTTTAGAAGCTGTGAAGAAGCTGTTGCTGGTAATTTTGCATGTGTGTTCATTGTCAAGTTCCTCAGACTCTCCAGACTATATTAGTTTAGCCATGGCTTGACTGGCCTGTTGTGGTGTATGGCTCCACACCTAACTAGCAACGCAGAATGGGTTCTTTCAGGGAAGATCGCTTAGGACTCACTGCCGTCATATCCTTCAGCTGTGCAAAGGTGGAAAATGGTTGGGAATCTCAAAGATCAACATTTCCTGAAGAATAGGGAACCACATATTTGCCTTTGCCCTGCATTCTTTAGCCATTTATTTTAAATACTGTTTTTTCTCTTACTGAATATGGTAAGTTGAGTCATGTGAAATTTCTGGCATTCAACTTGTTGACCTATAAAAACGGCAATTTTATATAGTTTAGCCCAATATATGTAGAAGGCATCTTATGTATTTTCTGGATCACAGTGATGACATACAAATGTAAAATTGTTTGTTTATTCATCTGTTCATAATTATTCATTTGTATTTATCCCTTTAAGTTATTAGGGTTACTGGATTTTTTTTTTTTTTTTTTTTTGGTTTTTGTTTCTGTTATTATTTTAAGACCTATAAACTTTCAAAAAACAGAGACCCTGATTTTAAATAAAAATCTGTACAAGTCAAACCATGTCCTCATTAATTTGGAGGCCACTAGTTCAGAATGCGGGAGAATTTAGCAGCTGCTAGGCTGAAAATAATCCTTAACTTAGCGAATACTTTCTTTAGAAACAGCGAAAATTAACAGTACAAACAAGTGTATAGAGGACGTTTTTGAGAGAATCAGCCATTTGCAAGTTCTTCAGAGGTATATGAAAATTATTTACAAAGAACCAATGCAATCATTTTAAGTTGCTATGTATACTTGAAAAATACTAGTGTTTCTTTAAATGTATTTTATAACTCAGACTTTCCCATGTTAGTCTGGCTTTGTGAAGCATTTTGATACTTACTTAGTAGTTGACATTGCATGATAATAGCGATGCAATTTTGTAACGCAGAGGAAATATGCAAAATGCCTTTTTAGCCAAAAATACATATTTCCTATACTTGATTTTCTTGAAATCCTAGATTCTGTTTGATGAGCTATTCTGTCTGCATTTCAGGTACTATGCCATAATGGTGACCATGTTCTTCACCGTGAGCGTGGTGAACAACTATGCCCTGAATCTCAACATTGCCATGCCCCTGCATATGATATTTAGATCGGTAAGTGCTGCCGGATCCCGTGTGTATGTTCGTCTGAAAAGTATAGTTAAATAGGTCAATTGAATATATGGCAGAACTAGAAGGGTCTTGTAGTAAGTGGTCTTGAGTAGAAGAATAGGTTTGTGAATGCATGAGCAAAAATGGCTTTCATCTGAAAAGTAAGGCAAAAAGAGAAATCTCAAAGTGGATGGTTTACTTTTATTCATCTGAGGTCTAATGAGTGATTAATAAAAAGAAAATTAAATTTTCCCTAGGAAACAGATTTTGCCTTCATTTTCCCTCATCTCTTTGATTTTATATTCAAACATGCTATGTTATTTAACGTATTTCTTATCACTTACTTCTTTCTTTCATAAAAGTACATTTACTTCCAGAACATGAAAGAGATACTTGTCTTTTCTGATTTTATTTTTTAAAGCAGAGACTTGAGATAATAAAGGGAAATTCTTGATGAAGGTAGAGTTTCTCCCAAAGCACTCCAGGCAAAAAAGGCTGATAATTGTGATGATAACATTTCCATGTGGTCTGAGATTTTTGTGAGATTGTACTGTTCCCGGAGGGAGTTTCCAAAGCAACTATAATAATTTTTGTTTTGTTTTGTTTTGTTTTGAGACGGAGTCTCGCTCTGTCGCCCAGGCTGGAGTGCAGTGGCCGGATCTCGGCTCACTGCAAGCTCCGCCTCCCGGGTTCCCGCCATTCTCCTGCCTCAGCCTCCCGAGTAGCTGGGACTACAGGCGCCGCCACCTCGCCCGGCTAGTTTTTTGTATTTTTTAGTAGAGACGGGGTTTCACCGTGTTCGCCAGGATGGTCTCGATCTCCTGACCTCGTGATCCGCCCGTCTCGGCCTCCCAAAGTGCTGGGATTACAGGCTTGAGCCACCGCGCCCAGCCAGCAACTATAATAATTAAGGTGACCTTCAAAGCATTGAAAACATAGTAGACTTTCAATAAACACCTGTTGATTGATTGTCGCCTTTTTAGAGAGCAGAGAGATCCTTGCATGACTTTTCCCATTAAAACTAGTCAGGGGCTGGGCGCGGTGGTTCACGCCTATAATGCCAGCACGTTGGGAGGCTGAGGTGGGCGGATCGTTGGGAGTTCAAGACCAGCCTGACCAACATGGAGAAACCTCGTCTTTACTAAAAATACAAAATTAGCTGGAAGTGGTGGCACATGCCTGTAATCCCAGCTACTTGGGAGGCTGATGCAAGAGAATCACTTGAACCCGGGAGGCAGAGGTTGCAGTGAGCCAAGATCACACCATTGCATTCCAGCCTAGGCGACAAGAGCAAAACTCCGTCTAAGGGGAAAAAAAAAGTGTTCAGGGGTGGAGGGTGCAGGTAATAGGGAGAAGCTTATTAAAAGCTCCTATAAATTAGGTAGATGGAAATTTTGACAAATATAAGTCCATGATATCATTTATTCCTGCTAGCCCTAGCTTCAACACTGACCAATTATAGTTGACCCTTGAACAACATGGGTTTGAACCTCATGGATCCACATATCTGCAAATTTTTTTCAAACAAATATGAAAATACAGTATTCGTGGGATGTAAAACATGCCTATAAGTAGGGCTGATAATGACTATATTGAGAATTGATCCTTTTTATTCTCGTTGTCATCTTTAAAAGGTTTTTTTTAAAATATATATACACACACACATATATTTTTGGAGACAGAGTTTCGCACTTGTTGCCCAGGCTGGAAGTGCAATGGTGCCATCTTGGCTCACTGCAATCTGCACCTCTTAGGTTCAAGCGATTCTCCTGCCTCAGCCTCCTGAGTAGCTGGAATTACAGGCGCCTGCCACCATGCCCAGCTAAGTTTTGTATTTTTTAGTAGAGACAGAGTTTCACCATGTTGGCCAGGCTGGTCTCAAACTCCTGACCTCAGGTGATCCACCCACCTCGGCTTCCCAAAGTGCTGGGATTATGGGCGTGAGCCACCACGCCCGGCCATCATAATAGCTTTTTATGGTTTATACTTTTGCCGTCATAAGAACAACTAAATCTTACTAATTATTCATCCTAGCCTCCTTCATTCCATGTTTTTCCCCCTTGCCCATGTTCCTATTCATCTCGAATTATGTTTTTTTCCTAGTGCACTAAACCTGTTACTGTTGTCTCCTTTTGCAGGGTTCTCTAATTGCCAACATGATTCTAGGAATTATCATTTTGAAGAAAAGGTAAACAATATACTTCTATATTTTGTGAATGGAAATGATATCCTGAGCCCCTGTCCATAAGCTAGTCATCTGGATTCCTTGTCCCAAAGTAGTGATAAGTTTGCTTCTGGCCATCTACCTCTTTTCTTAGTTCTTTACCAGTGAGGCCCAATCATGCAATGTCCTGAAGCAGCTGACCAGGTAAGAGGCGACACCTGTGGGGTCTCTATGTAGAAGTGAATAGCTCTTGCCATCGTTGAATTTTAGTATCATAATAACCTGCGAAGCCAACTTAAAAAGATGATAGAGAGATTCACTGTGCAGTATGGTCACCATGAACCACGTGTGACTATTTACATTTACATTTTTCAAAATTAAAGAAAATTAAATATTTAGTGTCTCAGTTTCATTAGTCATGTACACTTTTTTTTTCTTTTTTCCTTTTTTGGAGACGAGGTCTCATTCTGTCATCCAGGTTGGAATACAGTGGTGCGATCTTGGCTCACTGCAGCCTCCAGCTCCCAGGTTGAAGTGATCCTCCCACCTCAGCCTCCCAAGTATTTGGGACCAAAGGCATGTGCCACCATGACCAGCTAATTTTTTTTGTATTTTTGGTAGAGATTGGGTTTCGCCATGTTGTCCAGGCTGGTCTCAAACTCCTAGTCACATTTTCAGTGCTCAGTAGACTCACGTGGCTGGTGGCAACCATGTTGGAGAGCCCAGACGTGGAACATTTCTAACATCCCAGAAATTCCATGGGATGCTGCTGCCCTAGAAGATGCTTATCAGTACAGCATAGCGAACTAAGGAATGGTTGTACATATTAAAAAGGAAATTCCTAACAAAGGCCCAAATAGCCAAGAAGATGGAAGGAAAAGTTCAGGGCTGTTCTTTGTGACCATGACCAGTGGCTCTCTTTGGGATAGGAGCAGGAGGTACCAGAAGTACCTGGGATGCTTTTTCAAAGTATTTGTCTCTCACCTTCACTCTGAGCTTCACCCCTCACTCCTAAGCAGGAAGGATGTTAGCGAGAGACAACACATACAGTTTGGGAAATTTCTCAGGGAAAGTTCACTGGTAAGACCAAAACTATGTAAGTGATGGCAACTTTTCAATGTATTTGATATCCAGCCCCAAGCTCTCTATACGTGCTTGGAAAGTAGCTTTCAATTCAGAATGTGAGAACCTAGAGTTTTTAAGTATTAAGGGCTGTGTCATAAAAAGAACAGCTGTCCTGTCCTACTAGGCTCCGTATCATGGACCCTTTATCTCCTGAGGCTTATGAATTCCCTGAAAAGTACTACTGTAGTTTTCTTTCTTTCTTCTTGGTTCTCTGCATTTCAACATGTATACATATGATGGTCAGGTTTATTACCTTTGAAGTGATCACTGTGCTTCTTATCGTGTGGAATTCGCCTTGGGACAGGCCTGTGCTCTTTTCCAACCTTTGATTCTGGCTCGTAACAAGGATACCAAAGAACATGTTATAAGAGGAGTTGTGTTCTCCTGGTATTGCCCCAAAATATTAGGGGTCTTTCCCAAGCATCTGTTGCCCTTAAGAACTTGTTCTGACGGTGTCATCTTGCATCTGTCTAAGCCTTTTGACTCTTTTCTATGTGTATCTCTTTCCCATAGAGCAGGAATTTCCATAAGTTAACCTTCCAATAGAGTGAATTAACTTCTTATCTCCTTTTCTCTTGGGTAGAATACCCTCAAGTTCATAGTGTGCTCCTCATTCCAAGATTTGAAGATCAAATCTATATTCACCTTACCCATGCCTTTATTATTCTTTTTGGCCTGAGTTGTAAACCTCTTCAGCGTGATCTTTCCGAACTGAAGAGGTTCATTTTTTTTGTTGTTTGTTTTTTTTTTTTTTTTTGAGACGGAGTCTGGCTCTGTCGCCCGGGCTGGAGTGCAGTGGCCGGATCTCAGCTCACTGCAAGCTCCGCCTCCCGGGTTTACGCCATTCTCCTGCCTCAGCCTCCCGAGTGGCTGGGACTACAGGCGCCCGCCACCTCGCCCGGCTAGTTTTTTTTTGTATTTTTTAGTGGAGAAGGGGTTTCACCATGTTAGCCAGGATGGTCTCGATCTCCTGACCTCGTGATCCGCCTGTCTCGGCGTCCCAAAGTGCTGGGATTACAGGCTTGAGCCACCGCGCCCGGCCGGTTCATTATTTTTTACCGTACGTCCGCTCATACCTGCTTCCTCCCCAACTGCTCTCTAACGTGGTCTTCTTGGCCCTTTTGGTCCCTTTCTCTGCTTATTAGCTAGTTCTGCTGGCCTTTTACAAAGTACTGTGACCAAAACAATACTATGTATTTGAGTAGAAAACCTGGGATGGTTCATCTTCTTAGTTAAATTTCTTTTAATCCTTGCCCGAGGCCTTTTGCTTGATCACCAAGAATCTGAGAGGGTGCTAATGATACTAGCTAATGTGAAATGGTACTGTTATTACTGCCTGTAGTTCTATAATCTGAATATCCTTCCCCTCATCCAACTATGCCAACATTTTAAAACAACATTAAGTCATTCAGAGATTTAAAAAAACAAGCCTCCCCCAGAGAATGGATGATTGGATTATGTTCTGAGTATTGAATCCTGCTACTTGCACCTGATAGCCTGTTCTTCCACTTGCATAGTGTGTCTTAGGACACAGATTTGGGCCCCCTAAAGACAGGAAAAGCAACAGATCCTAGTAAGGACTGGGTCAGGCTTTCATTTGGACTCTTGAGAGCAGAATGCAACATCACATCCGGTCTATTTCTGTTTTTATTTCCTGATGAAATAATCGATTGGTCAACAAAGTGTTGGAGACAGACTAAACAGTACCAAGGAAAAGTGTTGGTTAGAAACCAGTCAGTATCCTGATTCATTCATATGCATACTTCTGTGGACTCTGCTGGAAAATAATCCTGTCTGTCATATTTTAGTGATTTGTACTTTCACGCACCATCTGATTGTAAATATCACTGGGAAATTCATATCTGTGCTTTCCTAAGGTGTTTTTCTTCTTCTTTTTTTTTTTTTTTTTTTTTGCAGATACAGTATATTCAAATATACCTCCATTGCCCTGGTGTCTGTGGGGATATTTATTTGCACTTTTATGTCAGCAAAGCAGGTGGTAAGAAGCTCACAAATCATTTTATGTTCACTACTTGCTATTGGGGCCCAGTTACCAGGCAATTAATAAAATTCAAAATTTTAGGTAATACAAAGATTTTGAAAGAGAAGAGGGGAGGGAAATGGGTAACATAAATATTTCCCTTGTATGTTGGCGCCTTGCATGTAGTTCTGCTCTCTGTACCTAGTTTATTTTCTTATTTCCTAGACTTCCCAGTCCAGCTTGAGTGAGAATGATGGATTCCAGGCATTTGTGTGGTGGTTACTAGGCAAGTACAATAATTATAATAAAGCTAATTGCCTCTGCAGTTGTGTTTGCTGAGTTTTCTCCTAAGAGACGTGTTTCTTGGCAAGAAGCTTCAGCTAAACAAATTATGCCATGGAAGAGAGGCACCTGGGATCATATTTCTCTGAACCTTAGCGTTCAAGAAAGGAAAAAAAGAAAATGCCCCCACATCCGTGGCAATATGTTCTACAACATGGATCCATGTTTTTCTTGGATGCCACTGGTGTAGAAAGAAGTGTGTGTCTACTTGCCCATCACACTCTTTGAATGTCATCCGTCTCTTCACGATCTGTCTGCCGAGCTGAAGCTTCTGCAAGAGAAGGGCCCGTTAGAGCAATTGACTCTTTAAATTTCCGAGGGACTCATTTCTATAGACTTATTTTCTTCAGAGGTTAGCTGTTCCATATGGCAGTGTTCCCAAACCTGACTGATCATCAGAATCTCCTGGGGAATTTTTAAAAATACAAGGATCTCTCTGTGGAATTAAATAGGCAGCTCCTGGAGAGCTTTGTTCTCCTGTTTTTTGATACGGAGGTGAGATCGTCCCAGGGGCTTTCAATGATAACAATAACAGATTGAGACTGACCAAGTGGAAGAGAAATAGCAGTGAAAGAACTGTGTCCTCCTTGCTTCTTGGCTTTGAAACTTTATCCCTTTAGGTTGCTGTTTGTAACATAGAAAGATCCTCATGCGCTATTAGAAAAATACCCAATGAGAAAAATGTGCAAAGGATGTGAACATATAGTTCACGGGGGAAATAGTAGTACCCAACAATTTTAGGTTCAGCCTCACTAGTCTAGTAATCAAATAAATGCAAATTGAAACCCAAATGCAATACCTTTTTATGTTGGCCTATCATACCGGCAAGATGGTAAATGGTTATCTCATTGCTGCTGAGGGTACAGTAAGACAACTATTTTTATAAAAATAGTTTGGGCATAAATGGACACAGCTTTTACGGAAAAATATATATGTATATTTTTAAATATATTTATTTATAAAAAGTATTGTATTTTTTAAATGTCCAACAGCCTTTGACTCAGTAATTCCACTTATGAGGGTTTATCCTAAAATATATCAACATTTGTTTAAAGATTTGTATACAAGGATGTACATTGATTTTAATAATGAAATAATTGGAAATAACCATTCTCATACATCTAAGTATGCTATATCCATATCATAGTCATTAAAAGCATTCTTTTGAAAAAATTTTAATGACTGATTTGAAGGAAAAGTCCAGGCAAAAGCTCATGAAAAAAGCAAGATATAAAATTCCATATGCAATCTGATCCTGTCTTAGTGTAAAAAAATTTACATAAACGAATATATAAGGAGATGTAGAAAGCTGTAAAGGACTAGATGGTAATAATATATTTTTATTTCTTTTTACAATTTTGTACATGTTCTACAATTAGTTTGTAATATTTGCAGGACTTTAAACAATAATGTTCTTCAAGAAGAACATCTGGAAATGAACAAATGCAGACATCTTGTAACCTGATGTTTTTTAGGTATTGGGGCACTGACTTTTGCTCTTCTGATGTCCGCAAGGATGGGTATATTCCAAGAGACCCTCTACAAACAATTTGGGAAACACTCCAAGGAGGCTTTGTTTTATAATGTAAGCCACTTGTTGAACCTGGGAGCATGGAAATTCCTAAGTTGTAAAATGTTACTCCAAGTGAACTATTCCCATTCTTCTGATGTAAAATGTTACTCCAAGTGAACTATTCCCATTCTTCTGGTGTAGTTGGAGGTTGATTATTAGTAGATGGCTGTAAGACCCACAGACTGAAGCGGTTTTGATGGGATGCTCTGGTGGGTTCTGAGTCACAGTTCACTGCATGAGATGACACAATCAATCAAAGCGAATTAAATTGTGTCTGCATATGTAGCAAGTCCTTTTGTGCAGAATGACTATATGTTTAAATTTCTCCATTCCCTGTTGTTGAGGAAAGGATGCTGGCTCCGTTGTTTGCTTTGTCTGTGATGGCCCTCAGACCCTATAAGGGCAAGAACCATAATTTGGGAGTTGATATCCTGCCATACAATGTGAAGTAGTCAAGAAGCACCGTATACATTTAAGTCTAACTTGCTTTTCTTTATATTGCTGTCAAACAACCTGTACAACTTTTAATCATTGTAAAGCTACTCTAATTATTCTATAATGTTTTTGCACTTACACTTATGTGACCAATTTCTTTCCACAGCACGCCCTTCCACTTCCTGGTTTCATCTTCTTGGCTTCTGATATTTATGACCATGCGGTTCTATTCAATAAGTCTGGTGAGTTTGGGGTTAGACAGTAGAATTACCTGACAGTTTCTGAGGCAGAGTCTCAGTTTTACTCTTGACTTGACCACGGCCTTTTTCATGATCCTGTTCAAATCATGTGTTCCTTTCGAAAATGTCTCCATTCCACTTTCCAGTCATTGCTGCAGCAAAAGCTTTCAGAGGAGTTTCTCAATTATTTACAAATGAAGTAAAAGAATATTTTTGAGTTTTCTATTTTGCTTTGATATTTGTGTGTTTGCATTTGAATGTGAAATGTTTGATGTTTTGAGAATGCAAATGAATACTTATAGCACACTGCAGAGACTGGAGCCCTGAGAAGTTGGGCTGCCGTCCAGCTCTCTCAACTGCTGTTTATCCTTCTCTGTCGTGAAAGGCAGAGCTGCTCACAGATCCATCCCAAGCTGCCGTGGAGCAGAGCAAGAGGGGAGCTCCATGATGACAAGGTTTTTCTCCTAGTTACACATGAGATAGGCAGCAGATGAATAAGCAAAATTAGTTTTAAGCTTCTAGTGTAAGTTAGCTGTCACTTTTTTAAATGGCCAATTAATAAATTAGCTATAGATTGTCAGTTAACTTGAAAGGGATCACTTATATGATCTGATTATCTACTAACAGCATTATATAGACAGTGAACACACAAGGAACAAATAAACATTTTTAAAATCAAGCTTTTATGTTGCACACACCTCAAATGCTTAAGTGCATTTTGTGGAATGACAGTAGGTGCTCAGTAAACATTTGTTTGCTATCTGAGCATGAATCGTGAAGTTATGACTATTCTCTGCATTTATAGTGTTGCCTCTCCCATTTGCCCCACCCCCCAAAAATGTGAAGGTAGTGTGTAAGAAAGTTTGTAAGGCTCTGAATTACTCAAATAATCATGTCTTCATATTAACACAACAGTTTTTAAGATCTCTGAGAAATCCCACACAGCAAAGGGCTATTGAAATAAAAATGTCAAATTCCATGTGATTGATTTAATTGTTAGAATGCTTCTAAAAATCACAGGGCTAGGCATTTATGATAAAATGTTTTACAGAATCTGCCTTCAACTTCTTCAGAATCATTTCCAAGTTAAAGATACATTTTCCTTCTCTTGCTTTTCTTGAGATTAAGTGTCTGAGATCCGTGAATTTTCCAAGAGAGCTAAATGTCCATCAAAATAAGTGATATCATTGTCTTTCCTTCAGAGATACAGTGTATCTCTGAAGTTATTAAAAAGTAATCACTTTTGTTAGCTTCCTTTTCATTTCAATATTTGCTAAGTATATCAAAGACAATAGAATACCAGATTATTGGCATTGCCCACTGATCCAGAACCAAGTTCCAAAACTTAGTCTTTATGTGTGTGTGTATATATATGAGACATTTTATTGGTGAAAGAAAATTGATGTTTATTTTCTTACCAGATCTCAGCATCATTGTATCAGAATTTCTTAAATTATGCTGTATAATTCAAAACCTGAAAACAATTTAGTAATACAAAAAAACTGACCCGTTGAGGATTTCTATGTCTTTATTCTCTTTCATCTTAGATATTTTATTTCCTCCCACAAATTTACTGTGCAAGTGTCATTATATAAAGCTAATATAAGAGTGAGTGTGTGTGTGTGTGTGTCTGTCTTTTAAGAGAGACAGGACCTCCCTATTGCCCAGATTGGTCTCGAACTCCTGGGCCAAAGGGATCCTCCTGCTTTGGCCTCCAAAAGTGCTAGGATTACAGGCGTGAGCCACTACTCCTGGCCTAAAACTAACATAAGAATATATTTAAAGTTATTCACAGTTCCATCAACCTAGACATCTGCTAATTTTATTTTTATTGGTTTTCTTCTAGACCATGTCTATTTACAGAGATTCTTACATAGCTGTAATCCTTGGGTGGATATAATTTTATATTTGTTTTTTACTTTTTTTCTGAGTTTTATGTGGCTATATAATCTCTACAATTTTCGTTTTTATCAAATGTACAATGCCTCCTCTAATGAAAGTACCTTTGTTTATGTAGCCATTGCACCATCATTGGACATTTGATTGATTTTGATTCAGAGTTATTCTTTATTATGTGTAGTACTTTAATGAGTGCAGAACTTTTTTCTTCCTTGGAATTAACTAGGATTAATTCTGAAGGATGGGTATGAATAGTTTCATACCCTTAATAAGGATTATGAAATTGATTTTTTGAAGAATGAAACCAAGTTATACTGCCACCAACCTGTGGCTGCCAGTTCCATCACCAACTTGCCGGATTAAGATATTATTTATAAATTTTGAATTGGCTAGGCACAGTGGCTCAAGCCTGTAATCCCAGCACCTTGGGAGGCCAAGACAGGCAAATCACCTGAAGTCAGGAGTTCAAGACCCGCCTGGCCAACATGGCGAAACCCTATCTCTACTAAAAATACAAAAATTAGCCAGGTGTGCTGTTGTGCACCTGTAGTCCCAGCTACTTGGGAGGCTGAGGCACAAGAATCACTTGAACCTGGCAGAGGTTGCAGTGAGCTGAGATCACGCTACTGCACTCCAGCCTGGGTGACAGAGTGAGACTCTGTCTGAAAAATAAATACATAAATATTGAATTGCTAATTTTGTAGCTATAAAATGGTACAGTCTTATTTACTTTGGAATTCTGTAATTACTAGTGTGATTGAACATATTTCCAAACGGTATTTAGTTACTAGCCGCCATTCCTCTTGTGTTGAGTAGTTAAGGCTGTCTGTATCATTTTATCATTCTCAACTTTTCTGTGCTTCGCAGTGTTTCTTTGTAAAGTGAGGTACTAGTCAGGCAAATGGTAAAGCATTTCCTTAAAAATTAAAACGACTATTTGTTTTAAGAAACCAATTTAATGACTTTAGTGGCTGCCATAGACTGGAGTCAAGGCAAGTAAAGTGATGTGTGGTCCAATTCTATTTGCAAGGAAGACAATGTTGCTGTTCCTATTATGTTCAGTCTGTATTACCCTGTTCAAACTATGAAAAATTCAGCTGTGAAAAAGTGATGTGGCTATATCCTCTTGTAACCTCTACAGAGTTATATGAAATTCCAGGCATCGGAGTGACCCTGCCCATCATGTGGTTCTACCTCCTCATGAACATCATCACTCAGTATCCTTTGGACTCTGCCGTCACCTTTATGTCGTCTTCAGGTTCTTTTGGCATAGGAATGGTCATTCTTGTCTTCCAACAGTGTGTTGACTTGAATCTGATTGTTGCTGGATTTATTCTGCAGCAAGCTGGAGACAGACCCATTCAGGGAACTCCTTGTAGAGGGCAGAAGAGGTGCTAGTGGTGCAGTAGGTCAGTAAGGCACAGGGCAGCGGGAGGAAGTGCCCTGAGTGGAAGCAGAGGAGTCCATTGATTGATAGTGGCGGGTGCGGTGGCTCACGCCTGTAATCCTAGCACTTTAGGAGGCCGAGGCGGGCAGATCACTTGAGGTCAGGAGTTTAAGACCAGCCTGGCCAACATGGTGAAACCCCATCTCTACAAAAATACAAAAGTTAGCCAGGCATGATGATGGGTGCTTGTAATCCCAGCTACTCCATAGACTGAGACAGGAGAATCGCTTGAACCTGAGAGGTGGAGGTTGCAGTGAGCTGAGATCATGCCATTGCACTCCAGCCTGGGTGACAGAGCGAGACTCCATCTCAAAAAACAAAAAACTGTATAGCTTGAATCATCTGTGATTTCTACCTGTGATTTTTTGGTGTCCTAAGGTATTTCCAGTGATCACAAGCTGCTGCAAAGTCCTGAAAGAAATTTCAAATTAAGAGGCTGAGGTGGGAGGATCACTCAAGTCCAGGAGATCGAGGCTGCAGTAAACTTGATCACTCCACTGCACTCCAGCCTGGGTAACAGAACATGACCCTGTCTCAAAAAAAAAAAAAAAAGAAATTTCAAAATAGCTTTCATTTTTTAAAATAGTTATTTCGAATGATCTTATATTCATTATGAAAATAATTATGTCTTTGAAGTAGTAAAACGAATCACAGTTGACCTCATTCCTCTAAGTCAGCTCCTTGATTTGCCATAGAGTCCCTTTCTGGAGGAGAGGATAGAAGGGCTGGAGGCAAGATAAATAAAGGTGAATGGGATCACCCTTACCGAGAGTGTCACCCTCTGTCATTACCTTGGAGGTGCCTGTCATTGTAACCATAGGAAGACTCCAACATAAGAATAATTGGCAGTTTTTTAGGCAGTTTCGAATTGGTACCCACAAATGGAATGGCAGCACAGTTGTTCTGCAGGTTCTCCCCAGGAGGAGCCTCATAGCTGCCATAGCAGAACTTCATGTTTTCTTAGAATATGAGAAGTTAAGCCAGGGACCATGCCAGAAGGTTCTCCCACTGATCCCCCAAGTATAGTCTACAGAAAACTACCTTGACTCCACTCCTCCAGGTACGTGTGCATCCGGGGCGTGTTCATCCTCACCACGGAGTGCGCCTCCCTCACCGTCACGCTCGTCGTGACCCTACGCAAATTTGTGAGCCTTATCTTTTCCATCTTGTATTTCCAGAACCCCTTCACCCTGTGGCATTGGCTGGGCACCCTGTTTGTCTTCATTGGGACCTTAATGTACACAGAGGTGTGGAACAACCTAGGGACCACAAAAAGTGAGCCTCAGAAGGACAACAAGAAGAACTGAGACCTGCCTGGAGTACGTAGACCGGTGTCGTCGTGAGGGAGGGACCACCGTTTCGCTTTTGTTAATGCCGAGCTACCCGCAGTGCTGAGCCAGCCATGCCACAGGAAATCTTCAGGAGGAGGGGACTTCTCATATTGCTCATACTGACACGTGTAGACTGAATAGAAACCCCTCAGCCCTAAAATAGAAAAAAGAACGGTTCTGGACTATTGAACAGCCCATTCATTTATTTGTTTTGTTTACCAAAATATTCAGTATTATTCTTGTTTATTGAATTCTGAGCCTCCATGAACTACTGGCTTACTATCCATGGTCTTGGAAAACATTGTCCCTTCTGTTGCTGTTCTAATGCATCTCTGCCACAGCAGTCATTGTCATCCTGTGGCCTTATCCCTTTTGTCTCCCATCACCTTTTCCTTCCTCAGCAGCACCTCACTGTCAGTCAGACGCTGCAGGCACCACCATCACCAGGAGTGGCCAAGTAAACTGAGACACCGGTAACAGCGGGGCTGGACTTCCTCCCGCGTTTTGGGAAGGAAACAGATGTTCCCTTGAGCTGATTCCCAGTGACACCGGAGCAACACTAGTGGGACTCCTCTTTCCCAGATTTTGCTTTTTTTTTTTTTCCCTATGCAAAAGTCAGATGCTTCTATCCGTTGCTTTCTGTGGTTAGGGCAGCCCTGCAGCATATCTCACAGCAGACACAGTGTTCATAACAAAGAAAGGTTGTGCCGGGCACGGTGGCTCATGCCTGTAATCCCAGCCCTTTGGGAGGCTGAGATGGGCGTATCACTTGAGGTCAGGAGTTCAAGACCAATCTGGCCAACATGGTGAAACCCCAACTCTACTAAAAATACAAAAATTAGCTGGGTGTGGTGGCGCATGCCTGTAATCCCAGCTACTTGGGAGGCTGAGGCAGGAGAATCACTTGAACCCGGGAGATGAAGGTTGCAGTGAGCTGAGGTCTTGCTACTGTACTCCTGCCTGTGCAACAGAGTGAGATTCTATCTCAAAAAAAAAGAAAGAAAGAAAGGTTGTTACGGACTGGGCACCCCTAAAGCCCATTACCTAGGCCACAGTGGTGACAGCAGGATGGCCCTGCCCAGCACCACAAGAGCCATGGCTGCCCCTGTTGGCCCAACCGGGCACTCACAGGGCAGAAGGGTAGGTCTCCAGTGGTAGGATAAAGCTTCACCACCAGGAGATTCCCCTCTGCCCGATGACTCTGATAGAGTCACGACCAGTCAGGGGAATGCATAGATGGAGATATGTAGTGTGTGATGTGTAAATCAGGTCAAACCTCAACTACAATTGAAAGTTGTTATTTTATTGCCCTATAAGGTATCTTACCATTCTCAGTGGGTATTGAGGATGGTTCGATGTGCTTTATTGTATGTGGAAACATGCCTCTCTTTGCTAATCATTTCAGAGGTCCAGTTTTCCTCTCACGGGACAGTCTTGAGTAGGAGGAACACTGTCGCTGTAATATGCGTAGCTTGTGTGTACTTTTTGTAGTCTGTGTGTGATCAAAGGGCACGGAAGTGGCTGCGCTTTCACGTCCCCTTTCTTTACTTAGCTGGGACTTTACATACCAGTACATGCTCCCCTGTAAGCAGCTGAATTCGCCGGCCACTTCTCCTTTTGCCTATAGACAAAGACTGTGTGTGTGTCTGTCTCTGTGTGTGTGTGTGTGTGTGTGTGTGTGTGTGTGTGGTTGTAGTGCACACATTGTGTTCTTAAACTGAGACGTGGCTCTCCAGGTCTCCTGGGCTCATTCCATGGTGTGATATGTTTATTCCACTGTCCAGAGCTATTCTCTGATGGATTTGAGCTACGGCAGTGGAAATAAATGTCCTAGAGTCATCAGGTCGCTTGGAGAAGAAGTCATTTAAGCTGCCTCGGGTTTTTGTTACTTAAAATGTGGATATTATTTCTCCACCTAAATCACTGAGTTTACAGAGTAATAATGTGTTGCTCTGGACATTAACAGTGTTCTAGAGCCAGTAATGGGCTCTTCTGAAAGATGCTCAATTAGAAGTGAACCCATTCATAGGATCAAAAGCCACTTGCTTTGAAATATGTAGAGTTCCTCAGAATTGACGGTGCTAGAAATATCCAAGTGTTATATAACCTCTTAAAAGCAACAAAAGCTACTTTTTTCTTATCACCTAATAGAAGAACCTGTCCCTAGAGGCGACTTGATTACCACATATCTGGAGTCTCTGAACTCTTAATAGGATGCAGCCTCACATACATAATAACACCCATTTTATGTTGATGAAAACATTACAGGTTTTCATTATTGGGTATGTGTTGATGTGCGCAGACAGCACTTGGGCCCATTAGGTTTTAGCATCTGGTCTTAGAGCATGTGTGTTCATCTCAATGTGAATACTTCAGCCAGTCTTATGAATAGGAGGCCATGCATGGGCACAGAATAGGTTAGAACACTCGTACAAGATGACCACATATAGAAGCAGAAAGCCCCAAATCCCCTGGGAACTGGTTTTTCTCTAGTAGCTGAATATAAGCAAATATGTCTAATGGACACCAGTTAATACTTTTTAAAACTACTCTTAAAAAAATATATATGTTCCCCTTGGTTAACTGATTTTTCAATCCAGGATGGACATTTTTTCAACCTTTATTAAAAGGACAAATAAACTATTTTGAAGATCAGACTCCTACCTAACTGGAAGAGAAATGTCTATTAAATGTCTCTCCTCTTTCTCCGGGTCAAGACCATGTAATTTTATGCTTCAGAGATGAGGATATAGTTTGTTTACAAAGAGTTTAGTCTTTAGGACATCCAAAACTGTATGCTAGAGCAAAAATCAAATAGCAAAGGACACTAGCCAGAAAATACGATGTGTGTGTGTGTGCACCTGTGTGCCTGCTGAATAACTTGACAGTATAACAGATAAGGTAACAGAAGATGGTGGCTATTTGAATTGTATTAGCTTAATGTCTGCATATCTTTGGCCAAAACTCTATTGTCATATTAGAAACATGTTATCTTCTCCATGTTTATTAGTTTATTTTTTATTGTTTTCTTTTTCATCCAACTAAAACAACTGTAATGTACTTGATACATTTACATCAAGTTCTAAAGTATTTAGACAAATCCAAATACTTTGTTTTTAGTTTTTTCCTCCTTTCCATCCAGTTAACCACAGTGAAATGCTGCAGTATTTGGATTTGGTCAGTGCTCCAGAGGAAGACCATGAAAGCTGAATTGGTCTGTGCCACCCAGAGTAAACCTCTTTTCTTCTGGAAAGAGGGCGTGATGTTTTTCAAGGATTCTAACAAATATCTCGCAGTCATCTCCTGAGCACCTTTCCTCTATTTCACTTCCAAACTCCTTCCCCCACTTTCTTCACTCCAGTTTCTTCACTTGCAGTGTTTTCTGCTAAGAAAGACCTATGATCTTGTATCTGCTTATGCCTCTATTCTTTGGGGCCTCTGGATGTTTTTGTGGATTTTTACAGAGTATTTATATCTGCACAGCATGTATTTTGTTATACATTCTTATACGCATTGATATTGGGGGGGTACATTTGTAATAGTAAGAATATCTGGCAGAGTATGTGAATGCCATATCTGTAGATGAGGATGAACATGAAGGGTTAATGTAGAAATGTTTGTTTATTGTGTTACAGCCCAAAATGGGGGCTGAGAGTCTGTACCACCATTCCCTTCTCTATTTGAGAATCTATACCACCATTCCCGTCTCTATTTGGGAAACAATACTTTCCTTATTTTGCTATTTTTACCTTCCCATTAACTGGTTTCACTCAACAGTGCCAGATGCCTATGGAGAGGGGAAGTAAAACACCTTAGGTCAGGAATAATTATAAACCAATGAGTTAGCTCAGGGCTGATGGACATGTTCACTGGTGGACCAGGTGGCATTGACCTAAGCAGACAGAGAAATGCACCACACGGAGGAGAACCACATTGAAATCAAGATCTATTATATTTTGTTTTTCTTTGCTTGGAGTAAATAGCATTATAAGTCATTCAATATTATATTGAAATCAAGTCTATTATATTTTGTTTTTCTTTGCCTGGAGTAAATAGCATTATAAGTCATTCCACCCTTATTAGATAACCAAAGCATTTTGGTCTCAATAGCTTTCTTCTGAAAAATTTGAATCTTACGTGTGGCAGTTCACTCTTAAGGTTGAAAGAACTGTCAATATAGATAAAATCCATTCCTTAGTATTGATTGGCGTGACATTTGAAAATATGTCTAAACAATATTTGTAAGTAAAAGAACTAGTCATAAGCTTTGGATGTGTTCAGTATGTACCAAGCTGGAATGGAGACTGGCCCCTCTTGGCTTTGTAGCATGTTGTCTTTTTCCAGCAGCTTCCTCCTAGTAGACATTCCAGGGATGAGAGGGGCCAGGGATCATGTCTTATTTCTGTATCGCCAGCCCCTGGCATATGGTCTGGCTTATGTTACATGAACAAATGAATGCTTGCCAAGATCTCTTCTCCCTCACGTTTCTGGAAAACCTGAAGGTTCCTGATACCAGCTCCCACTCTATCAGCTGGTTAGCAAGAAAGCAAATAAGGGGAAACATTCCTCACATTCCAAGCAAGAGAAGGAAGAAGGACCATTGGGAGGAAGTACACCAGCGATTGCTCAGTGTGCAGCCTGCTACCTCGCCTTTGGCTCTCTGGATTGCCTGGTGGTAGAAGGGAAGAGCATTATGTAGTTAGCACCTTGCATATTTGATGCTCAGGAAGAAAGTGCAAGGAGATCCCTAATAGAACATTAAAGATTCTTAAAAGTTTCTGAAGTAGGCTGCCTGGGGTGACCAGCCCCCCCCTTACATCTCTCCATAGCTGGTACAGTTAGCTTGCAGCAGGTGAAGCTGATGCCTGGAGATCACTGTCTGTCGGTCTGATCTCAGTATCATACTGAGGCACCTCCCCTGAGCCTTACCTACTTAAATTACTAACCGTCCTACCAAAATTTGTCAATTTTAATCAAATGAGGCAAGTTGCAAGGGAGCCAGAGATATGTGAAAAAAGAAAAGCAGAAATCCTAATACTTTCTAAGAAAGAAGTTGTAATAATTTCTTTGGCACATTGACTTACTGATATCTTTTGAAATGCATAGACGACTCTTGTGAACCAAAGAAAGCAGCAGTGGTTATTCCCCGGCGCAATAAAAATGCCTTTGTGTATCACTTGCGATTGCCAGTCATTTCTGTGCCAGTTGCTTTCATTCCAGAGAATGGCCTCGTTCTCCAAAAAAAGACTATGATTTTTAGAAGTAGGATTTCCTAACAAATTATGTGGTGGGGAGGGACGGTGGGGATTTTATTCATCCCGTCTGATCTCTTCATTCAGTACTACCATTAGGTTTTAAGAACAAAGATGGGGGAGGAGGGAGTAGAAAGCTGAGAGTATGTAGAACAGCTACAAGACATTAGTGGGTATTCAGATTTTGAGCTGTGTAAATATCAAACGTCGGCTTCCAGCCTTAAGAGTTATTTGAGCAAAGAGTTAAGGAGAAATGGGAGATTTTGTGAATAAAATGTTTTGCCAAACTGAATGAGTCTTTTTGCCATTATTTCTCAGAGAGAGCCATTTTTTACCTTCTGGAACAACTCATCAGACATCTGGGGTTTATCTTGAATTGTACCATCATTGTTTCTTAATAAAAGTGATACATTTCTTGCAGGTGTTTCCAATCACCATTACCTTTGAAGTGCCTGTATGCAGTTTCAAAAGCTCTCCAATTTTTACCTTGTAAAGTGGCAGTGGCATAGTTTACTACAAACGATTGTCAGCAACCTGTCTTCCTAATTCCTCACAGCTGGATCAGTAATAAACCACTTCTCAGGCTGGTTCCCGCGTCAGAAGTTAAAGAGGATCAGCCTACTTTTGGAAGTTTTAGAGGTTTGTGGCAGTACATTCTGTAGCAAATCTCTCAAAACCTCTTTGCCTTGCTAGAAATACATTGACGTTTGTAAGCTGCAGTGACCAGCTCTCTTTGTCTTTGAAATGTTGCTTTTAAATAAACTTCAACTGGAAAGCAACTCTTCAAAGCAGTTTACCACACCCAGCCTATTTTTAATCATGGTATGCAGTAGCCCCCAGGTACAGAACACAAAAAGAAAAACAAATGAGAAATTTTGCACTAAATATAGCATAGTTACAATTCATCTCTTTAAAAATGGCATTACTCTTTTATCGGGACAGGGCTGGATGTTCTTAAACAGCCCTGGGCCTGTCATTACACGCAGGAATGGTCTCACTGCTTCTGAAGCCCTTTCACTCTCAAGTCATTAAGGCCTTAGAGTGTGTTGAACTCTAAGATGTTATGAACCACAAGCCTACAAAAAGGTAAAGAACCTTCTGGGGGACAAAATTGTGGTTTAGTTCAACTCTAGCAAATTGTATCATCTTGTTAGTGGAGGAGACTTCTACACAGAACTCTGATTCTGGGGCTAGCAGCAAAACACAATTGCAGACAATGCAGTGGCAGAGATGTCCCTCATTAATAAAGGCTCCAAGCACATAGGTGGGTGTCAGCAAAGATCCAATTTCTTTGTCCCGTCTTGCATTCAGCAT
The DNA here is from genome assembly GCF_049350105.2 of Macaca mulatta. NCBI lineage: Eukaryota > Metazoa > Chordata > Mammalia > Primates > Cercopithecidae > Macaca > Macaca mulatta. The sequence goes on along the minus strand of NC_133408.1, from coordinate 173,979,153 downwards.
TTCAGCAGTACATTAATTCATTCTCACGCTGCTACTAAAGAGATACCCAAGCCTGGGTAATTTATAAAGGAAAAAGGTTTAACTGACTCACTGTTTTGCATGGCTGAACAGGCCTCAGGAAACTTACAATCATGGTGGAAGGGGAAGCAAACACATCCTTTTTCACATGGCAGCAGGAAGGAGAAGTACAAGCAGAGGAAATACCAGACACTTATAAAACCATCGGATCTCGTGAGAACTCACTATCATGAGAACAGCATTGGGGAAACCATCCCCATGATTCAATTATCTCCACCTGGTCCTGCACTTGACACGTGAGGATTATTATAATTCAAAATGAGATTTGGGTGGGGACACAGCCGAACCATATCAGGCAGCCATAAGAAATGAATACATATCAATGAGTTGAATATGTGTTTATGTCAAAATTTTGCTTTAAAAGGAAAAACAAAGCACATCTGGCTATGCAAGTGTTTGTTAATAGAACTTTTCAGTAATGTTCTTTATCTGCAAATTAAAATCATGTCATTAAAATTATTTTATCATCTGATTGTTTCTTAATCAGCACTTCAAGGAATTAGCATATGGCTCCATTTTTACATGTGACTCCATGATGTACGGATGCATTCTAAAGCCAAGGGGGCTTATGATTATGATTACTGGAGTTTCGTTATTTCCTGTAATAGCTTTGAATGAAGTTTACTGCATGAAACACTCCTTTCGAGAAGGCCGTAAATCTGTATCAATTTCCCAGAATCTTTAGCATTGTTAAAATAATAAGTTCCATTCCAGCAATTAAATGGAGTGACATAGTAATAGTAGTAAACATATATTTACTACGTGCAAGGCACTTATATCAATTTATTTAGTCCTCATGAAAAATCGTTGACAAGAAAATTATCCTGATTTTACAGATAAGGAATCTGAGGCTCAGATGAGCTTCCTAACTTGCCTCAATTACTCTTATATTTTGGAGCTGGGATTTGAGCCCGTGAAATCTGATTTCAGAATGCATACTGTTAAATCCCTGCATTATGCCACCTCAAAAATCTCAGTAATGGGACTACAGTCTCCCTTTGCCCTGTGTGTCCCTGCATGGTGTAGATTTTTATATGCTAAATGTCATCAATCAGTCTTGAGTCGTTATCATGTCATCATGTGTTTGAATTCATGTCCTGTTTCCTCTCTAAGAACTTATGATCTGTTCTATAGTACAAGTGTAGTAGTCTGTTTTCACACTGCTGTAAAGAACTACCTGAGACTGGGTAAATTTATGAAGGAAAGAGGTTTCATTGACCTTCCACTGGCTTAACAGGCTTAACAGGAAGCATGGACTGGGAGACCTCAGGAAACTTACAATCATGGCAGAAGGCGAAGGGGAAGCAGACACCTTCTTCACATGGTGACAGGAGAAAGAGGGAAGGGGAAGTGCCACACACTTTAAACCATCAGATCACGTGAGAACTCACTATCATGAGAACATCAAGGAGGAAATCCGCCCCCATGACCTAATCCCCCCACCAGGTCCCTCCCCTGACATATGGGAATTACAGTTGAACATGCGATTGGGTGGGAACACATTGCCAAGCCGTATCAACCAGCAAGAAGAAAATAAAACCCAGGAAGTTAGCAGCAAAACAGGACTCTGAAACCATTCCGCTTCTCACATGTTCACATCAAAATGTACCCATTTTCTCTGGTATCTATAGCATATGACTTTCAGGTTAATCAGCAATAATTAATATACAGAAGAGAAAAAGGTAATTAAATCCAAATATCAATGAATGCTACTTGAGTAGGTATAATTTACAGAATATTTAATATATATATTAATTGGTCTTTCAGTTTCTCTAAGTTCTGTCCCAGAAAACATTTAAATTCTATTATCTCACCTACCTGGATAAATGTCATCCCTGAATTATCCTTTGATAATAAACCTTTAACCATTATACAAGGATCATTACAAGAGTTTTCATTTTCAGTGATTCAGTATCTTTGACACAAATGGAGTTTAATACTTTAGCCATTATCCACTGGATCGCCTAATATCCCCCACTCAAAAAAGGATCCATGTCATATTATGGCTCAATTTTTAGTTCTAGAAAACTTTTGTCTCTACAGATGTGTTTGCATGCGTAATTTTGTCAGAAAATGAAAACTGGCAGTCATCTCTTTTATACAGATTTTATCAGGATTGTGTTTAATTGCATGTAATGGAAACTCAAACCAGTCACTTAATCTGATGGTTTATTTTTCACAGGAGTTAGGCACATTGGGGCTGGGTCAGTCATTCAAGGAAGTTGTCAAGGAAAATAAGTGGAAGCTGCTATAAAATGGCACATCTGATCTGCCCGTCTTGGCCTCCCAAAGTGCTGAGATCCGGCCACTGCACACTAGCCTGGGCGACAGAGCGGGACTCCGTCTAAAAAAAAAAAAGGCACATCTGCAAAAGCCCACTTGCCAGAGGAACAATGCAATGCCTTCTGCTTCACTTCCGCCTTCCACCCATCAAGTACCTGTCATTACAGGAATCCCAGAAAGCTGCCAGCAAAGATTGTAGGAAATGTAGATTCCAAGACTCCCAGCCCCTCTGGTACAGGGAAGAAATGAATGGGGAAATACGGCTGACTTGGCAACTCACAATCCAGCACAGTCCACCCCTGTGGTGGACTATTCAACAATAATGTTTAACTTCCAGACAGAAAAATGAGAGCAACAACAGCATGCTTGTAATATGATGTGACTATCCCTCCTGCAAATGAACATGCTATCATTCTTTCCCAAAATGGAGACTCAAAGTCCCTTTCCTGCCTACACTGGTGATGGTGTTCATTAACTTTTACCACTGGACATGCAAGTACTAAGAAAGGTACACAGGGAATGCCTTGAGTTTCACATATTCCCTATCTGCATGATGTAGCAGGAACTCTGTTTCCCCTTGATAACCAGGATCAATTCCCCCAGCAACTGTAGTCATCGTCTTTCTTGCCTACTGCTTCAGTGGCATAAAAAGGCAAATGTGACCGGGTGGCAGTCTCAACTCTCTCCTCAACTATCCCTTTGTTATACTCCTTGGTGACAGTGTTCCTCCCTTGAGAACTAAAACTTCTAGACCAGCAGCTCTTGAAGTTGTGGGGATCAGAAATAAAAATTTCGCAAGGGGTTATTATGGATAACAATGAGAAGCCATTCATTTCTATCTCCTAACTCTTGGACCTGGGGTTTCTTGTGGGTGAAAAGGTGCCATATTGAACTGGTTGCAGTTTAAGCATACACTGTAACTTGTAGGACAGCAAGTTTTCATTAATCATACAATCAGCCTCCATGGAGACTCAACCACGTAAACCAGGATGTGTCAACTTACCTAGATCATGCTTTTCCAACGGCCAGACAAGCAACGAGGTCTCAGGTGTTCATTACTGGTTTAAAACAACTTGAGTGGCATAAAGAGATTTGGCTGAGCTTAATCTGTCTGTGATGTCTTCCTTAAACATTGCTTAAACACATGCAAATGGAACACACTCACATTTACAGTATTTCTGCTGTGAATCCTGAAAGCTACATTCTTTCTTTTTATTCTGAAGGCTTCTCAGCTCCCCCAATCCCCTACACCTCTTTCTTTCATGGGCTCATTTTAAATGTGTTAAATCTAGGAAAAGATTTCATTAAAAGCAGAAAAACAGGTGGGAAAGAAAGAGATGAAAACACTCTTTGACAGTTCACTTCTGTTTTGCAGCTGTGAGAGCTGTAGATTGAATTGTGTTACCCCCGCTCACCAAGCTAATTAATTCTCTTTTTTGAAAAAGCCACGTCTCCTTCCTTCAATCAGTGTCAACAGCCAATTACAATCTTTCATCACCCAAAGTGTAATAACGCAAATGTTATCAAGAAAGAAAACAGTTGGACTGACAAGATTAGCAATTCACTCCTTCTTTCTTAATCTTGTAATCACATGGTATACAGCAGTTTACAATAATATACACCCAAGTTTGCTAGTAAATTACTCTATAAAGGCCGTGTGTAAATCCCCCATCATGTCATGTCTACACTTGGCACAGAAGCGCGTGTCTTCCTGTAGGAGACGCGGGATGAATTAAGATCGCTTCCTTAGAGAGCTTTCTCCTCATCCATTAACCACTGCAGAAGTTGTTAATTATGTAAAGAGAGGCACACTTGGTAGAATATAAAACCACGAATGGCATTTAGGGGTAACAGAAAACCGAGGCAGCTGACAGTGACAGAAGCTATTTCGCCAATGTTAAGATTAACACTTTGCTGTTATCTGCTGGAAGACAAAAAACTTCTTACTTTATGGGAGTCTTTGACTCCCATATTTGTTGATGTCATTTGGAATTTGTCCCTAAAGTCTTTGGAAAGCCCAAGTTCATTATCGGTACACTCCCCACAAGCCCGGAGGGTGTGAGTACAATGGGTATGAATTTTGCAACACAAACTGGGTTGTGAAAGGAATGGCACATAGAATTGTTATGAAGACTTTGATTTCAAGCGCTCATTTCCAGCCCTCATTCTGCCAGATTGGTAGAGCTCTCAAGCTCCACCTTTGCTAAGGCACCCTCATTTCCCTGGTGCCAAACAGAAACCCAGGAGGCTAATGTGATGTTTAAAAAATGAATGGGGGCTTCTGCATTTCTGCCCATTCTTGATTATTGTGGTCCCTGAAGCCTGGTGACCTTGCAGCTCCGGTACCTGACCCTGGAAACAATGCCTTGGCTACCCCTGGGCGTTTAACTCTGAGCATTTCCCTGGGTCCAAACCCTGGCTTACCTCAGGCAAGAGAGCACAAAGGGCTTGAAGTAGGGGAATAAAAGCTTGGCAAAGGGATTTTAATGAGTAAACATGGATGGCAGAGGCAGATCACATTCAGTGAAACACTGGAAGTGTAGCTTTGAGGTGGAGGAAGGATTGGGGCACCTCCTTAATTTAGAGCTTTCTGTCTTCCTGTTATTATTCTCCTAGATTCCAAGAGGACTCACCACAACCACCGCCATCTCTATCAAGTAGACGGTATGGCTTGTGCCCTCTGTGGTCTGTGGGGTCGCCTTGTCTCTGCTGCTGCTTCCATGCCCATTCCTTGACTTGCGATGCTGAAGGAGAATTTCTCTTTCTTGGGTGGCCACAGGAATATCAGTCAATCTTAGAAGATCTTATCTGAGAGTGATTACAGGTGAGAGTGATCCTCTGCTGAGGAACCGGGAGCACATTCCCTACTTTCCCAAAGTCCTCTGCATCATTTCTGCCAGGGCACCTCTAGGGCTCTCAGGCCAGAGGACTTGTGATGTGGTTTGGCCGTGTCCCCACCCAAACCTAATCTTGAGTTGTAGCTCCCATAATTCCCACTTGTTGTGGAAGGGACCCGGTGGGAGATAATTGAACCCTGGGGGCGGTTTCCCCCATACTGTTCTTGTGATTGTGAGTAAGTCTTATGAGATCTGATGGTTTAATAAGGGGAAACCCCTTGCGCTTGGTCCTTATTCTCTCTCTTGCCTACCGCCAATGTAAGACGTACCTTTCACCTTCCACCATGATTGTGAGGCCTCCCCAACCACGTGGCACTGTGAGTCCATTAAACCTCTTTTGCTTTATAAATTACCCAGTCTCACGTATGTCTGTATCAGCAGCGTGAGAACGGACTAATACGTGATCCTATAATTGAATGGTCTGGGAAGCCCAGGCCCCACAGTCACTACTGCTGGAGTCACACATAGTCAATCCAGGATCAGATATTGGCAGCCGACGGGTAATACAAAAAAAAAAATTCGAATGAGAACATATCCCCAAATCATCCTTGAGTAGCCAAAATGTAGTCATGGTGAAATAGATAATTGATGGAAGGCAGCGTTGTTGAGCTCAGTACGTTTAGTGCCTTGTGCTTGACTATCTCCCACCAAGAGTGAATGGAAATATTTCTATTTCAAATCAAACAAGAACACACACACTGCTGTGGATGCTGCGTGTTGAGTTCAATTCAAGCAGCTAAGGCACAGATTCCACAGCACACTTTGTCAGCACAGTCTGCAGGTGTTCAAAGGAGATGGTGAAAAGTCCGTGAGGTGCCTCTGCCATTTCCAGCCCCCAGAGTGCCCTTGGAGGGCATGGCCCACGCCCTGTTTTGCAAGCAGAAACTTGAGATGATACACAGAGTTCTAGAATGCATGACCAATGACAAGTTAGTGAAAATGGGCCATGAAGGATTAAGAATTTTAATTGTTTTTAAGTGTGCTATTCTAATTCTTTAATTGTTGAGTACCAGAATTCACAAGCACTGAGCTGAGCTATAGAAATACATAGCTGAAACACCTTGGTACTAATTTCAAGGTGCCTCCAACCCATCTGATGTGGTGGTTCTCACTAACCAAAGACAACTACTGAAAAATATTAGTGTTTTTCTTTCCAGTTTTTTCTTTGCCTATATGCCATATGCCAAAATTAATATCATACTAAATATACAGCTCTATGTTGTTTTATTCACTTAGCACTGTTTTGTATACATTTCTAATATTCTTTGAAAATGTGAGTTTTCATGACTTCATGACAGTCTATTATGTGGATGTTCCATAATTATTTAAACAAATTCATTATTGTTGATCATTTAACATTCACTGTTTCCAAACTTATTTTATTTTATTTTTATTTTTATTCATTTATTTTTTTTGAGACGGAGTCTCGCTCTGTCGCCCAGGCTGGAGTGCAGCCGCGCAATCTTGGCTCACTGCAAGCTCCGCCCCCGGGTTCACGCCATTCTCCTGCCTCAGCCTCCCGAGTAGCTGGGACTACAGGCGCCCGCCACCACACCTGGCTAATTTTTTGTATTTTTAGTAGAGATGAGGTTTCAGCGTATTAGCCAGGATGGTCTCGATCTCCTGACCTTGTGATCCTCCCGCCTCAGCCTCCCAAAGTGCTGGGATTGTGCCTGGCCCAAACTTACTTTACTATAAATAACAATCCCACAAACGTCTTTGTAGGTAAATATGTCTGCATTGATCAGATTTCCTTCCTAGAATATATCCCTAGAGATAGACATATTAGTCCATAGAATATAAATATTTAAGATTCTTAAAGACAATTTTGTGGCTGTATACTTTACCTAAGTCATTAGTCAAGTATATATTGGGCAAGCTATTAGGTGCCAGATAAGATGCTAGGTACCAGGAGTACATTGCTGAGCAAAATCAACAGAGTCCCTGTTCTTACAAATGTTATCATTGACCAAGAATCTAGATCTAATCTTGGAACAAGAATCTTTATAGATTTAATGTTAAATTCATGCAAAATTAAAAGCTTAGTGGAAGGAAAAATTAAGAACAAAAAGAAAGCTTTGACTCTTAGAATATCATTTATGCAAATAATTCCAGGAAACAAATGACATTAAAATGTGCTAAGCATTGTAGCAGCTGTCAAATTACCTATAAATTATGCATTGTGTTCAGTTAGTTAAGGTTATGGAGGAATATTGGAAAATGGTTTAACTACAAATGGTGTTCAAAGGAAGAAATAAAAATAATTATTTTACTCCCCAATTTAATAATGAAAAGGAATAATTTGCACACCAGAGGTGTTAGCTATTTGTTTTTTTGTTTGTTTGTTTGTTTTCTTTTGTTTTTTGTTTTGTTTTGTTTTTTTTGCAAAGTTATCTAGGAAAGGCTACCAAAAATGCTAGGAATGGGAAAATTTAAGAGGAAGAAAGAGTCTATTGGGAATTTCTGCATAATGTGACGAATCAAGTTGACATGAATGGGTTCTCCTCCTGTTCCAAATCCATAGATAGTCCAGAGGAAAGTGTGACAAGGAAGAGAGGGGGAAAAAGATGAAAGGATAATAATTAAGCCACAAACTAGGAGAACATGTTTGCGTACATACAACAGATAAAATATTAAAAAACAGCATTCAGAAAGAACTCCTAAAATCAGTAAGGAAAAGACAACTAAATAGAAGAACAGGCAAAAAAGGCATGAACAATATTTCACAAAAATAGGAATTTCACAGAATAGAAAACACCCAATGGTCACTAAACAGGAAAGGATACTTGATCACATTAATAATTAAAGAAATGCATTTTAAATCCAGAGTGACATATCACATTACATTCATCAGATTGGCCAAAATTGGAAAGCCAGGAAATATTAAGTTTGGACAGAGAGTGTACGCACAGAAACTTTTTATATACTACTGTGTAGCTCAAATTGGTAGAGCCAACTTGAGAAATAACTTGAATTTATCTTTTAAGGCTGAAGACCTGTCTGCCCTGCAAACAGAAATTCCACTCCTGGATATACCCATAGAGAAACTCTTTCACATGTGTACCAGCAGACATACATAAGATTTTTCATAATAGAACTGCTTACTTTGCAAAAAACTGGAAAGACCAAAATTGCTGTTGACAAGAGAATGGAAAAGTGAAAAAGTAATGAATGTACTATAGCTTCAGCCATCAACAAAGCTGAATCTCAAAAGCATAAGGTTGAGCATAAAAAGCCAGACTCAGAAGACAACAAACAGAATGATAGGATTTTCATAAAGCTCAAAAATTAGCAACATCAAGCAACATGCCCTATTAACAAAACAAGGTAATCACAGTCTAGAAATTTACAATCGAGATTATCTCTACTTTTCTGGGCTTACATTTTAATAAGAGGAAACACATGGTAAACAAGATACATAATTAAAATAAATGTTAGATGTTGAAAAGTTCTCTGGAGACAAATGAAGCAGGCAGAGAGAAAGATGTGGGGTGTAGGTGGGGGCTCTAGACAGATGTTTAAATAGGATGATCAGGGAAGACCTGAGACGTTGATGTGTGAGCAAAGACCTGAGAAGATGAGGGAGCAAGCACTTTGGTGATCTGGGCAAAGAGTGTCCTGGGGAAAGTTATGGGAAATGCTCACACTCTCATCTGTAGCTCAGTTTCATAAGTGAAAGTCACGTTGCAGCACTGGTGCAATGAAATCAACCAGCATCCTTCACCTTCCATTATCTTGCCTTCCCTATTTCTCCATTTCCCTCCATCCTCTGGCATTCTGAGCCATATACTGATTAGTTTTTTAAGGACCTGCCCAAGAACAAGCAAGTGTAGTTATTATTTAGGCAAATTGAGTGACTCAAGCAAATCCTTATTTTGCAGAATTCATAGTTAGATCCAGAATTTTGCTGCAATTTACAAGAACTGCGATTTTAGGTAAATAGATTGGAGCTTTGTACCTAAGCTCAATGATCCGGTAAATGCAAAAATTTAAATATTCCACAGTGGCAATTCAGAATATTTTGACTTTATAATTGGCATGGTCTTTTATAGGAGTTAAAGAATTAGAGGCATGCATTAGGATAATAGAATAGAATTTTCAAGAGAACCTTATAAACCAGGTTGAAAATTAGATTTGGGGCTTTAGTGTCTGGGATTCTAATTTAACATGCTGTGGAATGCACCTCATCAAATTGCAAAAACTAATCTCTCATGCCAACAACTGCCTGGGTTAATAAAAAACCTGAAGTTTTTTACATGTTAGTAAACAAGAGAAAATATATAACTGCAGACCTTTCCCCTTCTTAAATGCAACCAAGTTGTATATGACCTTAGTGGAGCCACTTTGATTGATGGAAGCATTGTAATTAGTTAATCAAATTGCTCTCATTTTTCAGAGTTCTTGTTTGACAAAACTTCCTGCATATGATTTTAAAAAAGAGTAATAGCACAGATCCTGTCTGGTGCTACACTGATTTTTGTACTGAGTAGCTGTTCTTCATGTGTTAATTTCATCATCTTTCTAAACAACCCCCTGTGCTATTAACAGCATTTGGGATTGGGGTATTTTCATTAATCAACTTCTTTAGGGAAGGTTTTTTTTCAGAAAAGTAAACAATGATAACATAGAATGCTTATGCATTTGGAAATCTAAATGGCACATGTATGAATATGCATGCAATGTCTCACCAATATTGCTATGAGAAGTGTTTGTTTTAGAGGGTTTGATGTGATTTGGGAGAGGAAGGAAAGGCACGTTTTCCAGGTGCCCTCACACCTCTTCTTCCCCCGCCACAGACATTGCCTGGGCACTGCACTGTGAGAAGACCGTTAGACCACAGAATTTAAGAGTTGTTGCTATTCATAGACTTCTAGCTAAGGCCTAATTTTCATTTTTTCCCATTTCTCTTTTAGATTTTGGTTTATTCGTTTTGGTAAGCAGATAAATACTATGTATCTATATATATATTACAAATATAAACATATATATGTGTATTACATACAGCTATGTATTGCTTTAATGAGTTTTTCTCGTTCTAGTTTTATTCTTTTGTTTCCTATTTATATTCATCCTATTGTGCAATTTATCTATTTAAATATTTAGGTTCTCTATTTTGTCCTTTAAGATTTATTATTACATGTTTTAATGTTACACCTTAAAAATACTTATTTTGAACTGTTGGTTTAGAATAGTTCTTTTATTTTTTCTTTTTTATTATACTTTAAGTTTAGGGTACATGTGCACAACGTGCAGGTTTGTTACATATGTATACATGTGCCAAGTTGGTGTGCTGCACCCATTAACTCGTCATTTACATTAGGTATATCTCCTAATGCTATCCCTCCCCTCTCCCCCACCCCACTTCAGGCCCCGGTGTGTGATGTTCCCCTTCCTGTGTCCAAGTGTTCTCATTGTTCAATTCTCACCTATGAGTGAGAACATGCGGTGTTTGGTTTTCTGTTCTTGTGATAGTTTGCTGAGAATGATGGTTTCCAGCTGCATTCATGTCCCTACAAAGGACATGAACTCATCCTTTTTTACGGCTGCATAGTATTCCATGGTGTATATGTGCCACAGTTTCTTAATCCAGTCTGTCATTGATGGACATTTGTGTTGGTTCCAAGTCTTTGCTATTGTGAATAGTGCTGCAATAAACATGTGCATGTGTCTCTATAGCAGCATGATTTATAATCCTTTGGGTATATCCCTGGTAATGGGATGACTGGGTCAAATGGTATTTCTAGTTCTAGATACTTGAGGAATCGCCACACTTTCTTCCACAGTGGTCGAAGTAGTTTACAGTCCCACCAACAGTGTAAAAGTGTTCCTATTTCTCTACATCCTCTCCAGCACATGTTGTTTCCTGACTTTTCAATGATCATTAGAATAGTTCTTTTAACTTCTCAAGTGTCTACCTTTAGCAAGTCTAATATAGAAATGTCCTATACCATGGTATTTATTTTTTATGTGTGTTTTTATTTATTCCTGATTTCTTGGGTCTGAAATTCTTGTTCGCAAGCATTTGAATATCTTACTGATTTCATTTTTTAATCTCTCTACATTTAAATTATTTCTCACATGTATGAAAGGAAACAGAAAGTTAGACTCACATGACCCACATGTAGAGTGATCATGAAATTATTGTCTGCATGAGGATACTTTTGAGGGTGACAGGGACCTCTGTTAATAATTTTGCTGAGACAATAGACATAAACTGAGGCAGCCAAGGGCAGACCAAGGTGCATGGATCTCTCAACCCACAGGGAAGCTTCTAGGTCTTCCCCTCCCCCTGCATCGTGCATTCCCAGGCACCATGAAATGCAGAGCTGCATTTCTGGGGATTTTCTAATAGATCTTCCATACCTTCCAAACCTGTCTGGGCAAACAAACTTATAAAAGGAAAAATAGCTCATGTTTATATGGAACATCGATCATCTGACAAGCACTTTACATGAACAGTTCAAGGGGAATGGGGTATAAACTTCCCCTGAAGGTAGATGTAGCCTCTTCCAGAACAGGTATGGTGTAGCTAGTTCTGCTTCTCCCACGTTTTTATGAGTTTCTCTGTGCCTCAAACCCAGTGGTCTCTGATATCCTTCCCGTTGGATTTGGGGCCAGTCTTGCCAACAGCATAGGAGGAAAAGGTCAGAGAAAGCATCCATTGGCAATGATACCTCCACAGTCCTGGTTGACTGATGAAAAAAAACATATAACCATAGGGAAATGGTACTGGAGAGGCCCCCGAAACGCTGTCGACCTGCTCCCTGCCTTCCTCTGACCTGCATATGCTCATGTGTATTTGTGGCTGACTCTTTTCCCTGGCAAACAAAAGGAGTTTTCTGCTATATGCAGATCCTTGGTTCCTTTTCATCATGACGAGGATGCTGGGAACGGCAGCAAGGATTAGCCTTAGGAAGGATTCCTCTTAAAATAAGAGAACTGTGCTTCAGCTGAACACCTTCTCACCTGACAGCCCCCTAACTGGACAGACATGGTCCTCTTGGATTGCCAGAACTTTAGCCAGATCCATGCCACCTCTCCAGACAGACCTTGGCTGCCCCTGAGGAGCGGCTGGTCTCTTATAATAATTATTGCCACCTTAATTTATTGAATCTGGGATGTAGTACATTGTAATATACACCATCATTTTCTATCCCACCAAGAAAGAAAAACAATGCTGCCAGTTCAGCCATGGCATGCCATCAATTTTTAAATGTGCCCTGAGTTTAGAGATATTAAAATGTGAAAAACGCCCTCTTAAAATCAATGGAATACTTTTTTTTCCCTTCTATTTTCTACCACTTGATTATTAATTCTCTTCCAAGATGCAGCCACAGGGAATTGAGGACTTGAGGCTAGAGGCCTGCCTGATATTGTTCAACCTGATTCATGATATGCCCCCATCCATCTCCCCCACCCCGTCCCCCACCATTCTGTGAATGACACCGCCATCAGTCCTTCCATGACTGAGCCTAACAGATGAAGAAACAGAGAGCAGAGTAAATTGCCTAAAGTCAGACTCCTAAAAGGAATGAACCAGGATTTGAACTCAGGAATTCTGACAGCAGTCTCCCACCGTGAATAATTCTATAATAATACCTTCCTACATAGTTAGACATGTCTGTCAAATCACGCCTTTGGTGAGGGCAGGGAGAATTGTGATTTCATATTCTATAGTCTACATTAGAGGACGTTACAAGGAATAGAAGTGGCTTTGTCAAACTCAAGACTGTATTTAATGCCTATAAGCTACTGAGAGTGTGGTCCATACCTTCATACTGTTGCCCCCTTTGGGAGAATTGGGAAAGTAAGTCTCTGAAGTCATTATCAAGAAAAGCTGTGCTGCTTCTGAGCAACTGTTTGACTTATGGTCTTAGGGTCACCATGAGTCTTGCTACTGTGGAATGGAGCTTGCTTCTTTCTTTGCTTTGGCTACCAGGAAGCTTAATTTTGTGACTCTAACAATTGGAGCTTGCATTTGATATATTAAACATTTTTCTTTCTTTTTGCCCCAACATCCTTGCCCTTTTTGTGCTTTATCTAATTGAATTGAATTTACTACTAAATATTCTCAAAGATTTTTGGAATGAGATGATATAAAAATACATAAATACACACATTTTTATGAACTTTTGAAAACTTAGTGCTCTCTAGAAATTGGAGTGCAGATAAACCTGGTTAATATGGTAGCATATAGGCAGCTACCTATCCTAAACTTCTCATTCAATGAATTTGTCAAAGGGGTGAAAGGCAACAGCTTGATAAAATCCAGGAAAAAGCTTCAACAATAACAAGAGTAACTGGTAGTAGAAATAACATCTAAAGTTAAGTCCATATGCCAGAGTCTTGGTATTTCCACTGAGCACAGTATCCTGAGCATAACAGAAAAAAGATACATATCCTGGGAATAGCAAAAGAAATGCAAAGAAAAAAATTCTGTCATTTCTCACCTCTCATCTCTCCTGCTGGAATACAGAAATCAAGCAGACTCTTCTATTACCATGTAGTTTCCAAAATGCTCCTTTCCCCTCACTTTCTTTTCTGGCGTTTAGATCAAGAATTTGACCATGAGACAGTCATCATATAAAACAATTGGTAGTAAACATTTAAATTACTAAAAAGTTCAGAGAGAACTGCAATAACATACATATTGAATACAAAGTCAAAATAGCTCTTAAAGATTTATTTGAAAAAAAAGGAGATGGGATTCTATAAACTGAGTCTGTAATTTCTAATTAAACTTATAATTGTGGGAATGGAAAAGATAGGGAAAAACGAAAAACAATAAATACTATGTTATATATCAGAGTAGAGAAAAATATACCTTTCAAATTACTATAAATGAAACGAGCAAAAAAATGTATAGCAAAAAGTGTAAACCAATAAGTGAAATAGCAAAACATCAGTGTCAAACTCAATAAAAAATATAAAACAAAATGGTAGAAATAGGACTGAACTTAGTATGAAAAATAAATTAAAATAGTTTTGCTCTACAACTGAAATGAAAGATTTGAATTGAGTTAAGGAAGATCAAGAGTGAGACCAAAATTAAATTACATTGAAAAGATAAGATTGAAAGGATAGGTATAGAAGGCAAATAAAAATAAGCACAGGTGGCACTGATATTTTCAAAGGAAAGTTCAAAGCAAAAACAATTCAATACAACAATGAAACAAAAAGGACTCCTTTCCATTGAAACAAGATGAAATCTGTAATTATGGTATAATACTCCTGTGCATTTATGAGCTGATTAACATAACATCAAAATTTATATAGCAAAAAACTATTTGATATATAAGAAGAAAGAGACTGAAACACAATTACAATTAGGTACTGAAATCCCACACCATCTATTACAGAACAAGTTGATAAAAATAAGAGGATGTATCTAGGTAATTTAAATAACATAATCAGTAAAACTGAATTAGTAGATGTAGCAAAAGTTTATATCACAGATTTTCTTTTCAATTCCACTGATTTTCTAAAATTGAGCACATTACAATAAGGCACAAAGAACATTAATAAAATTTAGAAATATAAACTATATAAGTCAAACTTTTATTTCTTTATTGTAATTCACCAAAACTAGAACTTATAAGGAAGAAAACTCTCAAAATGACTGTTGGATCATAAAGCACAAAACTGTAATGATAAACCCTTTATAATTGCACTGTCCATTGTGGTAGTCACTAGTCACATGTGATTATCTACCTTTCAATTAATTTAAAACAAGTAAAATGAAAAGTTCAGTTTCCCAGTCACACCAGTCACATTTCAAGTGCTCAACAACTACACGGAGCTGGTGGCCACCACAGTGGACAATGTACGTATTTCTATACCTTTCCATCATCACAGAAAGCTCTATTGGACTGTGCTGCTTGTGGAAGGCAGGATTTGTGCGTATACACAACAAACACTACATAGCAAAATATAGAGCTAAAAACTTCTCTATTTAAAATAAATGAAGACCAATAACAAACTGAGATGGATATTTATAACAAACGGGAACCACATAGTTAATATTGAATAGACTATTATTAATGTTGAATCACTTTCACAAAAATATAAGAGAAAACACTAACATCCCGGAAT
Organism: Macaca mulatta; assembly: GCF_049350105.2. NCBI lineage: Eukaryota > Metazoa > Chordata > Mammalia > Primates > Cercopithecidae > Macaca > Macaca mulatta. Next base: position 173,963,803 of record NC_133408.1, on the reverse strand, counting down.
AAAAATGTAACAAAGACATGAGCCAACAATTCGTGGTTCAATTAAGAAGGAAATACTAACAAAAAATAAGCATATGAACAATAGTAAACCTAATCAGTAAAATAACATATTTTTCAACAAACAAATTAATAATTCTAAAAAAGTATAATATACTTTATGCTAATGAGGCTGTGTTCATATGATCACTCACAAACTGCTGAAGGCCAAAAGTTAAAAAACTTGACAAAATCATTCTAGAAAGCCCCCATTCAACCTTGTGGAGCAGCAGTTCTCAAATCTATTTGCACAGTGGACTCACTCTGGGGACTTTAAAAAAAATGCAATGCCTGAGCTTCCCTGCCCATAGATTCTTATTGAATTGGCTTGGGTTGGAGAGTGGGCTTTGGTATTTTGGGAGCTTATAAAGAGTCTGATATGCAGACCAGGTTGAGAACAACTACTTCGGAGGCATAACCTCAGGGACCACGGTACCGTAGACATCTCATCTGAGTGTGGGACTCTGAGAGGAAGGGCATTCATGCCCACTGCCTGGCTCTACCATAGAGAGCTCTACCAGGCATCAGGTTCGCCAAGTTCTCAATATGTCCATATCCCAATGTGTCTTCCCCTAGTCAGGGGAAGACCAGGTGTGTGTCAAGGCAGAGAAGGGCTGAGCCTGACTCTTGGCACAGGGAGCAGTTGATTTATTATGTGCTTTCATGAAGGGAACCAAAGTTCCATGAAGAAGACTGTTGACACACCTGGAGAGCTCAGAATGATGGGGCTGCAGCCACAGCCAGGCATGCATTCTGGCAAATAGACAATACCCAAGACTTTCTCATGAATTCAGGGAGGAACCTAATGTCTCCCCTGATGCCTTGAAACCCCACAAACCCCTGGAAATTGGATAAAATCCAAAGTAAAATGCAAGAGAGGAGAAACTGTAAATTAATTGAGATTGTCCTGAATTGACTGAGAATAAGATTAATTCTTTCACTTTGGATTTGCACTTCAAATTAAAAGTTTGTGGCCTGAAGTATTCATACTCACCATAGATGCATTATCTAGTTTAATCATCACAAGACTCTTAACAAGCAATTCTGTTAGTTTTATAAATGATAGTACTGTCACTCAGATAGAAAGTAATTTACATTTCTTATACTTTGTGCCTTATATACTTTGATGTCATGTTATTCAACTCATTAAGGCTTATAACTGTTATTACACCTTAATAATGGGATGTACCTGACTTAATGTAAAAGGTGTTTTATGTATCATTTAATGATTTTTGTCTTGACTTCTCCTTTGTCTGATTGTAATATTCCTATCCCTCCTTGCTTCTTATTTGTGTGGTATTTACTCCTGATTCTTCTGTAAGCATTTCTTACATACTACTGACTTTTCTACAACCATCCAGCAATACAGGAAGGAATGGAGGGAGGTAAGAAGGGAAAGGAAAGAAGAGAAGGGAACAGAAACCCTATCACAGTGAGAAGTTTTTTGACCTATCAGTATGAATAAGTAGGAAAAAACGAAAAAGGAAATAAATGGTTTGAATAATACAATTAATATGATTGAATTAATACATACTGCAAATGTTTGTACCCTACAAAGAAAACTCCCTCTTCTCAATACTTATTCATGGTAAAACTCTTAGTAAACCGGGAAGAAAATGAAGCTTCTTTCTCCAAAGAAGTTTATCTACCTAAAATCTATAGCAAATCTCACACTTAATAGTGAAGCATTAGACAGATTCAGATGGGAGACAAGGATGCTCGTTATCATCGTTTCTATTCAACATTGTATTGAAGGTTGTCTCCAGTGCAGCTTAGTAAAGAAGAAAGGAAAGGAAAAAAGAAAATAATAACAAGAATGGAAAGAAAGGGAACATTGTTATTTTTTATTATACTATCTGCATAGAAATCCTGAAAGAATCTATAGTACATTGTCAGAATTAATACACAGGGTTATCTGTAGAAATGAATTGCATTTTATACACCAGACAGAGAAAATATAACCTTTAAAAACATTCAATTTACGACAACCAAGATAAAACACATCTAGGAATAAATCTCACTAAAGATACATTTGTCCTTTATGAAGAAAAGTATACAATTTTATTAAAGAAATTAATGAAAACCTACATAAATAGAGAATGTTTATAGATAGAGAGAGAAAATATCATAAAAAAGAGAAGCCTCCTCAAATTTTTGAATTAAATGTAATTCTAACCAACTCCAAGTGAGGCGTTTATAGAATTTGAAACATAAATCCAAGTATTTATGGAAACAATCTATGAGAGAGAAGGTCTTACAAACTAGGAGGGGAGAGTAATGGGACAATTGGAATTAAAAAAAATTCAGTCCTATCTCACATCATACACAGAAGTTCATTCCAAGTAAAATATAGGCCTAAATTAGAAGAGCGAAACTTAACAAAAATTTAGAAAAATATCTGAGATATATATATCTGTCATAAGTTTATGACAATAGGATAAAAAAGAAACTCATAAGATATAAAAAGTACAAATCAAAAAGAAAAAGATTGACAAAGTTGGCCATATAAAAAACTTTCATTCATTAAAATATAACTTTTTAAAAGTTGAAAAGATAAGTCACTACCTGGAAAAAGATCCTTGTAATATGCATAATTAACAAAGAATTATTAACCAGAATATATAAATACATCAAATCAATAAGAAAAAGATAATAACTCAATTTAAAATTGGGCAAAACACATAAACAGGCAATTCACAGAAGAGAACCATAAGTGGCCAATAAGCTTATTTAAAAGGTTCAACTTTACTTCACAATTGGAGAAATTCAAACTAAACACCTAACACCACAATGAGATTACATTAACATTTATTGGATTAGCAAACAAAAGACTATTAATGCCACTTGTGGAAAATGTGAAAAAAATGAGCACTCTCTTACGTGTTGTTGAGAGCGTATTACAGCAACCATTATAGTAATATCTGATAGTTAAATATTTGTATACCTATAATGCAGCAATTCCACCCCTACACAAGAATGTTTTTAGCTGCATCCTTTGTAATAACAAACATGTGGAAACAAATTTAGTGTTCACCAACAGAAAAGTGAATAAATTACCATATATTCTTACAGTGTAATATTATATAGCAATGAAAATTATGAAACTACAATAATAAAAACTATGTGGATTACTCTTACAAACATAATGTTGAGAAAAAAGTTAATTGCTGAATACGTGTAGTGTAACATGAAGTATTGACTCATGGAGAACAACAGTATATATTGTTAGGAATAGACACATATATACCAAAAGTGTAAAAAATTCATGGGAAGGATAAAAAACTAAACTGAGAATAATGGTTATGTCAGGGTGGGAAATCAGAAAAATATAATTAGAAAGGATACAAAATGGGCCTTAAATATATTAGTAATGTTTTGTTTTTTAAAGTGGGTATGTTGTGGGCTTAGAGTTTTATTGTATTATTCTTCTTCACTTGTAAGATGTAAGTCTTGTGCATTTTTAAAAGATCTGCATCTAAAAACTTCATTTTGCTGAGTGAGTATAGTTTAATTTCTGTTTCCAAATGCTCATTGTTAGTATGCAGAAATACAATTGATTTTTTGTATCGATCTTGATAACTGAGACCTTAATGAACACATTTAGTCATTCTAAGAGTTTTTCTTTTCTAGATTTCTGGGAATTTGCTCTGTAGATCATAATATTATCTGCAGATAAGGATTTCTTTCTTTCTAATGTGTATTCTTTTTATTACATTTTCCTGCTTTATTGCACTGGCTTGAACTTCTGGTCCTATGTTAAATGAGTGATGAAAGTAGTCACCTTTGCCTTGTTATTCTCAGAGAGAAACCATTCGGCCTGTAACCACTAAGTATGATTTTAACTGTAGATATTTTGTAGCTGTTCTTTATCAAGTTGAGGAAGGTCCCCTCTATTCCTAGACTTCTATTGTGAATGGGTGTTGGACTTTGTCAAGTGCTTTTCCTGCATCAATTTGTATATTCTGATTTTTCCTCTTTAGCCTATTATTATGATAGTTTTCACTGGTTAGTTTCAACTGTCGCACCAACCTGGCATCTCTGGATTAAATCCCACTTGGTCACAGTGCACACATCTTTTATGTATTGCTGAATTTTATTCGCTCATGAAATATTTACCAGGGTGGAATGTATCCAGAGCCACAGAAGAACTTCAATAAATTTAAAGAATTGAGGCTGGGCACACCTCTAATCCTAGCACTTTGGGAGGCTGAGGCAGGAGGATCACTTGAGGCCAGGAATTTAAGACCAACCTGGACAACATGGTGAGACCTCATCTCTACAAAAAAAGAAACTTAGCCAGGTGTACTGGCACACACTTGTATTCCCAGCTAGTTGGGAGGCTGAGGCAGGAGGGTTGCTTGAGCTCAGGAGGTCAAGGCTGCAGCAAGCTATGGTGGCACCACTGCACACTAGCCTGGGCAACAGAGAGAGACCTTCTCTCAAAAAAAAAAAAAAATTGAACTCATATAGAGTATGTCTCTGACCACGATGAAATCAAACTAGAAATTAACAACAGAAAGATAACAGGAAAATCTGTAAGTATCTGGAAATGAAACAACACACTTCTAAATAATCCGTGGATCTACAAGGAAGTCTAAAGGGAATTAAAAATTCATTGAACTGAGTAAGAAAGGAATCCCTCCTCCTGATTTTTTGGAATAGTTTCAGTAAGATTGGTAGTAGCTCTTTGTACAACTGGTAGAATTTGGCTGTGAATCTGTCTAGTCCTGGGCTTTTTTGGCTAATATTTTGTTAAGAATTTTTGCAGCCAGGCGCGGTGGCTCACACCTGTAATCCCAGCACTTTGGGAGGCCAAGGCGGGCAGATCACAAAGTCAGGAGATGGAGACCATCCTGGCTAACACGGTGAAACCTCGTCTCTACTAAAAATACAATAAAAATTAGCTGGGTGCAGTGGCGGGCGCCTGTAGTCCCAGCTACTCGGGAGGCTGAGGCAGGAGAATGGCGTGAATGTGGGAGGCAGAGCTTGCAGTGAGCCGAGACGGAGCCCCTGCACTCCAGCCTGGGAGACAGAGCGAGGCTCTGTCTCAAAAAAAAAAAAAAAAGAATTTTTGCGTATATAAGTGATACTGGTTTGTATTTTTCTTTTTTTATATTGTCTGTCTGATTTTGGTATCAGGGTAATATTGGCCTCATAAAATGAGCTGGGAAGTTTTCCTTCCTCTTCTGTTTTCTGGAAGAGATTGTATAGAATTGGTGTGAATGCTTCAGTTAGCAATTGGTTCTTCAGTGAAAGCATTTGGGTTTGGAGATTCTTTTTCAAATTCAATTATAAATTCTTTAATTCAACCTAATTCTTCGATTTCCTTAATATATTTATAGGGTTATTTGAATTACCTATGCCATGCAGCGTGAGTTATGGGAGTTTGTGTTTTTTAAGAAATGAGTTTATTTTATCTAAATTGTCAAATTACATATGTAGAGTTGTTTATAGCATTTCCTTATTATCTTTTTGATATTCAAGGAGTCTGTAGTTTCATCATCCCGTATTTCATTTATATTATTGTTAATTTGTATTAAACTATATTATCTTCATACATTTTTACTAAATAGATAGTCCATTTTATTATGTTTTCGAAGAATCAGCTTTTTGTTTTATTGATTTTCCTCTATTGTTTTTTCCACTTTCATTAATGTCTGCTCTTTATTCTTTTCTTCTGCTTGATCTGGGTTTATTTTGCTTTTGTTCTGGTTCATGAGATAGGAGCTTATTGATTTAAGACTTTTCTTGCCTAATGTAGGCATTTAGTGGTATAAATTTCCCTTTCAGCACTGTTTTAGATGCATACTACAAATTTTGATATGGCATATTTTCATTTTTATTCAGTTAAACGTATTCTATTTTATTTTTTTTAATTTTAGATTCTGGGGGTACTTGTGCAGGTTTGTTACACCGGCATATTGCATGATGCTGAGGTTTGGGCTTCTAGTGAACCCGTCACCCAAATAGTGAACATGGTACCCAATAGGAATTTTTTCAAACCTTGCCTCCTCTATTAGTCCGTTTTCACGCTGCTGGTAAAGACATACCAGAGACTGGGTAATCTACAAAGAAAAAGAGGTTTAATGGACTCACAGTTCCACATGGCTGGGGAGGCCTCACAATCATGGCAGAAGGTGAAAGGCACATCTTAATGGCAGCAGGCAAGAGAGAATGAGAGCCAAGCAAAAGGTGAAACCCCTTATAAAACCATCATTTCTCGTGAGGATTATTCACTACCCATGGGAACAGTATGGTGGAAAGTGCCCCATGATTCAATTATCTCCCACAGGTCCCTCCCACAACACGTGGGAATTATGGGAGCTACAATTCAAGGTGAGATTAGAGTGGGGACACAGCCAAACCCTATCACTCCCCACCCTTTTGGAATCCCAGTGTCTATTGTTGCCATCTTTATGTCCATGTGTACCCATTGTTTAGCTCCCACTTGTAAGTGAGAGGATGCGATATTTGATTTTCTGTTTCTGAGTTATTTCACTTAGGATAATGGCCTCTGGCTGCATCCATGTTGCTACAAAGGACAGGTTTTCATTCTTTTTATGGCTGTGTAGTATTCCATATTTTTACTCTTTCCATTTTTCTTTCTTCCTTCATGATCTTTCAGGTTTCCTTCTTTTATCATTTCCATTCTGTTTCAATAATTTCCTTCAACTATTCTTTTAGGATAGGTTTGTTGGCAACAAATTATTTTTGTTTTCTTTCATCTCAGAATGTCTTGATTTCTCTTTCATACCCGAAGAGGATTTAGCTGCCTCCGATTTCCCTGCCCTACCTGGTCATCTCCTTCATGGTCCTCTGGCTCCACCCTCACCAATCCCAAGAAAAGAACTTTCATCAGCTTCTGTTTGAGAGCAGGACTAGGGGGAGCACAGGAGCCAACAGCAAATTGTGTTACAACCAAATTTGTCACAGGGAAGTAGATTATTAAAAGGGGTTTTGATACTTTAAAAAGGAAAGTCATTAGAGGATTATGATACTCAAAATATTTAACAATGAGTATAGTACTATGTGGAGGCTTCTCTTTTCACTAGTCATCATGCACAGAGTACTCAGAGAAGAGACCATTTACCAGTACAAAGGAATGTATCTCAAAGTTTTAACAATCAGGATAGCCTTACTGGCACATATTAGCTGAATACCAGCCTTGTCTATAACTGCTCAGTGGAGGTGTTTCTTTTTAAGACAAGAAGTGAAACCACAAAGATGATGAAAGTTGTCTAAAAGTATATCTAATCACAAGCAGTCCATAATCAGAGTCAAAGAAGGGTGAAATAAAAGAATCAACTGTTACTCTTTATTGTTTCATGTTGCTAAAGCAAGTCAAGAACCCCCCAAAATTACATTAATTCCTTATGAGAGATGCAGTCAATATCATGTTGGTTACAAGTTAAATGGAACTCTGCAGTCCTTTCATAATCAGAACAAAATAAATCAATCCTCTAGCGCATACAGGAATGTTGTAAATGGACATGTTGAAATTTTAAGAGCACAATCCCAGTTGGATATACCAGAAAGCCACTCTGTATATCGCAGTGCAGGGATCTTGGGAGATTTTCCCATCTGATATTTCCGAGCAGGTAGCAGCTGGAAAAAATTTATTTATAGCTATAGAAAAAAAAGAAACGATATTTTTAAAAGCTAAGAATCATTCACATTCTAAAAAAACCTCACATCTTTAAAAATTATTTAAGAAACATTTTTTTTAATTAAAAAATCTAAAGACACCAGCCAAAGAATCACAAAAGAAACTGATTGAGAGAATTAAGGCAGATAGAACGTTCTTCTGTGGGTAATGGGTTGAGTGAGAAACAGCTGGATCCATGGCCAGGTAAGGCAAGGAATTCAACATCAGCAGAGCAAGTTTTCCATGTTAGGATCAGACATCAAGTGCTGGTCTACCTGCGGCCCTGAGGGATTGGAGGGAGGGTGGGTTTGACGTTGGAACCTGGGCGACTGATGACTGGGACCGAGTCTTTTCTGCGTTGGTGAGACTCTTTTTCACATGAAAATGATTGTATAGGCAGTGCTGTAAAACATTCAGAAAAAATGATAGTTAATCCCTTGGTTTCTTGGAACAAAGAAAATAAGTGTTGCATGATATAAGCACCAGAACAATTTCTAGAATTCATTCATGACAAACTATAAGAAATAAATGAGGCCAGGTGCAGTGGCTCATACCTGTAATCGCAGTACTTTGGGAGGCCAAGGTGAGTGGATCACTTGAGGCCAAAAAAAAAAAAAAAAAAAGAAAGAAAGAAAGACAGAAAGAAATGACATTCAAGGAAGAACAATAGTGGATGAGGTCAGACTATAGCACGTACATGGCTAACCAAGCCTTAGGTTGTATAGACTTGCCCAACGACCGCAGGATACTACAGCGTGCAGTCACTAGCGATTCTTCCACCTGCTCATGCCCTCTGTAACAATGCTCCACTAGGTACTCCTTCACAATCGTACACATGTACGCAAACACACACACACACACACACACACAGTGAAGTGAAGTTCTTCCTATAGAAGCTTCATTTAATGCCCTCTAAAGATTGGCCTGCTCACCAAGCAGGAAGACATCTGGATCTCGGTTTCTCCAGGGACTGTGGGAAGCAGGAGGAGTTTAGAAGATAGAGAAGAAAGGTAGAGGCATGGTGGCCATAGCAGAATTCTCACTGGTAAGAAAGCAGAGTAGCAGGGATTGAGAAAGTAAAGCAGAGGATTCTATAGAGAGTGAGAGAAACGGAAATGACGGATAGGAATATGAAGACCGGATCTATTGGCCAAACCAAAGCAACGAAAAGTCAAAGGGAACATTGACCTTTTTAGGATATATTCAAAGAAAAAATAAGACATTGTTTGAGAGGATATTGTTATCAGCAAAAGAAAAGAAAAAAACTCCTCCTTTTTAAAATTTTTTTACTTTTTTGAGACCAGGTCTCACTCTGTCACCTAGGCTAGAGTGCAGTAGTGCGATCTCAGCTCACTGCAACCTCCACCTCCCAGGTTCAAATGGTTCTCATGCCTCGGCCTCCTGAGTGGCTGGGATTACAGGCATGTGCCACCACCACGCCTAGTCAATTTTTGTATTTTTGGTAGAGATGGGGTTTCACCATGTTGGCTAGGCTAGTCTCGAACTCCTGACCTCAGGTGATCCTCCCGCCCTCAGGTGATCCTCCTGCCTTGGCCTCCCAAAGTGCTGGGATTACAGACATGAGCCACTGCGCCCAACCACATTCGACTTTAAATCTTAGCAAATTTCAGTTTATTAAAGAAATTGTTGTGCATTTATAAAATACTGTTGTGAATGATGAGTGTTGAAGGGGTCTGCAAATAAAATTTACTTGAAAGTAACTTCATTTCCCTTTTATTTAGGCAGGGGTCCATAAACTATGGCCACACTTTTCTGTTTCTTTGTATGCCTTTGCTCTTTTGTTGAAAATTGGGCATTTGAGAAAACATCTACCTCACCAAGGCTAATGTTAGAGAGCTCTCCCCGTTCACTTCCTTCCTCTATCGGCTACTCACAGAGCCCCACCTTTGCTATTGACACCCAGATTATTCTCTCCCATTCCCATTTTCACCTCCTGTTCAAGGTCTTTACTCAGTGTTATTTGTGAACGCTGCCGCTGAGCCCAGAGAGAAACATACAATGTCCCTTCTGCCTCCATCTGGACATGCACGTTCACATGTGTGTTTGGGATCTAGGAGCAAAAAGGAAGTGAAGGGGGGCTAGGCCAGATCCTTCGAGCCTAAAGTCATCAGCATTCTGCCAAACCGCCACAGTGAAGACTGGATTGCAACGCGAAGCCTCCAAGCTTTCCTCCCCTTCACTGAATGGAGTCTACCTCACCAAAACCTCTTCCAAAGAGCGTGTGGTCCTGGCCCCAGACCCGTGAAGATAATGTGGCCAGATGGACAGTGCAGCAGCTTCTACTCAAAGTAGCTAAGTGACCGTGGGTGGATCCCCCACCTTTCTCAACAGTGGGCAACAAGATAACACTCTACCTTACAGGGAGATTCTGACTCAATACTCTCATTCAACTTTCAAAAATCGGGATCAATAAAAAGACAGTGGGAAACATATATAAATATAATACGGACTTATATTTATAATACTATATGTGAAACAACTCATATCTTTTTTTCCCCTTTTGGGTTTTTTTTTTTTTTTTGAGACAGAGTTTTGCTCTTGTTGCCCAGGAGTGCAGTAGTGCGATCTCAGCTCACTGCAACCTCCGCCTCCACCTCCTGGGTTCAAGCAATTCACTTGCCTCAGCCTCCCGAGTAGCTGGGATTACAGGTACCCATCACCATGCCTGGCTACTTTTTGTACTTTTAGTAGAGACGGGGTTTCCCCATTTTGGCCAGGCTGGTCTCGAACTCCAGACATCAGGAGATCCACCTGCCTTGGCCTCCCAAAGTGCTGGGATTACAGGCGTGAGTCACGGCGCCTGGCCTAACTTATACCTTTCGTGGTCTCTTCGGTCTCACTGTCACTGGCTCCTGATCCTAGGTGTGAAGAAATGCTCCCCTCTGGAGGCTGGAAAGGCAATTCTTTTGACCACGGACAGAACCGAAGCAATGAACATTTCGAGGAAACCAAGGCATCTTTCCCACTGAAATAATGAAAAATCAAAGATCTTTTTGAGATGCAAACTATGCAATACTAATGGCCACACGATCTATGCCTATGACTTCACTGGGTTACCTTGTGTTGAGCCAGTTTTCAACAGTGTCTATAGCAGGTGCTACCTAGCAGCTGACATATCTTAAAGTATATTAGGTACTGTACACATTAGCATAAATGTCCCATCCATTATACAAGACATGGCTGAGTATCTACTAAGGGCAAGACATCATGATAGGTGCTGGAGTATAAAACAAGATGAGTAAGGCACAGATCCTCATCTCCAGGATTTTAGAATCAGTGCTATATCAAGGATAGAGAAACAAAACCATGTTAGGTGGCCTCACATTGGGCATAGGTTTTGGGGACTGTGATTTCCTCTCCTTTTTTTTTTTTTTTTTTGGAGAGAATCTTACTCTGTCACCCAGACTGGAGGGCAGTGGCACGATCTGGGCTGACTGCAACGTCCACCTCCTGGGCTCAAGTGATTCTCCTGCCTCGGCCTCCCGAGTAGCTGGGACCACAGGCTGCACCATTACCTGGCTAATTCTTGTATTTTTAGTAGAGACGGGGTTTCGCCATGTTGGCCAGGCTGGTCTCGAACTTCTGACCTCAGGTGATCCGCCAGCCTTGGCCTCCCAAAGTACTGGGATTACAAGTGTGAGCCACTATGCCCCACACTTCTTTCCACTTTTAGGATAATGTTCAGATATGATTGGGTGCCTGAAATCCCTGCTTCTGAGCCAAAACACTTCCTACTGCCAGGTTCCTCTTCTTTGGGATTCACCTGTTTCTTCTCTCCCTGCCAGGGAGGCAGCTCTACCAGGGGAGCTCATCCTGCAAAGCCCTGGCAAGCAGCTGAACCTTGTTTACAGGCACTTCTACGCACTGTGCCTCATCCCCGCCATATTTGCTCTCATTGGAGAATCTGAAATTGATCACAGAAAATGGTTGATATTTAAGCCATTACGTTTTGGATACATCCTGCCTTTTAACAAGGGCCAAAGTCTTAAAAGAATGCAGCTCTCATGGCAGATTTCAGGCCTAAGCAAGAAGGCAGGAGAAATTTGCTGAGTGAAATTTCCTCACTGAACATTGAAGTCATGCCATTAGTAGTCCCTGACTCAGCAACGGGGATAGCTTTGATTCCACCTGACAGAAAGATGGACACGATCCTCTCCCCTCTCCCTGACCAGTGCAGTCCCCGTCTCCCACCTTGGGACCCTAAAGATTGTTTACACTCTTAACCCTTTTCTGTCACTCATTTATCAAGTCTCATTCACAATTCTAACACTGAGGAGGTTCAGGGGATATAGCAGTGAACATGAGATCTGGACCTGCCCTGTCCAGCTTACAGACTGGGGAGTGTATCTAATCACACACGTGCTTTACAAAAACTGAGATATGAAGGAAAATGCAGATGCTATAAGATGATATATTAGGCATTCCAGGACAGCTTTCCTTGAGGAAGTGCCACTTTAGTTAAGACATGTGGGATCAATTAGCTAGAAAAGAGGGAAGGTGGGGTGGAGGTTGAAACTGGAGGGGAGGAAGGAGAACGCTCTCAGGAGAGGGACCATTGTGACATCTGAAGGGCCTCACTGGGAGACTTCTCTTCTCCAACTTAATGGTTCCAGAATGCTTCAGTCAAAGTAAACTTCAGGAATGATAGAAAGATGCTGGCTTGGAAAACTAATTGGAAAAAGGTAAGGAATAGACTTTTTTTTTTTTTTGGAGACAGAGTTTTGCTCTTGTTGCCCAGGCTGGAGTGCAATGGTGCATCTCAGTTCACTGCAACCTCCGCCTCCCTATTTCAAGTGATTCTCCTGCCTCAGCCTCCCAAGTAGCTGGGATTACAGGCATGCACCACCGCGCCTGGCTAATTTTGTATTTTTAATAGAGATGGGGTTTCTCCATGTTGGTCAGGCTGCTCTCGAACTCCGGACCTCAGGTGATCCACCTGCCTCAGCCTCCCAAAGTGCTGGAATTACAGGCATGGACCACCACTGCCGGCCAGAAGTAGACTTTTTAAAGACAAGGTTCGGGGATGGGAATAGGATAATCAACTACGGAAAAGGCAGGAGCGGGAAAGCATGAGGCCTGGAGTTTTATACCACTAGGGCGTGGGAAGAGGGTGCCATAACCCAAGTGACATGTGTCTCTTCTGACACAGGCCACAGGGGGCTTGTTCCCATCCATGTTTCTGGATCTCACCAGCCAATGACTCCAGGACCAGATGGTGGCTGACTGAAGTATTTATAGACTGTGCTCTTGACCTCCCCAGCTGTCTCATCGCTGGGCGCCCTCAGCCATTGGTAGGACCTTGGCAAGGAATCATGCTGAGACCAGATAAAAAGATCCCTTCATCCCCCATGCACACACAGAAAGATTTCTAGTTAACAGCAAATGTAAAAGAAAGAAAGAAAGAAAGAAAAAAAAACTGGTAAAAATGTAGGTAAACCCCTCAGACATAGAGTTGAAATGCAAATATGGGGCTCTCCCATTTTTAAAAGTTTAATAATTTTTCTTTAGAAAGCCACAGAGAATGTGAATTCTCTGTCGGAGATGCTGGCATATCTTGGGGGGCTTTAGCAAATAAGAGGTAGTTTGGGGAGAGAAAAGAAACCTCTGGTAGAAAATAATGAAGGGCAAAAAAGATGTCTGAACTAATTGTGTTTCATTCATCACAGACGTGCCTGTGTCATTGGTGTTTCTCTATACATGTCTTCTTCCTCCAGTTAAGTTCTAAGCCTTGTAAACAGTGTAGCCAAGTGGCTTAACACAAAGATTCGAGCCTTTTGGCTTTGGTTCAGACCTCAGCTCTGAGACCTGATAGCTTCAAGTCCTTTTACCGACTAATTAACTTGCCTCAGTTGTCACATTTTTAAAATAAGGAAAAAGACAGCATTTTTTTCTTGCCGCGTAGTAGTTATAAATTAGTGTGTGTGTGTGTATGTGTGTCTGTGTGTGTTGAGATAACATATGTCACATTCCCAGAACAGAAACTGGCATGTGGTTGAGTGTTACACAAGATCCACTAGCTTTGTAACTCTGCTTCTCATATCCCATACACATTCATACTTCAGTTCAGTTGTTTTGGATTGACTTATCTTTATCCACTGTATTAATTTTCTAAAAACAAAGTTCACTAATTGCTTCTCATTATAAAACTAAATCATATGCATTATAGACAATTTAGAAAATACAAAAAACTAGAAGGAAAAAGGAAAATCAGACATAGAAAGCCACTCTTACAGTTTGGCTCTTTTTGTTTTATGTAATTGTGCACATTTTCAGTGAATTTCAGTGAATTTTAAGTTATCAACAGTTTTCTGAACCCTGATCTTTAACCGCTGCATAACAGCCCATCAAGTATACGCTTCATGCTTTATTTAATCATTCTGTTATTTTTGGACATTCAGGTTCTTTCTAATTTTTTCTGTCATAATGAATATCTTTGTATATGATGATTTTCCACGTGTTAATTTACTAGTATCTGCTAGGATCTGAATGTTTGCATCTCCACAAATTCCTATGTTGAAATTCTCGTCCCCAAAGTGATGATATTAGGAGGCGGGGCCTTCAGGAGGTGCTTAGGTCATGAGGGTGGGGTCCTCATGGTGGGATTAGTGCCCTTATTTAAAACTCCAGAGAGCTCCCTCACCCCTTCCATTGTGTAGAGGACACATCTACACAATGCCACAAGATGGCATCTGGAAACCAGAAAGTGGGCCCTGACCAGACACTGAATCTGCCAGCACCTTGATCTTAAACTTCCAGCTTCCAGAACTGGGAGAAATAAATGTCTGTTGTCTATCAGCTACTCAGTCTATGGTATTTTATTATAGCAGCCTGAATGGTCTAAGACAGCATCAATTCCCAGAAGCAGGATAAATAGGTCAATAGTAAATATATTATTTAGGATTTTGCTATAAACTTCCTAATTGCTCCCCAAAAGATTGTGAAATTTTATCTCCCAACAAAATCTGGGCTTTCCAGCAGTATCTTTCTCTTTGCACCATTTAAAAAATAATTTTAAAAAAACCAGTTATGCTAATTAAACAAGCAAAAAGTGGCATATTATTTAAAATTGCTTTCTAATCACAAGCAAGATTAAACATTATTTTTTATATTTATTCATTAGCTCCTCCCCATACTCCTTTTGTGACCTATGTATGTCTTTTGCTCATTTATCTGTTGAGGACCATACTGTTTTTCTTACCAATTTGTCTGAACTCTTTACATATTGAATATTAACCCATTTGTTGTATTATATAAAGCTTGCTGTTTTTCTTTTAAATTTGATTTGGACCTAGACAAATTTTTTCTCATCTCTCCAAAAACTTCTCATTAACATTTTAATAAACCTGCTCTCTATATATAGTTAAAATTAAGTAAAATTATACAGAGAGGCTCTGTCTGTCACCCAGGCTGGAGTGCAGTGGCGCCATCCTGGCTCACTGCAACCTCTGCCTCCTGGGTTTCACTGATTCTCCTGCCTCAGCCCCCTCAGTAACTGGGGCTACAGGTGCGCACCACCACATCTGGCTAATTTTTATATTTTTAGTAGAGATGGGTTTTTGCCATGTTGTCCAGGCTGGTCTTGAATTCCTGACCTCAAGTGATTTGCCTACCTTGGCCTCCCAAAATGCTGGGATTACAGGCGTGAGCCATACCACCCAACCCTGACATCAATTTTAAATATATCTTTTAATAGATACGATTTCTGCTATGATACAGAAGAACTTAACTCACTTTATAACACTCCCCCTACATAGTTCTATCACTATTCTCAGTTCTTCCATCTGTCAGATCTGCATCTTTGTGTATCATATTTTAAAACTCCATTTCTTCTTTCATTAACAACAGATAATAAAATTGACCCTCCACCTCTACCTCCTAAACTTTGTCATTACAGGTCTGCTTTTCACTGTCAATGTTGATTATGTTAAGCTTTGTATTCATAATTCTGTCTTTTCATGATTTGGCCAAAGGTTGATTAAAATGTTGAAAATTAATAGGTAATTTTTCGCTGCAGAACCTAGTAGGTGGCTGTGATTATACTTTCTTTTCTGTAGTTCCAATATTATGATCCCTATCCCAGCAAAGAAGTACATTTCTAGGATCAAGTTCAAGTTGACCTCCACTTGTTCACACTCCACATTTAACTTAGATTCATACCTGGCAACAGGAAAGGCTGATGCAATTGGGTCTATACAAGGTAAAGCCTGCCATTTAAATGAAGGCATCTACATTTACTAGAATGATATTATGACTGTGGCAGAGATTAAAAGGGTAGAAGCCAGTCTTAATGAAATGCCCCCAGGAGTTCAGGGCTCTAGTATTGAAAGACATAGTGCAATTAGCCATCATCTGGGCCTGTCCTTGAGCCGGGAGGTAAGGGAGTGGGGTAGTATAGGCATACTGAGGGTGACACAGCTAATGCGCGCCACTCACTTTGTCTGTATCATGTTTGAATGGCAAGCAGAGGCCACAGCACTGGTGCACTTGGGAATCCAAACCCAGCTCTCCTGGAAAGCCCACATGCTGCTGGGCATAGACACCTGCCTACTACTCGGACCTCAGATGTCTGTCAACTACAGCTAGGGCTACATGGCACCAACGTTCCCAGACAGAGGTGTTCTGTGATGGGCATTCTCTCTGCACCCTAAGGGTTCTGCTTAGAAGTGTTGGTTACTTGTTATCAAGTGGCAGAGAAGTCTAATTGCTTGCTCAAAGGAGGAGGTCTGTCTTACCATCTTGGGCTGAGTTCTTGGGACTGTCTTCTCTTTGTTGGACAATAGCTTTTGGAATTCTACACCAGAATGTTAGGTCCCTTTAATTTAATTTAATTTAATTTAATTATCTATTTGAGACTGGGTCTGTCACCCAGGCTGGAATGCAATGGTGCAATCATGGCTCACTGCAGCTTTGACCTCTTGTGCTCAAGCCATCCTCCCACCTCAGCCTCCTGAGTAGCTGAGACTACAGGCACACACCACCATGCCCAGCTAATTTTTTTTTTTTTTTGTAGAAACAGGGTCTCACTATGTTGCTGAGGCTGGTCTTGAACTCCTGGGCTCAAATGATCCAATCCTTCCACCTTGGCTTCTCAAAGTACTGGGATTAGAGGTGTGAGACACCACACCAGGCCTAGGCCCCCTTTAGATAGAGCAAAGTCTCCTAGGAGACCTTGTTTCCCAATCTCTTGCTCCCACCTAGGGTAATTGAACTTGCCCAAGAAGCACTTTCTAGAGAAGAGTAAACTGAGACCAATATTGCCAACGTCTGGCTCTTCCAGTCACCGGACAAATCTCTCCTCTATTTCCTGCATTGGGAAAGTGTCATTATTAACCCATGCACGGGATCTTCTCTTTAGATTTATTCCTAGACTGAGTCTTTTCCCCTAAATACAGCAGTAGATGCATTTATGTTTTATGGGATAGAGCTTTTTATCAAATGATAGATGCATAAAGATGTTCTTCCACCTTTTAGTGAAAAATGCAGTAACCCAAAGTGATATATAGTGCATACAATAGTAGGTTATATTTATAACATATAAATTAAATACATACATAGCATATAACCATGTAGCATGTTAAAGGAAACACAGAAAGAATTGACAAGAAAAATTTCACTGGATTTTTAATACAGGTTGTATTAGTTTGCTCCGGCTGCCATAACAAGGTACCATGAACTGAGTGACTTAAACAACAGAAATTGATTGTCTCACAGTTATGGAGGCCTAAAGTCCAAAATCAAGGTGTCAGCAGGGTGGATTCCTTCCAGGGTCTATGAGGGAGAATTGTTCCGGGCCTCTCTCATCACTTCTGGTGGTTTGCTGGCAAGCTTTGGTGCTCCTTGGCTTCTGCCCATCACCCCAATCTGAGTCTTCATCACAAGGTATTCTCCCTATGCATGTGCCTGTGTCCAAATTTCTCCTTTTCACAAGGACAGCCTTATTGGCTTAGGAGCCCACCCTACTCCAATATGACCTCATCTTAAGGTCACATTCTGAGATCCTGGGGGCCAGGACTCCAACATATGAAATTGGGGGTATGGGGGACAGCTCAAACCATAACACATACGTTTTGGGAAAGAATATGTCTGCATTTAAGACACACACCAAAAAAGTCATCACAGAGCAAGTTCTGTCTTTCAACAATTACTTTTCCTTTGCATCAAAGTATTAAATGAATGCTCATTGAAAGTCAGAAGAAAGAAAGTGGTGGAGTTAAAAGACACATGCATGACCACAGGTGAAGTGTCAGACTTGAGCCACAGGCCTGACCCCTTTTACCACAGGAAGAGATGATGTGTAAACCTACTGCAGCCCATTAGGCCACTTTGTTTTCTCTTTTTTGCTGTATTCCCATCTGCCTACCTCACTGGACTAACAATTCAGAGCTCAAACAAATCCTCAGAGATCACAGTTTCAACGTGGTTACAGAAAGCTAATTAACTAATGATAATGCTAGGGTCTCTCCTCTCTAGAGAAATGTGCAGACTGAGAGGGGACCACTGAGAGGGGACAGCTATTTTTCATCATCAAATGTGTGAAAGGAAACCCCAAGTGTCAGAACAATAAAACTCAGAAATAAAGGAAATCATTGCTCATTTAAAAAGTTTTCATTCTCATTATGATATATCACCCTCATAAAATATCCCTTTGCTGTGACAGACTTCTAAAATAACTTTGTAAAGAAATACTAATGCTTCAAAAATTATAAAAAGTTCATTGTTGAAAATATGGGGTGGGGGGGGGGTGAACAAAAGAACAAAAACTGGCCATAATCTATTCACTAGAAGATAATAACATAATATTTTGGTGTAAATATTTTTACTTTCTCATTTATTGAATATTTCATTACATTCTTAGGGATTTTTAATAGTTTTTTAGGATACAGAAATAAAATGTATATCCCTGTGCAAATAATTTAGGCATTACAGAAAAAAAGGATAAAGAAGAAAAATAAAATAACTGGTAATTCTAGAGAAATAGCCACTGTTAACATTTTGGTGAGCTTTCTTCCAGTCACATTGTATGTCTATTACATTGCCATGCGTTTGGACGCTCCAGAGAGACTGCCATACCCTCAGACCCCTGCTGAAGAGTTTTCCACTTGGTTCGCTGTCACTGGTCTGACCACAGAATACTGGCTAAAAGATAGGTGCCTGGCATAGGGACAGGCAATCTATAGACCAGCCAGCAACCTATGAGGGCCCTGGCTAGAGGTCTCTACCCAAGAGAGGCACCCTGTAGTAGACGGCGATTGACCCAACCAGCCAGATCTTTGTGTAAATTTGTTTTCAAGACCTACAGCGAGATGGTCAGTTGCAGCGGCAGGAGCAACTGAAGGAGAAACAAAATGTAGTAGACCGTTTGCAAAAGCACAGCACTACACTCAGCGATGGAGGCTCTGTTGTGTTCTGTATGGGGCCCTCAGCCTAAACATGTTCAGCTTTTGAGCCACACTGTGACATATTGAACACTGAGACCCTGAAATGGCCTTTTATATATTGGACTTCCATTGGTAAACATTTTGAAATACAGCGTCATACTAATCAAAATAGTTGGTTGCAAATACAGATACTCTTTGGCCAAGATGAATATTAAAAAGGGAATTATTGGAAGGCCATGGGGTACTTTATGAAATTAATGGAAACTAGAGAACCAGGCTTTAAAATGAGGCAGGAACAAAGGTAAGCTTGGAGCCAAGAACACAGCCGAATCACAGTACAGGAAGAGATTAGCAGAACATCACTGCCTGCCTTACCACAATGGATGTCTGTGCTCTTCCTCTGAAATCTCGGTTCTTCTGCTACTGGTGACTTGAATAACCTCTAACTGCCCCTCTGTCTTTGTATCACTCCCTCAAGATTCAAAGTCCCAGATAAAAGCTTCCAATGGTATGAACCTAGGTTATATGTCTGGGCCCTCCATAGAGGGGCAGGGTCTACTCCCTTCACATTCTACAGCAGGAGTTAGGACCCTGCTTCCCAGTTTTAGGATTTCTCTGAAGCCTAGAGATGAGTACCATGATTTTAACTAACCAGCAGAAAATAGCCAATTCCATCCAACGAAACACCTCAACTCACCTCTTTTCAGGATATGGTCCAAATGGAGGTTTAAAATAGTCTTCACAAAGATCAAAACTTTTCCGTAGTTCTTCTAAATTTGTATAATAGTGTAGACCACTGGTGAGAGGTACTGGTACTGGACCCCTGGAATCGGAAATTAAAAAAAAAAAAACCCAAAGGATTTTGTTATGATTACAAGTGTATACACATGTATACCTAAATATCCCAGATAAATGCAAATGCCAATGTGATCTATGTGGAATAATGTAATGTATTCACTCAGAAACATTCACATCAGAGCTTGTCTAAGTCATTGGCATCATTACATTCTAATTTGAAGGTTAAGTAAATATTCATTGCTGTGAATATTCCATAGCCATTAAAGTACTAATATAGGCAAATTATCTTCCTGGAGATTCATATGTACTCTATTATAAATCCTAGTCCATTTGTTATGCAAGGGTTGGCAATATATCAACTGCTACAAAAGTTAAAAATAGGTGTTTTCCAACTTTATTTGTAATCTAATGCTTTGAAATGGTATCCAAGTAAAATATTTCTAAAAATTCTACCATTATACGTTCAACTAAACTCTAGTATAAAATATCCTTTTTCATCTACTCATATGTGCTGTATGCAAGTCTGTTCCCTCGGACTGATTTGAAAGAAAAAGAATCATTAGCCATTTTTCGTGAATAAACCCTGCTGTTCTTCAGACTTGCTGGAGTTGCTATGTGCAAAGCAGCCCAGTTGCATATAAATGCAGGCAAATTCAAAGCATCTATCTGCCTTTGTGACGACCCATTTGGAACTCATATTTAAAATTGCATAGTTTCTCTGTCCAGGCTGTTTGAACAGGCCTGGCATTCCGCTGGGCAGTGGTCACCTAGGCCCAGCTTCAGCTGCTCTGGGAGACAGTGTCTCATTCCTGGCCACCACCCTCGCAAACCCCCCATACAAATTTGCATATATCACACAGCCTGTGTTTTGAATCCGACTATCCAAAGATAGCCTACCAACATCAAAAAAATTAATCACTCTGTTTTGACATGGCAGCAAACAAGTGAACAAAAATGTATTTATATTGATTAAAGATTCTCAATAGATAACTTAAAATTACAAACAATAAAAAGAACCGAAACAAGCACACAAGGGAAAGGATAGATGGTAGTTAAAGGTGGTGAAGCCACAACTCCAGATTAATCACTCGTCTTCTTCTTGCAAAGAAATATTATTTGCAATCTTCAAAAAATCATCAGTTTCTAGTAGCTATGAGCATATTGTGCCTTTTAATAATGTATACAAATGAAAAGGAAATACAACTTCTAGAACTGGGTGTACTGCTGAATCACTGGGTCCATTTTAGGACAGAGGTTTCTGTTTATGTTCATGATTTAGGATTCATTTGATATATTTGGACACTAGGAAATCAATCTAAAGTTGCTCATGTGATAAATTGCTACCTTTGAAATAGGAGTGTGTGATCAGGGCGTATCCTTCCCATTAGAGCTTGCCGGGCTGCCTCATGCTGTCTGTGTATAGAATCTCTTTCCTAGGTAGGAAATATCATTAGAGAATTATATTGATGTTAAGAATGTCAGACGATTAAAACATCTATAATAATTCTCTTTTGTACTAGAGATTGACCAATATGTGGAAAGAAAAAGGGGGAAAAAGACAGGCAGAAAAAACAATTGATATTCGCTCAGGAAAAAGAAAAGAACAAACTTTATAAATAAAACCAAAATCTTTTTTTAAAGACTGTAATATAATATATAAACTCTATTTGACATCTAAATAATAATATGGCAATTTTAATTCACATTTTATGTGTGCATTTTTATCTTTCTAATGAGATTATAAACTTCTCAAAGGTACAGACTATTATGGTCTTTTTAGTCTTCTCAGATCTCAGCACATACAATAGCTAACTGATTGAATGAACATAGCCACCGAAGTTTAATTATGATCCTGAAATAGGAAAAATTGATGGGGGCGGGGGGGTCTTTCTGTCATTATTTCACAAATATCACTGTCACTGTTTAGTAAGCATTTAATGGAGATACAGATACATAAAAGATAGTCTCTACATTCAAAAGGTTTATGGTCTGATGGCAAAAGGCAACAAAAAAGGAGGAAATAAAACCCAGATAGCGCATGTTGTTTTATAAATAACAGAGGATGTATTGATACAAAGATCGCCTGATGGAGTATGACCTATTTAGCAACTGTTCAGGTACTGGATTTCCTCCCTTAAAGCAAACCTAATACATAAAGTTCTTAACTTACAGAAAAGATAAATTAGCAAGTGATTATTTGTTTTACATAAAAGACTTACAAGGGGATTTATAATGGTATTTATTTAAACAGCAAGTACACTTAAAATACATTAATCTTGGCTTCCAGTAACTTCATCTGAAATAAGCCTTGCTGTTTTGAGTTTTATGTCATTACCAGGCTCCACTATAAATTGGCATTCACTTAAAATTTCACAGGAAATAACAGCAAACAAGCATGCAAGGGAAAGGATAGCCAATAGTTAAAGGTGGTGAAACCACAACTCCAGATCAATCGCCTGTCTTAGCCTTGGGGGCTAGCATAGTTTCAATTGTTTGTTTGCATGTCTTTAGGGGAAGTTTTTTAAAATCAATTTTTAAGAATTAAGTTGATGTGATTGTAAAAACATTTTTGCATCACAATAACTTATCTGTAGTGATGCCAAGACTGACACACCTAACATCTCTGGAAATAAGTCACATCCCAGAGAGATCAGCATCCCTTTTGTCGCTGCTGTATCCCCGCACACAGCACACACACTTTACCACAAAGCAGGACCTCAATAAACCACTTTAATGTACAACAGTATACATTTGGGAGGGATAATGTAAAGAGTGAATAATGTTTATCATTTTTTTACAACCTAGATTAGAATTTGCTGTCCACTGTTCCTAGCTTGAAAAAGTCTAGGTCAAGCTTTGAAATTGTTCCTTAGAGACCAAGACACATGAGCACTAACATGGGCTCATTGAACACACTCCCAGGTGCATATTTGATTACCAAAATCATTTTACTCTTTCCCTGAGCTCTGTGTTTCTATGTAAACAAGATGAAGAGAAAATTGTGTTGGGAAAGTCGGGGGAGGATGTAATGAGAGAAGAAAGGAACAGGCCTGATTTACATTTCACCATTTAAAAACTACAGGTTTAAATAATTCCATGAATACATCTAAAAAACTTGACATGACTATAAAATAACTATATATTAACCAAGTCTGCTGTGAATTTACTTTATTTTTTGTGTTTGTTGTTATTCACTCTCCCGTGAATTTGTCATTATTTTGCTGGGAATCACTTTATAGTAGTACACCATTTACTACTGTGATTTCATTTTATACCACCCTTACTTTTTCCCTTATTGTAATATATTTTATTATAACTGAGAAGATGACAGTGGTAGTGGCAGCATACTTTTTGGATCTTCTAGAATTCTCATAAAAATAAACATAGCAACTAAATAGCAAAATCAAAAATATGTCAAAAGATATACAACAAAACCAGGTGACAGAGTATCTCCTCAAACCCCAAAATGCAGGTGGGGCTTTCATAACCACAACACCTGCATGGTATCAGTATCTATGCAGGAGAAAGTCAGATGATAGCCACAACACCTGCATGGCGTGTCTATGCAGGAGGAAACTGAAGGAAGCAGCATCGTGATTGAAAGACCTGGAAACAGGGGAATGCCAAGACAGCTGAAAAATATTCACTGAAAAGCAAAGCAGGACAATCTGGGAACCACAGCTGAAACAGAAAAGGGGTTGTTCCCACTCCAGTAGTGTTTGAGTGTAAGAAGTCATAGGAACTTCTAAAGGAGCTGGGCCAACTGTGAATTCTTGAAACTGACCACCTGGGGCTCCCTGCTAAGACAGGCTCCGCACTCAGAGAAGGTGATGGGAGTGGAATAAAAATGTATTAGAATGGAGTCAACAGAAACAAAAGAAAGAGAAGGTCTAGACCAAAGGGGTGGGGACAGAGAACAGAGCCAGGAAATCCCAGGAAGAAAGCTGCCATGTATTTTGATGCTATTTGAAGGAATTGTGCTCCCTTCCAAAAGTCTGAGAAAACTAATTTCACATAAAAATGAGCAAAAGAAAGTATCAAGTGGAATCCCACACAAAGCTACTGTGAGAGAAAAAGGAGGAGAGTAACACTCTGACAATGAAAGCTTTCATATAAAACCAGAAAAAAATATCTGCAATCTACTACTTCAGAATAAACTAAAAGACATTAAGAAAATGACACAAAACATCAGGAACAGATAAATTACAATTTTAAAAACTCATGAACTAGGTGGCAGAACTCAGGAAAGAATTAGAGAAAAAACCACCCCAGAAACAAAAACTAAACTAGAAAGAGTGAATAAACACAACAAACAATGGTTAAAAAAAAATAGAATGTGAGCAGAGTAAAAAATTTTAAATAAAAAAGAAATGAATACAGGTACAAAAGGACTCAAGAGAAAATGATGAATATTTAAGATAAAGAAGACTCAACACACAAACAACAGTCTTCCTTGACAAAATAAACAGAACAAGGAAACAGGGTAATGATAAAAACTACAATTACAGTGTAAAGTATAAGTGTATCACACACTGTTATCCATATACAAGAACTCAGGAAATACTGTTTCTATAATCCTTTTTGTAGCTAGTAAAGAATAAGCTTAGACAACAAAAAACTAGAGCAGTGTTGACCTATGGTCTAATGATAAGTATTAAGCATGTACATACTTGAGAACTAAGGTAAAATAATTTGAAGGTAAAATGAGAGTTAAAAAGGAGAGTATTCAATGACTATGCTTTGATAGTGTAGCTATGAATCCATAAATAATAGGGGAAGAACATTTGTAAAAAACATTCTTAACTATTTTTCGGTTTTCATAATGGGTGCTGGTGGTATTAGTATTGTTATTCTGAGACTGTTCTGTGTGTAAGGTGGGATAAATCAAAGGAGTAATTTAATGGGAGATTGTATCATCTCCTGTGTCTTTCAGAATCAGGGTTCTCAGTGTGGAAGAAAGAGAAATACATAATAGAAAAAAAACTTAAGTAAAAATCTTGAAAGTCGTGAATTTTAATTAGAAATATTAACTGAATTCATGAAATATTTTATCTCTCTACCTAAAAGACATAGAAACGACAACCACCTCAATAGTAATGAACATCCCTGGTAACAACAATGTGTTCTTGCACTACCATTTCTCACTTAAAGAAACCAAGATTTCTCGAAGAAAAGACTGATTCCAGGTCTGGGATAGGGAAAGTACAAGAAAGCATGGATTATCTTGTCATAACAGACAGTAAGACAGCTATGAGACTCCACAGGGCATGTTAATGGACACAGATGTCAACTTGAACAGGCTTCCATTAGCCAAAGGTAAGATAATATGAATTTCAATAAGGATAAAAAATGTGGTGGGTGGTATCCTTCAAATATGCTTAAATGAAGATCATAATGATCATAAATGATAATTTAAAATTAATTGGTCACCTTCAGAGAATAAATGGGAGCCAATTCATTATCTTGAAAAAAGCATTAGCTGGGCATAGTGGCTCACACCTGTAATCCCAGCACTTTGGGAGGCCAAGGTGGGCACATCACAAGGTCAGGAGTTCGAGACTAGCCTGGCCAATATGGTGAAACCTCGTCTTTACTAAAAATACAAAAATTAGCCGGGCACGGTGGCAGGCACCTGTAGTTCCAGCTACTCAGGAGGCTGAGGCAGGAAAATCACTTGAAGCCGGGAGGTGGAGGTTGCAGTGAGCCCAGATTGTGCCACTGCACTCCAGGCTGGGCAACAGAGTGAGAGACTGTCTCAAAAAAAAAAAAAAGAAAAGAAAAAAGCATTTAGCCTGCTGATCCTATAAGAACTGATGAGAGATGAAAGAAGCATCTCTTCATAGTATTATTCCAACTAATAAAAGAAAATGAAATGATAGAATTACAAAATAATCAGTTTTCAATCCTCAACATATTAATTGAACTAGGTATTGAACAATAGCTAATATAATAACCGTAAGTGTAAGAAATTTCTTCTGCTAGCTTCTTTTGAATTTCTGCCTTCAAATCCTCTTAGTGTTAAATTCTTCCTGTCACTGAAAGAAAACAGTACCTGATAAACTATTCAGAAAAGAAGCTTGTTTTTACTTTTCAGAGCTAGGTATCTGTATGGCCCTATAGGCGCATACGGGTGTAGGAAACTTCTGCTGGAAGAACATCACAAAAAGAGAAAAACAGATGTTATTTACCCTTTAATGAAAAATAAATACCACTATTTACTGCCTTGCTAAAGGAACAGATCCTGAGTCTGAACAAACTTCTGGATCCAGCTGCCAATTGCAGGAAATTCAGGGGCAGAAGAACATGATGAATGGCACCATAAGCATGCAACTGGCAAAACCCAAAGTGTGGGAGACGCTACAATCTAAACAGAGTCCTTTAACAGGAACTTGTAAAGAAAAGAAAAGGCTGGGTGGAGAACCTGGAGATTAAAAGATACTGTAAATATATATTATTTCTTTTAAAATAGACAAGACTAAACTAGAATCTAAGGATGCACACTTGTGCAATAAAACCAAAAAGGACTATAAGGAATTGGTTACTATAGAGTCAGAATGATGGTTTCCTTTGGAGGGAGGGAGTGTAGGATGGGGCTCATGGGAGGGCTTCTGGAGTAACATGTCCCAACTTGGGAAGTGGTGACAAGGAGATTTGCCTTATAATAATCTATATATTTATTTTACTTGTTTTTTAATTTTATAATTTAAGAAAGGGTAAGAAAATATATTGTATTATGATAACATGGAACTTAAATAAAATATGAGGTAGAAGATTGGGACTTGAGGAAGAATTAAAATATCACTGTGCTTCTTACCTATTAATATCTTACTAAAAATGTGATATCTTATTATGCAAATAACATTTGTTCTAGCATTGCCTTGATTTAGCAAATAAAAATATAATATTGATACTTACTGAGCACTTAATATATTCCAGGAAATTTAACATCAACTAACCTAGGACTTGATTACTATTATCTCTACAGATAAGAAAACTAAGACTCAGAGAAGACATGTGACTTGCCCAAGTGACAGTGCTCTAAACTATACTTCCCCCTATTCCTTCATTCATTCAACAAGTATTACCTGAGCACTACTGTGTGCCTACCATTGTATAAAATAATGAATACATCAGGGAGTAACAATGATTTCTGCCTTTGGAGGATTTATAGTCTAACAGGGGGAGACCAACGACGAGCATAATAGATAATCAAATAGACTAATACATTAGAGGGTGATATGAATTTTCCAAAAAAAAAAATAGAGCAGGGAAAAGGGGCTAGGGAGGGCCAAGGAAGGACACAGAGTAGGGGATACAGGTTGCAGTATAAATTAGGGTTTCAGGGCAGAGAGTATAGAGGTGGTAAAACGTAAGTTAATAGTTGAAGGAGGAAAAGGAGTCAGCCATGTGGCTATCTGGGGAAACAGTGTTCCGGAAAGAAGAAACAGTTAGTGCAATGGCTCTAAGGCAGGAGTGCTGGTGGGTTAGAGGTAAAATCACTTGCCAGTGTCAGCAGAGCTGAGGTAGGAAGAGGAGTAGTAGGAATGAGATCGGAGACACCAAGGGAACAAGATCATGCAGGAGTTTGCAGGAAACTGAAAGGCACTGAGCAACATGGAAGCAAGTGCAGGTGTTTGAGAAGAGGGGGCTCATGATCTGACTTAGGTTTGCAATTGATCATTCTGTCTTCTGTGTTTGCAAATAGCCTATAGGGGCAGGGGTAGAACCAAAGAGACCACTTAAGAGGTGGCTGCTGTGATCTAGGTGACAGATAATGGAAGAGTAGACCAGGACAGTGGGCAGATTCTGGATTCCAGAATAATTTGAATGTAGGGCCAGTAGAAGTTTTTAACAGATTGGATATTGGGTTGGGAGAGAAAGGAGGATGTTTGTGGTCTGATAACTGCAAATATAGAGTTTGCATCAAATAAGATGAAGATTTAGGGCAACAATCAGTATTTCGGGTTTGAAAGAAGTGAGTGTAGATAGGAAAACAGTGGAAGAGAAAGGAAGAAAAGGAAAAAGGAGAGAAGGGAAGGGAAAAGAAAGAAAGGGAAGGACAAAGAACTGAGCCCTGAGATACTCCAATATCAAGAAATTGGAAAGAAAAAGAGAAAGGAGACCCAAAAGGAACAAGAGAAGCAGACGGGGAAACACAAATTTAATTAAATGGCTCAGACAATAAATCTATTCTTAGAAGAACAAATTTATCATGAGAAGGAACATGATGCTAATTTTAGGAGGACTAGTGTTACAGTAAGATAGTCATTCTATAATCAATTCCCTGCCCATCTACCAGTTGGAAACAACAATGAAGAAAGGAATCAAAGGAAAACTTTGGAGGAAGGGTTCTAGTATATCACAAATCATTCCTTTGTCCATTCACTTTTACTCATTCATAGGTTCAGCAAAATTTATTGAAACCATGCAGGGGGTCAGACAACCACACCAGATGTTGGGAAACCATCATTGAACAAAGCAGAGTATCTCATCTCAGGAAGACCAGTGTGTGAGATCGCTAAGAGACTGGGAAACTGCAGTAGATTGTGGTATCTGAGGGTCATATAATGCTTAGAAAAAGGGATATTGGGAACTGGCCTCATGAAGAGCAGGAGAACAGGTTTGAGATGCTGATCTGTGCCCCTATGAACCTAACCGAAACTTTTTTTTATGACAAAAGACATTGAAAATGAAACAGTTTAGAGCAGGGGTGTCCAATCTTTTGGCTTCCCTGGGCCACATTGGAAGAAGAATAATTGTCTTGGGCCACACATAAAATACACGAACATTAACAATAACTGATGAGATTAAAAAAAATACATTACAAAAGAAATCTCATAATGTTTTAAGAAAGTTTATGAATTTGTGTTGGGCTGCATTCAAAGCTGTCCTCGACCACATGTGGCCGGCAGGCTGTGGGTTGGACAAGCTTTGTTTAGAGCCATGAGGATCCTGAGTTCAAATTAGACACAAAGAGCAGAGAACAAAGATACTGGATATCAAATGTATTCTCTCGAGATTCACATTGATGCCTAGGTGACAGAGCAAGACTCCATCCCAAAAAAAAAAAAAAAAAAAAAAGATTCACATTGATGTATCAATACTGAAAAATGCACCTGAGTAGAAGAAGGCATTTTTCTTCTGAAATCAAAATAGACATTCCTAAGCTGTGTGATCCTTGGACAAGCAGCCTCTCTTCCCTGAGCTGACTTGGGTCCTGAGAGTATTGAAAGGAAATGGTGCTTAATACTTTGTCAACACAGGTCCACTTTGTCATTTCCCCTTCGTACAGTTTGTACTTACAGGATTGTACTGGCCTTGTCTGCTGTACACATATATTTGCTAAATTGTCTCTCAATTAATTGGTCATTCAGCAATTTTTCTTTCTGGAGAATTGGCTCTCAGTGACTTGGCCTGCTTCAGGGGTAAGGGTGTTGAAGGAGCTGGTTGAAGAAACAGATATGATGGAGGTAAAGAAAGTCAAGCTTCTTCTAGAAGGCAAAACCTAGTCACAATAGCAAATCCAGAGCAAGAAACCTTAACTAAGTCAGCACAGCCTTCATGTATGCTTTCCAGGGAGCCAACCATGCAAAGAGCATTGGGTTACTATCAGGGAGGGAGACTGAAGTATAATGATATCTGACAAATAACACACAAGAAGTTAGACATCTGTAACCTATACATGAGTGTTACAGAAATAAAAACCTCTCACTGACAGAGTTGGTCATTTATTTTTTGCAAGAGTAAGAAAAGAGCTGTGCACTTTTTTATTCTCAAACCTGCAAAGAAAAATGTTTAAGTGTTTAAGAAGTAAGGCTGATTAAAATTACATTTACAGTTCTCTAAGATTCTCTTAGAGATATTCAAATTAATGTGCTTTGGGTGTCATTCAGAAAAGTAAGTACCATTTAAGATAGGAAGAGAGAAGAAATAAAGCAACAAAGAATTGTATAAGCAAGGAGTGAGAAAATGAGTAAACTGGATATTTTATTAAATTATCTAAATTCATATTAAATTATGATCACATTTATAGAAAGAATTTTATATTTATAAATGATTGGAGTAGCAATCAAGACATGTGATGTTAGCAGATTTTGTTCAGATTGAAGAGTAAAAAATAATATTTGTGGGCATTTCTTCCTAACAAAGACAAGTCATTTAGGTTCTAGAGGAAACCTCCAGTGACTTTAGGAATAGGAAATAAAAAGCCTGGTGCAGTGGCTCACGCCTGTAATCCCGGCACTGTGGGAGGCCGAGGCGGGTAGATCAGGAGGTCAGGAGTTCGAGGCCAGCCTGACCAACATGGTGAAACCCAATCTCTACTAAAGATACAAAAAATTAGCCACGTGTGGCGGTGAGTGCCTGTAATCCCAGCTACTCAGGAGGCTGAGACAGGAGAATTGCTTGAACCCAGGAGGCACAGGTTGCAGTGAACTGAGATCGTGCCATTGCACTCCAGCCTGGGTGACAAGGTGAGACTCTGTCTCAAAAAAAAAAAAAAAAAAAAAAAGATTAAAAATAACTATCAGTATATTGGAAGTCAGTAATACTGAGGATTTTCTACTCAAAGAAAGAAGGTAGTAGTAAGAGGACTAGGGATCCACTGACCTTATCCCATCAGTACAAGTAGGCCAGAGGATCTCACTACTAGAATATTAATTCTATCAGGACAGGGACCAGGCCCATATTGTTCTAGTGTCTGCAGCAGGGTCTGATCAGCAAATGTCTGCTCATATTGAAAAAGCAAATCAATATCCTACATACATGATAGGAATTCAACAAATATAAAATGGGTAGATAAATAAATGAGGAAACGGGAAGAAGGCAAAAGAAGGGAAGAAGGGATAGGGAGGGAAAGGAAGGAAGCGAGGAGGAAGAGAGGAAGGAAGGAAGAGAAAAATGAAAGGAAGGGAGAGCGAAAGTAAAGAAGGAAGGGAAAAGGAAGATAAGAAGGAAAGAAGGGAGGAGGGGAGAGAGAAAGGGAGGAACGAAGGGAGGAAGAGAGGGAGAAAGGGAGGAAGGAAGGGAAGAAGGGAGAGAGGGAGGGAGGGAGGAAGGAAGGAGGGAGGGAGGGAGAAAACAAGGAAGGAAGGAAGAAAGGAAAGAAGGGAGAAAGGAAAGAAGAAAGGAAGAGAGGAGAGAAAAAAAGAAGGAAGGAAAGTCCTTTTGAATATGGGAATGGAGACGATGGCTATGAGAGCAAAGGCTCTTTCTAAGCTTGATCAACTAGCAATGACATAATGAATTTATCTGCCAACAAACTATCACAGACCACAGACATTACTTTCTTACGTGACCACACCTCCCCTGACTCATTATTTCACTTTTCTCAGATTTATGTCCAGTGGGGTGGTAAGCTGAGTCTCCCCCTAATCTGGACTACTGCCATGGATCCTCACTCACTTCAAATCCTTCAGATGGATCATCAAGTTGGACTCTGGCTGGTTTGGGCTTCAGCATCACCCTTGGATCCTTGCCTTATAGATTACTCTTAATTTTTCAAACTACAGCCCTTAGAAAATCCTACCCAATCCCAGAGTGGCTTATGTTAACTCACTGTGGCTTGTCCAGCTAATGAACAGAACAAATAGCATTCCAGTTCACCAGATGGCCTCCTAAACCTCACAAACAATTGCCAGCGTCTCCAGGTCCCTCAAGACCCTTTTCAACTATTACCACATCTTCCCCCTCTGGAGATAAGCACTCTCCTGACTTTTACAGTAACTACTTCTTCTTTATAGTTTTATCACCTAAATGTGCATCCCTAAATATCATGGTTTAATATTGCCTGTTTTAAATTGTATATTAATGGAATCAGATGGCACGTATAGCATGTATTCTTTTGCATTAGAATTCTTTAGTTCAACAGTATGTTTGTGAAATACAACCAAGAAGTGTGTTGGTTTACATTACTGTACATATTTTATTATATGATGATTCAAAAATTTACATAGCCATTCTTCTGCTGATGGACATGTGAATTTCTAGTTTAGGGCTATTATGAACAATGCTACTATAAACATTTTTGTACATATCTTTTGGTGCACATAACCATTCATTTCTATTGGGTATATACACAAGAATACCACGGTTGAGGTGTAGGGTATATGCATGTTCAACTTTAGTAAATAGTGCTCAACTATTTTCCAAGGTATACCAATTTAATTTCCCATCTGTTGTCTTATAAGAATTTCCATTGCCCCACATATTGATAGTCTTTATAATTTTAGTACTTTTAGTTTATGCATAGTAGTATCTCATTGCGATTATATTTTGCATTTCCCTGATTAGTAATAAGGCTGGGTATCTCTTCATAAGAATATGGGCTATTGGATATTACTTTGTGAAGGGATTTTCCTATGGGTTACCTATGTTTTTTTCTTAATAATTTGTAGGAGTTCTTTATATATTTTGGATACACTTTGTTGATTGTTATGGCAAATGTCTCCTCACTCTCTGTAGTCTTTTTTTTTCCCTCCTTAATGCTGTGTTTTCAATTAACAAGAGATCTTAGTTTTATGTACTAAAAAATATTTCAGATTTTTCCTTTGAAATGAATGATTTTTGTGTGACATTTAAGAAATCTTGACCTCAAGATCATAAAAATATTATCTTACATTATTTTTTGATTATTATTTTGCTTTTCACATTTTATAGACAATCTACCTTAACTGTTATATATGGTGTGAGATCAGGGTTAAATCTAATTTTGTTCCTATTTATATCTAATTAATGCTATACAAAAGGCATCATTTTCCTACTGCTCAGCAGTGTCACTTTTTTCATAAATCAGCTTTCCATGTGTGCATGGATCTATTTCTGGGCTGTTATTTATTTTACTTGTCTATTTTAGTGGTGATACCAGCATTTTCAGATACATATTAAAATCAGATTATTAATTTCCACAAAAATGTGAGAATGTTTTTGACTGGATTGCTTTGAATGTATAGACCTAGTTGAAGAAAGCAGACATTTGTATAATATGGAGCCATGCAATCCATAAACATGGTCTATCTCTCCACTTTTTAGGTCTTTAATTTTTCTAGAAAATGTGTTTTACATTTTTCTGAGTAGAAGCATTGCACACCTTTTATTAATTTGTTTTTAAATATTTGACACTCTGGATGTTACCGAATGTGTGTGTGTGTGTGTGTGTGTGTGTGTGTGTGTGTGTGTTTGTTTTTTGAGACAGAGTCTCCCTCTGTCACCCAGACTGGAGCGCAGTGGTGTGATCTCAGCTCACTGCAACCTCTAGTCTCCCAGGTTCAAGTGATTCTCATGCCCCAGCCTCCCATGTAGCTGGGACTACAGACATGTGCCACTACGCCTGGCTAATTTTTGTATTTTTAGTAGAGATGGGGTTTCACCATGTTAGCCAGGCTGGTTTCAAACTCCTGACATCAAGTGATCCTCTCATCTCAGCCTCCCAAAGTGCTGGGATTACAGACATAGGTCACCGCACTCACCCTGAATATATATTTTTTAAAAATTAAATATATTTAAAATTATTGCTATTAGGTAGAAATTTATTTTTATATGTTTTATGTTTCTAATAATCTTGTCAAATGCATTTATTAACTATTTTCAAGCTTTACACCATTTATTTCTTGTTTATGCTTTATTGCACTGGCTATGACCTCTGATACCATGTTGAATTATTTATTTATTATTCTACTCCTTCCCCCAATTAGACTAAAAAAATACATTTCCTAATCTTCTTTTAGTATCATCCTAGAGATTAAAATATTTTCTTGACTCATCAAAATCTGATAATCTGATATTATTATAGTTACCCTCTTCTTAGACTTCAAATGCAAGGATTCTAAAACATTTCATCTCCATTTATATCCTTCTTGACTTACTATAATTGTTGTCATAAATTTAGTTTTATTTTTAATTTTTATATTTTAATTAAACTTTTTTATTGAGGTAAAATATACACATATAATTTACTGTCTTTACCATTTGTAGGTGTACAGTTCAGTGGTATTAAATACATTTACATTTTTCCCTTCATTCCACATATTTTAATTTTATACATTTTAATTCTATATATTGTTAAAGCCATTGCTGTTTTATACAGTCAACAACCCTTTAGATTTACTCATGTATTGCAGATTTACTCCTGTATTACCCTTTGTCTTGTTCTTCATTTTTTTCTCTATCTATGACGCTGTCTATCTGAAATCATTTTCATTCTGCCAAAAGAAAATTCTCTAGTGTTTCCTTTCATGTAGGCTTCCTGTGACAAATCCTGTTTCTTTGTCTGGAAATACCTTTAATTCACCTTCATTTTTGAATGATGTATTCACTGGGTACAAAATTCTAGGTTGGCAATAATTTATCACTTTAAAGATATTCTCTGTCTTCTTGCTTTCATGATATCTTTTGGAAAGTCAGCTGTTAACCTAATATTACTTTTTTGAAAGTAATTTTATCCCCTATGACTGCTCTTTAGATGTTTTCCTTTGTTTTTAATTTTAGTACAATATGATTTCAAAACAAATATGTGTCTAAGTTGGGTTTTTAAGATTTATTTAATCTATGGCTTGATGACTTTTATCAGGACCATAAAGTTTCAACCATTATCTCTTCAAATCTTGTTTCTGTTCCATTTCTTCTCTCCTTTTAGGATTCAATAACACATGTTAGAACTTCTCACATTTGCTTTATGTCTCTTACTCACTCTTCCACTGTATTTCCCATCTTATGTTTCTAAGATTTATTTTTCTTATCAACTTTTCAGTCTATTAATTCTCTCTTTAGCTGTGTCTAATGGGGTATCAATTTCAGTTACTGTTTTCCCCCAGGTTTTTACCATTTCCATTTAGTTAGTTTTTATTGTCTCCACTTTTGCTGAAATTTATATTTTTGTCTTATATCTTGGACATTATAAATACAGTCACATTAAAGTCTTGCTTTGATAACATCGATGCTTGAAGGCTTCAAAATATGTATTTAAAATCTGGAGGCTCTTGTAGGCCTGTTTCTATCATCTGGGGATTCTGTTATTTTTAGTTCAAGTTTTCCCATGTCCTTATGTGCCTAGTTATTTTTCATTATGCATTAGACAGTGTATTTACAACATTATTTATATATATTTTTTCTGCCATGGACCTAGGGACATCTGGGATCTTTTGAATATAATTTCAGGAATAAGAGTACTTTAACTGTGGCTCCTATGAAGTCCTGACTACTTTTTGTTCACCTTTACTCCAAGGTTGCAGCCCTTTGGTTACCAACCTAAAGAAAGCATCATTCACTAAGTTTACCTCCTTGATGGACCTCATATTTGATGTTATTGTCCTAGTTCCACAAGACTCTCAAAGTGTCAAGTCAGCCTTCAGCCATGTCTACCTCAATTAGCAAAGGTCCACAGGAGTAAGTGCCCTCTGGTACCAGGTTCACCTCTCAGGATCATCCTCCCCTAATTCCTGGCCAGATAAACTTTCTCTTATGTTTATTCTCTAATCCCTTCAAGTAGATATTTTTTTAATCCAGATTTTCTAGCTGTTCTCAGCAAGAAGGGTACTCCAAATTACCAGGTCTGCCTTTAGTGGAAGCAGAAGTTCAATTAACCACTTTTCAGGTATCTGAAGGTTCTTGGTGACACGGGGATGCCGATGATCCCCCAAAGGAGAGCTGCTGTTCTTGAATATAAAGAAGTATAGATGAGGGCCTGAGCCCTTCCTCACTCCCTGCCTATCATCACCGCCATAGCGACAACATTTGTTCTGTAGTCAATCATTTACAAAGAAGTTTCATATGGATTTGACACCATGACATTGTAAGATAGGTATTATTATTTCTCTGTATGTACTTTACAGAAGAGGAAATGGCATCTCATAGCAGATGAGTGGCTTTTGTAAGATCACCCAGTAGATGGCAAGGCTGTCACATTGATTCAAAAGTTAGTGCATTTTTCCTCTTGGGTCAAGAAAAATGGGTCAAGAAGCCAGTAGTCAAATGGAAATAGACATGAACATAGACCAAATACACACATAAACATGTACTTACCCAGCTAGTTATGACATGTGCCATATGTGACTACCAAGAAATAAGACTGGTTCCTTAAGACATACACAAAACCAGCCTCGTTATTTTGTAATCACAGCTCACACACATGTCACTGCACGCAATGGCCAAGGGAAGAGAGAATATTAGATTACAGAAGCAGTATGGACAAGGCCTCATGTACACAGTGAGTTTTGAGGTGGATTCGAGCAGGAGAGAAAGAATGCAATCTTTGACATAAGTGAGAATGGTGCTTCAGAGAAACAGAACCAGAAACAGAAACACACACACACACACACACACACATACACACACACACAGAGGAGATGGGAATTGCTACCTTGTCCATCACTGTCAAAGCCCTCTTAATAGTTTGCAAAAGAAAATATAAATACATTAAATGTACACTTAAGACACCAAAAAGCACAAAAATGCCTTTTTTCTTTTGGATAATTTAAGATAAAGTTTTTTGACAAAGGCAGCTGCAATTACTTTCTTCCATCCACTAAAAAGTTCCAAAAAGACATGGAAATTTACCTTGGGAAGGCAAGAGAAGAAAAACAACATCTTCTCCTTCGGGTTGCAGTGAGGGGTATGTGAGACATCCTACACAAAAGCTCTTTCTAAATTATAAATGCTGCGTAAAGGCAATGTATGTTCTCTAACACACGTCATAATGTCTCACTGAAACTTCTGTTGTGATGGTCTTAAAAAGGTATATTGCTTGTTTTGCAGCATTATACCAGCTGTGCAAAAGGTTAACAACCCATGAGATCTCCTAAAATGGGATAAATACTTGCAAATTCCAAGAGCACTGAATCCATAATCTTTAAAAGAAAAATGAGGCACCAAACATAATCTTAGGTGAATTCACCCATACATATGACAAGAGCAATTCAGTTATTACATTTGCCCTAATTTCGTAAGAGTGAATCTGTTAGTTCTGAGGGGGTTTGATTTGCTTTTCTATGAAACTACCTTGTTACATTTGTATTTCCACCTAAACTACTAGCACTGAGAGGCACAGGCATCAGAACCTCAGGGCTCTGCAAATTACTACCATCAGGGGTCAGTAAATGCCACAGTGCTGACACTGGACACAACACAGGCTTCCAGATGCTATGGATTATGGGGGCTGCTCAGTTTCTCAGGGAGGGGCACTGCAGGCAAGGAGCAATCCGGTGTCAAACTTCATGAAACTCTTTCCAGTAACAGGTGGCCTGGGATATCGGTCCTTTCCCCCATCAGTCATCACCAGGGTGGCCCCTTCCACTCTCACAGATTTTTTATCCTCTCTCCGGTTTCCCCATACTGTCTTCATTTTATATTAAAACGTTAGAACTGAATCACAGTTAAGAGCACAGAGTGGGTTTTTGTTTTTTGTTGTTGTTGTTTTTTTCCAGTTCTGTTCCCTTGTCCCCACCCCTTAGTACCTTATTGCCCTTGACCAGCGCTTTTTTTTTTTTTTTTTTTTTTTTTTTTTTTTTTTTTTTTTTTTTGAGACGGAGTTTCACTCTTGCCCAGGCTAGAGTGCAGTGGCGCAATCTCCACTCACTGCAACCTCAGCCTCCTGGGTTCAAGCGATTCTCCTGCCTCAGCTTCCTGAATAGCGAGGACCACAAGCACACGCCACCACACCTGGCTAATGTTTTATATTTTTAGTACAGACAGGGTTTCACCATGTTAGCCAGGATGGTCTCGATCTCTTGACCTCATGATCCGCCCGACTCAGCCTCCCAAAGTACTTGGATTACAGGCGTGAGGACTGCTCCCAGCCGACCAGCACTCTCTTTAATTAGGCCCCACTATTTTCTAACAGGTGATATTTAGATTGGACTTTTTTTTTTTTTAGCTTTTATTTTAAGTTCAGGGGTATATGTGCAGGTTTGTTAGGTGAACTTGTGTCATGGGGATTTGTTGTACAGATTATTTCATCATCCAGTTATCAAGCCTAGTATCCATTCGTTATTTTTGCTGCTCATCTCCCTCCTCCCACCCTCCACCCTCTGAAGATCCCAGTGTGTGCTGTTCCCTTCTATGTGTCCATGTGTCCTCATCATTGATAAGTGAGAACATGTGGTGCTTGATTTTCTGACCCTGCATTAGTTTGCTAAGGACAATGGCCTCCATGTTCCTGCAAAGGACGTGATCTCCGAACACATTTAAATAAACCATGAATACCCATTAAGTGGAAGAGGGGTGCAAGTCAGTGGTGTGTGCTTCTGCCTATGAGTGTGAATCCAGCTGTGCGTCGGGACAGCTCACCTGGGAAATGGGCTGCCTCTGATTGTCAGGGCGCAGGCTTAACACTAAGGAATAAATAGGTGGACAGGATTTAGTGGCCTGAAGGTTTGCACTCTGGATTTCCATGTCCCAAGGGAACATTAAAACACTGATGCTGTATTTGAAAGTCCAAGAAGCATCAAGCCACACCATCCAAGAAGGCTGGAATACCAAGGGCAGAAGAGAAAGCTGTGGACTGATCTGGAAAGAGGTGGATTTCCCAGGACCAGAAGGACGGAGAGTGATAGGTTCCTCATGTAGAGGGAGCCTTACCTGTTGACTTCCACCCATTACCCCAGGTATAGCAAGATGTCAGGGGTAGGTATTAGGAAAAAACCTACTAGTTAGTTGGGCTCATTGACTCATGCCTGTAATTCCAGCACTTTGGGAGGCTGAGGAGAGACGATCACTTGGGGCCAGGAGTTCAAGGCCAGCCTATGCAACATGTGAAGACCCTGTCTCTACAAAATAAAAAAATAAAAGAAAAAAGCTACTAATAGTAGGAAAAGGTAGGATATGGAGAATACCAGGGCCACTGGCTCAGAATGGGATTTAGTGCCTTAGATAAGAAGCATGTCCATGGTAACCATGGTGGTTATTAAGCTAGACGCCCTTTTGCAATTTCCCAGGATGGTGGAACCCTCAGGATTCTTAAGCTTAATCCAAATATGGGGAGTGATCCACATTTCTAATGACATTTGATTTCCCACAAATCCTAGTGGGATGGGAACAATCCCAGATTTAATTAATTTTGGATAAATACGAGTTTCCTACACTCAGTATCATGGAACAAATTCATCTTATTTATAGATGTTTAGTGCACGCCGACTTACCCCCTGCTGCCTCTAAGAAGCCACAGCCTAAGCCACAGGTCATGCCTTCTGCCCTGCCACAGGTGACCAGACAGGCAGGCTAATATGACCTCCACGGCATGGCTTGAAAACTCAAGCTGGGTTGGGTAGATTCCCCTGCCTTCAGCAACTTGAATTAAAGAGATGGAAGGAAGTTGCTGGGAAGAATGAGCACAGAGCCAAGAGGCCTGGACAGTCAGGGCTGGATGGCACATGAGAGCGTGCTCAAGCTAGTGGGAGCAAAGTCTGTGGGCGAGTGGAAGAGACCAGCCAGGAGAGAGAGGGCCACCACAGGCAGGAAATAGAAGCAGAGATACTGTTTCTTGCACCTAGAACACTCAAAACTATTATGACTCAGTAAGAGTAAACTGTATATAGCTATACTATATCTGTATATGCCCCAGCCTGAGACTTTTTGCCTGAAGTAATCAGTAATCAGTCTGATTCTTTTGACCACTGAACCATTGGCACTGAACACTGCCAATGGTTCTGACTTGATGCAACTATTTGTTTAGAACAGGCTATCCTTGGTGGGGCGTGGTGGCTCACACCTGTCATCCCAGCACTTTGGGAGGCTGAGGCAGGCCAATCACCTGAGGTTGGGAGTTCGAGACCAGCCTGACCAACACGGAGAAACCCCATCTCTACTAAAAATACAAAATTAGCTAGGTTTGGTGGTGCATGCCTGTAATCTCAGCTACTCGGGAGGCTGAGGCAGGAGAAGCACTTGAACCTGGGAGGCGGAGGTTGCAGTGAGTGGAGATTACACCATTGCACTCCAGCCTGGCAACAAGGGCAAAACTCCGCCTAAAAAAAAAAAAAAAATCAACAACAAAAAACAGGCTAGCCTTAAGGAAACACAAACAAGGAACTGACAACCAAAACAAAAAGTTCTGTTGCTTCTGCAGCAAATTGCAATTGCAAGTAAGTCTCTGTATTCCCAGATCATCACATAAAAATGATTACAGATGGAAAACAAGTATGACCTAATCTGAATGCCGTGCCAATTTTGCATTCAATACTCCTGTGCGTGCTGCTTTCTCAAAACTTTCAAAGAATTAAGTTGGGACTAAGCGATGCGACGGGTTTAAGAAGTGCTAAGTTATAAAACACGGAATCTTTGAGTGGACTCACTTTTCAGGCTCAGCCCAAGAATACTCAAATTTATACCCTAGCAACAAGTTTTCCCT
Source organism: Macaca mulatta (assembly GCF_049350105.2). Lineage (NCBI taxonomy): Eukaryota > Metazoa > Chordata > Mammalia > Primates > Cercopithecidae > Macaca > Macaca mulatta. Next base: position 173,923,588 of record NC_133408.1, on the reverse strand, counting down.
TGGAATACATCTTTCACTGCATTAATTTTCTTGTAATGCTTTTCTGTTCTTACTAAATGGAAGATTTGAATGTCAGAATTTTCACTGGGAGCCCGGGAGAAAGGTACTCACAGAATCTGATACTGAATATTCTACTTTTAGAACCAGTGTCTGTTCTCAGGGATGTACAAAGAGGCAACACCCTGTCTTCAGCTGACACTAGCGAGAGAATAATTTTGGGGAAATCTATTAGTCTCAAAATATTAAATCCTCTCTTTGTCTGACATTGTGTAGAGCCCAGTTGTTGCTTCCCCGCTTCTATCCCTCCCTTACCGCTGGTGTTTTTTTGGCTGAAAGTTTGGTCCATAATTTAACAAGGTAGTTTCTGTCTGTAGAATGCAGGAAATCACCAATATTCGAAGAACTATACTTTGTAGGATGCACTTCAGATTTCAGGTGGGATGTCTTACCATCTGGTAGGAGAAAAAAATAGGGTTTAAAATAAAAGGCATAATATAAAGGAAATTTCTGAAGGGATAGAAATGTTTTATATTTTTATTTGCCCAAACATAACAAGCTAGATACTTAAAGTCTGTGCATTTCAACTTTAAAATAAAATAAAAATATATCTTACAATAAAATAATAACTCACAATAATAAAGTCAGTCTGTAACACGTAATAGATATATCCTCTGAATATACCCAATACTTAATCAATTCAGGCTTATAAATAGAATCAAAAGAAGTAAACCATGTCAAAAACAGTGGCTTTTAGATAGTTAATTGAAAAATTACCCTTATGACTTTTCATTTGATGAAAGTCCAAGAGGCTAAAAGGAAAATAAACTATGCAATGCTAAGAGGCTTTGAAATAGAATAGAATGATGAGGCCACTGTTTTTGTTTTTTGGCTTTTTTTGAGAAGGAGTCTCACTCTGTCACCCAGGCTGGAGTGCAGTGGTGTGATCTCAGCTCACTGCAAGCTCCACCTCCCAGGTTCACGCCATTCTCCTGCCTCAGCCTCCTGAGTAGCTGGGACTACAGGTACCCACCACCACGCCCAGTTAATTTTTTGTATTTTTAGTAGAGATGGGGTTTCACCGTGTTAGCCAGGATGGTCTCGATCTCCTGACCTCGTGATCCGCCTGCCTCAGCCTCCCAAAGTGCTGGGATTATAGGCGTGAGCCACTGTGCCCAGCCTGAGGCCACTGTTTAACAGAATTTATTCATAAATAATATCTAATATTTCCTTTAAGACGTTAGAATGTTCAGAGACCTAGCATATAAGAATACTGTATCGGCCGGGCGCGGTGGCTCAAGCCTGTAATCCCAGCACTTTGGGAGGCCAAGACGGACGGATCACGAGATCAGGAGATCGAGACCATCCTGGCTAACACGGTGAAACCCCGTCTCTACTAAAAAATACAAAAAACTAGCCGGGCGAGGTGGCGGGCGCCTGTAGTCCCAGCTACTCGGGAGGCTGAGGCAGGAGAATGGCGTGAACCCGGGAGGCGGAGCTTGCAGTGAGCTGAGATCCGGCCACTGCACTCCAGCCTGGGTGACAGCGCGAGACTCCGTCTCAAAAAAAAAAAAAAAAAAAAAAAAAAAACAGAATACTGTATACATTTGTATTACTGCTCATTCACAGAGGGGCTAGGAGTAAATAGCTTTGGCTATATGGGAGCATCAACGCTTTCAGGAGTGTTGCTTTTAAAGTTGCTAAAATAAACGATATCCACATGTACCTTCAGTCAATACGATGGACTGAGCAGAAGCGGAAAACTACCCCCACCCAAAGATGAGAAAAACACTAATGTATAACATAAACTTGTTTTGTTTTTAATACATAGTAAGGCAGAAACCAAGAAAGAAAATTTTCTAGATACTACAAGTGTAGTGAAGGCTCGAAGTCAGAGGAGTGGGAATTGATGCTAAGAGGTCAGAGGGCATCGGGGGCTGAGGTTTGAACACGTGGTCTGAGAGGGGAAGCCACAGTCCCTGCATGCTTGGCATACAAGACCTGACTTGGCCAGGTACGATGGCTCACACCTGTCATCCCAGCACTTTGGGAGGCCGAGATTGGCGGAACACTTGAGCCCAGGAGTTTGAGACCAGCCTGGCCGACAGGGTGAAACTACTTCTCTACAAAAAATACAAAAATTAGCCTGATGTGGTGGTGTATGCCTGTTATCCCAGCTAATTGGGAGGCTAAGGTAGGAGGATCACTTGAGATCAGGAGGTAGAGGCTGCAGTGAGCCATGATTCTGCCACTGCACTCCAGCCTGGGTGACAGAGTGAGACCCTGCCTCAAAACAACGACGACCAAAAAAAAAAAAAAATGAAAAGAAGAAGAAGGAGCAGGAAGAAGGGAGGAGGAAGAAGGGAGAAGGGGAGGGAGGAGGAAGAAGGGAGGAGGGGAGGGAGGAAAAGAAGGAGGAGAGGAAAAGAAGGAGAAGGAGAATGAGAAGGAGGAGGAGAAGAAGGAGAAGGAGGAGGAGGAGGAGGAGACCTGCACTGTTTGAAAAGGTGACAAGTTGGAAAAGGGGTATCTGGAAATGTCAGTCCACAGACGTAGGGGCTTTGTCTGGGGACAGATTCTTACTTAACCAGATGATAGAAACACCTGTGGGAAATCAGACTCTACTTTGGTTTGGAATCCGAACTTGAACTTCACCCAAATTGTGTGGCAATCCCAAACCAATAACACAAGGTTAAAGTTGTTGCAGACAAGTACAAGTATTTAATCATGGTAACGAAGTCTAAAGTTCCACCTAGGCCCTGTCTTGAGAAAGGGAGCTTGAACAGATGCAACAAATGGGTGAGGACTATATCCAAAGAATTTCAGGTAATAGAACAATCTACAAAGGAATATTAAAGAAACTGTGTTTAATCACAAAGCGATAAAATGAAACGACTGTATGCAGAAGCATTCTCTGTTGAACCTCTGTGATAAAAGTCACTTGACCCACATTTATTGTGCACCTGCTATGTGCTGGCTGTTGCTCTGGATGCTGGGGATATAGCAGTAAATAAAAGTTCGTGACCTGTGGGGATTACATGCTAATATTGGAGTCAGACAAATAACACATTAAATAACGTCAGGTAATGACAAGTGTGATGAAGAAACAGAAAGCCGGATGAGGGGACAGCATGAGAGATGGCATGGTGGTCAGAGGAAGTCCACCTAAGGTGGTGACATCTGAACACATACTAAAAGGCATAAAGAAGAACCGCATTCAAACATCTGGGGGAAACTATGTGAGACCGGAAAAGTGGCTGGTATAAGAACGTAGATGTATCCTTAACATAACTGCATCACAGTAGAGAACTCAGTGTGGCTGAGGCAGAAACAGAGAGAGAGAGAGAGAGAGAGAGAGGAAGGAGGCGCATCCTGTGCTTATTTATCTTTTGGAAAAAACCCCTTGTCCTGTTGATGTCACTCTAAGTACAGAGCATTAGGAAAAAGACTAGATGAACTGGAACCATATCAATAAGATAGAATTTAAAGAAATAAAAGCTATATTCACTGAAATAATTTCCATAGAATAGATCCTACATAATATATAAAAGTTTATTCAAAATATAGTTTTTGTGTCCGGGTTCCTTTTTCCAGTTTTCTAAGACATAAGCTGTCTGTACTGTGGTGTAAACAAGTCAAGTTCCATCTGATGACACAATGCAGCTGTAATTCCAATAATTTAATGTCTTAGTGATTTCTCAGCAACAAAACATTCTGGGTAAAGATAATGTGTTTAGATTACTATTAAACTACATTGTAATACTACCACTTTAACGACTTGAACTCCTATAATAAAGAGTTTCATACAGTTCTTAATATATTGTCTAATGTCTTAATACATCAATGGACAAAAGAGCTTACTTCCCAATTTAAGGAGAAAACCATAATTACCAATGTTAGAACACCATGCAACAAATTTTCTTAATGTGATTTTATTCAAGCTATCTAAATTAAAGTCAACCTTGAGGCAACATTTTAAATATATATAAACTACTTTACAGTCCACAAAAAGAACCAAGTTCTTCAGTATATATGCTAGTTAAATTTCTTTAAATACCTGCAATGAAGCATAAATGAATTTAATGATCCAAGGCAGATTTTTAAAGTTATTTTATGGATTAGTATCATTACAAATGCAGGAAAATGTAAATGAAGTATCTGGAACAACTGGAACCACATTTCAAATTAATTCTAAATGGCTTAGATCTTTTATGTTAGACATACTCTTTTGAAGTCAAACAAATTAAAATAATATTTGTATAAAACATTTTAAAAGAATAAGCATAAAATCCAAACTAAACACCAAAAGCAGTAGAGGCCATGTACCTAAGAATAAAAGATTTGTACGTATATTTAACATTATATCATCAAACAGACTAAATAGGGCCATTTACTGCATTAAGGAAAGTTAAAAATAGAAGATGTTGATGATCTGGTATCACAGGCATGTAGCCAGGTCAATAATTAGTGATGAACTTACCATTTGGGGGTCAGATTATAAATATTTTGAAAAACAAAATCTCTATTTTAATGACAAGTGTTTCTACATTAATAAGATTTCTTATATAGCAAGGCAATTTAGTCATTCTCCTGTCCAAAAATATGACTGATTACTTTTCAATATGAGCTTTTGAGCTTTTGACATTTAAATAAAACCTTGCAAAAAAAAAAAATGTATCAACACTAGAGCTGATCTCTCTTTGAAAGCACTTAGAAATGGATGACTTGGAAACAGGCTTTAATTTAAAAAAAAAAAAAAAAAGTCCTCAGATGCACAGACGACTTCAGAATCACTTATTTTTTTCCCCCACTCAAATGGGGCTTTGTAATCCCAGCACTTTGGGAGGCTGAGGCAGGCGGATCACTTGAGGTCAGGAGTTTGAGACCAGCCTGGCCAACATGGTGAAACTCCGTCTCTACTAAAACTATAAATATTAGCTGAACATGGTGGCATGTGCCTGTAATCCCAGGTACTCGGGAGGCTGAGGCAGGAGAATCACTTGAACCCGGGAGGTGGAGGTTGCAGTGAGCTGAGATCGTGCCACCGCACTCTAGACTCCAGCCTGGGAGTCCTCCAGGCTGGACTCCATCTAAAAACAACAACAACAACAACAACAACAAAACCATATAGCAAGGGTTTTTCTTTAAAAAAAAAAAAAAAAAGGAAAACTAACAAGAATTATTCATACCTACAATGATTAAATGCATATATACATATGATGTAAATACCTGTAAAGTTAAAATCTCTATAAGTCTTGATACTGAAATATGTAATCACAAAAAAGAGCTTAAAAGAAAACACAATAATCTGCTATCAAATTTTAAATATTTTTAATATGATAGATAATTTGTAGTGGAAAATTAAGACAAAAGTTTAGTTTATTAGGAAGTGCTATCACAAAACTAAAGGTGGCAAAAGAAGCTATTTTTCTAGGACAGAATTACATCTTAAAAGTCTTGTCTATCTGTGCTTCTAAGAAAAGAATAATATCAACTAGAAAAATAATAATTTTGCATAGTATCCATGATAATTTTCCATAGCAAAATAAACTTTTAGAGTAGAAAACTAACATAAGTCCAAGGAAATACAGTACTAATGTTGTAGTCACGTTATATAAGGTAAAGTGAATACATTTATTAAACTATGCTAACAGTGAAGTGCTATATTCTTGAGTGTCTAATCAAAGAAATAATTAGTTAAACAAAAACAACTTCTATATCAAGAAAAAGGAAAACATACACATTTACATTCATAAGAGCAAATAAAGTACAAAAATGTTCTTTTCCAGTAAACTTCATACATTGTAATGTCTTCAGTGGAGGTGAACTAATAGGTCAATATTTGGGCCTTGCATCAAGAATGTTCCAATTAAAACATAGAGCAATAAGGCCCAGAATTCCAAAAAAAAAAAAAAAAAAAAAAAAGGATGAGTATATAATGAAGTAGTTAGTTGACACTTTAAAGAAGTAAAACACATAGAACAGGTAAATTTCAAGAGTGAAAACTTGCTACATACGATCTGCATTAATATAGAAGAATTTGGGAAAGAAAAGAGGAAAAGGGTAGCAATGATTGGCAGAAAACAGGATATACATCATCAGGAAGCTTCAATACACACTAAAGACTTCCTTTCCTTCTACTAACATGTTCAAATAACTGTATTTCTGATGGGATTTCCACCCAATCCCACACCCTAAGCATGATCTTTGATTGCTAAGGGCTTATCCTTCAAGAATAACATCTTTTTCAAAGATGTTACTTCATTGGTCACTTTCTCCAGCAAAAACATTCTCTGTCTTTCTTCACTTTGCTTTTCTATTTTTATCCTAGGACACCGAGGGGGTATAGATCTGGTAATTGTAGAAGCTGGTCTTTGTCTCAACTGAGTCTCAAAGAGAAAATAAAATATCTACTATCTGGACCAGTGACTTGACAGCATTCACTATCTAACCAATCTGAAACCCAGAATATAAATGATCTTGATTTTATCAATAATGAAATCATAGTAAAAATAATAGATAGCATTTATTGAGCATGTACTATGTGCCAGGTGTTACTACAGGTCTTTCATGTGTGGATCACATGGACATTCATAATAATCTCAGAACTGATGTTTCCCTACTCACTTCTCCAAACTGCAATGCTCCCTATGAATGCCCATTGACAAACCTCTTTGTCTTCGTAATATTTTGCTCAACTACAATTTCTTTCCAATATTACTCTAATCTTACATTCCTAAATTAAATCAAGGTTGTCACATTTTTAAAAAAGGATTTCCACAAAGACCATCTCATTTACCAAATATTTCCACCCAGCTTGAACAGTGTCATCATCTTTCAATGAACAGGAAATGCAAACATTTTTGCTGCTTTCATGTTAATATGAACACACACTACTCATAGAAGCACTTACTGTGAGCTAGATATTGTTCTGGGTGGTTTCCAGTATACTAACTCATTTAATCCCCCTAAAAACACTGAGGTAGGTACTATTATTACCTCCATTTTATACATGAGAACTCTGAAACTTGCCCAAGGTCACATGGCTAGATTGTAATGCAACTGGAATTTTCAAGGATTATTTTGAATTTTAGTGTTACCTGCAATCATGAATTTCTAAGGTTACAATCTGTAATAAAAGGTCTTCAGCTTTTGCAAATCATGACTGCACTCTCATAATCAGTTTTAAGATTAGAGGTTTGATCTTGTAACACCATTTATCTGTCATCAACACAGAAATGGTTAGGCCGTTCTTATCCTCTTCTCTGAATGCCTGGTCAATACAGAAAAGTGATTTCTAGAATTATGTCTTTCAAATTGGACTACGCAATTAAATTCATTTACAGACACACTGTGCTACATACTATATAAATAGTGCAATTATCTGAAGTGGAAATTGGTGGATCTTTTATGGTAATTAGATGATTTTCAGACTTGTCATGGAGCAAAAGGCAAGGAAGTAAGCTGATCAAGATTGTTCTGAAGTGCCTTTAAAAAAAAAAAAAAAAAAAGCTCTATATAAAATGTATGCATATGAATTTTGGATGTATCTTATCCTGAGCCCCAACACTGAAAAAGAACATAACTGCCAATACACCAGATCCTTGTCCCAGAGCAGAATTCAGTATAAATGATGTCAACCCATCCAACCTCACTTGAAGGCAACCAGAGCAGGGGGGCAGTCTGGTAACAGGCCTCCAAGTAAGGACAACATCAAAGCAAAGCTCTAGGGCACTCAGTGCAGTGTTTTCCAAACTGCAGGTTGCAAACAAAATTGTGAAATCAATTTAGGAGGCCACGACCAGAATATTAAAAATTGAAATTCAGCACCATAGAAAATATCAGTCATCTATCACCATAGTAAGGGTGTTTTATGACACATTTTTTTTGCCAGGTATGTATGTGTTTACTGGGTCACGATATTGTAACATGTATACTTCTAATTATGGATCTTGGTCAATAAAACTTTGAAAGCCACATATCTAAGGAGTACTAAGTACATGTAATTTTCTAGTACTAAGCACTACATTTAATAAAACAGGATTCCTCATAACAAATGGAGCCAGTTGCAGTAAGTGGATCTTAGATCATAAAATGAACCTTACATTTTAGCCAGTCCAACTAATCACCCAACATATGAAGACTTTCTGTAAGATTCCCATAACAGAGCATCTAACTTCTGGAGCAAGTCAGTCTGTTCCTCTGCAAATCACCTCTAACTCTTAGAAAGTTCATGATGTCAAATCAAAACAGAATGTAAGGCTATTGCTTTCACATGACAGTTCTTCAAAGTGTGTGTGTGTGTGTGTGTGTGTGTGTGTGTTTAAATTTAATTCTATATAACTTTTTCTGAATAAACATAGGTCATGGTAAAAAATTTTTTAAAAATACTAAAAAGCATAGATGGGAAAATAAAAATTATGCAGAATCCATAATCCAGAGCTAATAACTAGAGCCATCCTGGCTCTACCTCCTTAACCTGCTTTCTACTTGCTATGCAATAGTTTCCTCCAATTAAATATTCTTCTACGACATGATTATAATGACATCATAACATTCCAGCATATAGTTATACCATAACTTATTTCTAAAATCCCATTAGATAGCTAGATTATTTCTAGATTTTATCATAAAAAAACACTACAATGAACATCCCTGCACATAAGCGATTTCCTTACAATAATCGTCAGATTCGCGTTACTAGACTGAAGATATACAAAATGTTAAGGCTTTGACAGAAAATTGTAAAACGTGTCCCAGAAAACTTGTGCCAATTGACTTTCTCTCCTGAGACATAGAAAGTGCCTTTACCCACAGCCTTGCCAACAGTAGACATTAAGTTGTTTTTCATCTGCCAATTCAGTACAAAAAAAAAAGTATCCTGTTTTAACTTATAATGAGATTAAATACGTTTTGACATATCCATTGGACATTTTTATTTCCTCTTCTGTGAATTTCCCAATCATGCCCTTTGTTCAATTATCTTTTGAGGTTTTGGAAATAACTGATTTATCTCTTTAAATATTTGAGGAAGGCTTTCATGCCAAGAGGCACTATTATCTCCATTGATTTGAATATTAGGTGCCGGTCTTCTTTAAAGGAGTTAAAGATGGTATTACTAACGTAGTAACTATAAGCCACAATGTTTTTTTGCTCCTATAAAGATCACCTTGCTGAACAATATATCAAATGGGAATGATAGGAACTTTGCAAATATAGATGGAAAATGGCAAATTTTAAACATTGTTATTCTATGTGTAAAAATCAGAGGTTTCCCTTATACCAAGAAAATCAATAATAGCACTAAAGACCTCTTGTTGATACTCTTTTCCACTCCTTTCCTCCGACCACAAAGAAAATGTTGTCCAGTTCCATTGAGTCTAAGACATTAGGAATGTATACTACCAAAACAATAACAGAAACACAAAGAAGTGATAACAAAAATTTGGCTTATCGCTTCCCTTTTGTACCCTAATGGAAATGCAACCACAAATGCCTTCAGGAGCTTCAGAAACAGGCGCCCAAAGAGGAAAATTATACATTTCTAAAAGTAATTTTAAATTTGGAAATTCTTCACCTAAATGAGACATGGACAACTCTAAAGTGCTGCACACCCACCTCATAGAAAATGAGTAATTATCTTAATTTTCTTCCTCTCTTGCACAATCTGCCCTCCCCGACATCCAAGCTAAATATTTACCTAATTTGACAATTCCTACCCCACAGCCTTGTTTCAGGCCTAACTTCTTTTCTGGACTACAGCAATAACTTCCCTGCCACTCCTCCTGCTTCCTGTATTGCTCTTCTCAAATTCATCCTCTATACCCCCTCCAGACAGATGCCTCTCAGATACAAATTCAGTGGCTCCCATTGTTAAAGATCAAGTTTCCAAGCTCTTTGGCGTAGCACAAAAGGGACTTTGGATCTATATAGACCTACACCTCTCCTGGCATTCGGGTCCTTAGAAGATGCTATGCCTGCGCGTGCCTCTGCTTAGGCATACATGGTTCCTTAAGAAAACTTCCTCTCCCCATCAGTCTGCTGACTAATTCTGCAACCGCAAAGACTAAGCCGAAGGCTGACCTTCTCTTTGAAGTGTTTCCTGATCCAATGTTTGTATCCCAGGCCAAATTCAGTGTCCTTCCTTGGTATTCTTATGACAGTCTGGAAAAGTTGACAAATGGATTTTCCTGTCTGTAGGATGCAAAATATAGCCTAGCACGCTGTGGGGCCTTCAGTTGCCCTAATCACATGGCATTATTAATATAATGAACCCTCTTATCTATCTCCCTTGATAAAAGACAAAGCTTCTTGAAGTATCCTCATCACCTCACCTTATCTAGCAACCATCAGTGTCTGGCACATAGGGTGTGCTCAATAAATGCTTGTTGGATGAATGAACTTTTAGTAAAAATAAACACACTTTTAGTAAAAATAAATAAATGAAATAAATGATATGTTTTCTACAGTTACTGTATTATTTTTATCATGGACAAATCAGATAAATCAGAGGGTAATTACTGGCATTATATATGTTTTCATTTTGCCAGAGGGGATTTCTATATCCTGGATTTCTAAAATATCAATTTCTTTTACTGCCCTTGAAATAACATTTGAAATTCATAGTTTCTCAGACACCTCTCTTTTGTGTAAGATAACATACATTTACAAAGGCATTTAATCATCAGTTACATTTTTAAATATGAGATACCAACCACAGTTTAGCATGCTGCTGTGTACACAGTAAGTGGTCAATAGATATCCTGTAGCTTTTTAAGAGTCACATCTTGGGTTGTCTGTTTTGGTCACAATTATCCTCTTTTTGGGTGGAGTATAGTGTCCATACATAGGAGTTGGTTCAATAGGTATGTCTAAAGGTAACCCTGGTCCCTGCCAGAGTAGATTGGTTTGAGAACGAGTGCCTAAACCAAGCTAGGCCAACAAGACTTTCTCTGGATTAGGATTAATGAACATTCATTCAAATTAATCTCTTTACAGTAGTGGGAGCTTCCAGAGGTAAAATCAGATGTGGGCTTGAGGGCTGCTGGTGGCCTTGTTCCCCGACATGTGCAGAAACTGAAAGAGTCATTTGTAGTCCAAAGAATGAAGCCAACATGGAGAAAGAAACAGAGATGAGAAGTGGTGAGAGTCCTAGACCAGAGTCCAGGAGATGACTAGAGTCCTGGTTACGTTCCACAACTGGCCCCCAGTCTCCCTGAGACCTGCTGTAGCCCTGCCCTTCCCATAGTTTGGTCATACGAAATCTCCCACTCCCTTCTAATAGAGTCACACAAGCTGGCTTAGAGTGGACTTCTATCATTTGCCAGCGAAAGAATCCTGATGGTATGAATAAACGAGCAACTGATTCACTTAAATGTTCTCCCATTAATTCTTTTAATTGATTCAACCAGATGGTTTGGCATAATAAAGGCATGGGCTAATTTACATGAGATTTCTATTCAGAGATAGTAGGAAGGTATTCATTTTGAAATACATTTCAAGCAAAATAAGTTTCAGGCAACATATTGCCAAGACAAATCTGAAGCATTTGATCACAGCATCACGCATGCAAAATATGTCCTCTTCCCTACAGAAGATTCCCACAAGTTAACTGTAGGTTTGGAATCTCCAGGAACAGCAAAGGCTTCCTGTCTCAAGAGTTCTTTTTGCTTTGGAACTCCTCAATAATGCAAGAGGGATAAGAGGATTTTCTAGAAGTCTAGAAGCGAATTTTCCTTATGAAGGGAACAAAACTTAATGGCAATATGGCCCTGCTTCAGTCAGAGTTGGAACTCAGGTTGGATTTGTGTCTGGACACAAAGGCTACTTGCTGGCACCAGCCTTCCAGAACAGCTGAATTTGGTGGCAGCAGCTGATCAAGCCGCATCCCTCTGGGACAGCTGCTCTTCCAGGCGTGACAGCAACAGCAGAAGAGGCACAGGAGTGCAGATTGGCTGCCTTCTAGGAATCCAAGGTTTGGACAGCACTGACCAGCCCCTCCACCTATGCTGACCATGGGTTCAGGAGGAAGCCAGTGTGGAGACTCACAGCACCCAGCCATAGCTGGTCGTTCTCTGACAGTACTGCCTTGGGGTTCCCAGACCTTAATGAGCAGGTGGCTCCAGGGATGGCTTAAACCTTGGTGCGCTGACTGCCCCTGGTGTTCAATCTTCCCTTCCAGCTGCCCTGCTCCACAGCAGACACCTGGTTCTGGGGAGTGACGGGGCTTTTGTCCTGTGGCACTGCCCCATGTTTTCAGGTTTGCTTCTCTTTGGTTTGCTGCTTGGAATCAAGTGCATTGTGCCTTTGGACAGAGCTCTCTCTGGCCTGACCTCTCCCTGATGGGCTGGTGTGTCTTTGACAGGCTGCTGGGTTGGAGGCTCACTGTCCTGCTCTGGGGGTTGCGAAGCAATGTCTCTCCTCTGAGACCTGCCCTTTCGATGAACCTGTCCCTTTCTCCCTGGATGCTCCAAGGAGCTGAACTATCCTGTAGTGACTCCGCAGGGGCCTCTTCCCTCTGGAGGGGTCTCCCGGGTGAGGGCTGCCTCTTCTGAGCTGGCCGATCGCCGTTGACGGGAGTTTTATTTTCTTGAGATAATCCTCTAAAAATCTCTCTTCCAAGATGGCCCTGGTTTGGACACATCTACATTCCAAGGCAGGTCATTTGTGGGGAGGTTGGTATGGGCTCTTTTTCTGGAATTATGTTGTTTTTTATCTTCTTGTAATTGGGGGTCTCTAGGTGATGACTGGGCATGGGGGGGCTCAGGAATTTCTGGCGTATGGAATTTGCTTCTCTGGTTGCTCGGATCTCCCGAGTTTGTAACAGTTATACACTGAAATACTAGCTTAGACAAGAAACAAGAGAAGGGCTGGGGTTGGGACGGTCGGGCACCATGGCGGGAGCTGGCTGACGGAGGGGTTCTAGCTGCGAGGCTGGCTGGTGGCTCCCAGGCGGTGCCTCTTCCAGAGGTGCCAGTCCTCCAGCCGTCCCTTTCTGGATGGGGAGTTTTTTTTTCCTAACCCCTGTCTGCTGAAGTGGCCCCTGGTTGTGGGGTGAGGCCTGCATGTCTGGAATCCTCCTCCTGGAGGAGCCGCCTGCTTGGGGAGCTTTCCTTTCCTTTGCAGGCCTTGGATCGGGCTGAGCCCCCGAGCTCTGGGGCAGCCCTGGCTCCGGGAGAGGAGCAGGAATGCGAGGGAGCCTCACTTTCTGAGCCGCCTCCTCCAGGGCGGGACTTAGGATGCGCGGTGCTGCTTGCTCCTGGCTGGGGGGACTGATAAGAGGGAGTTTCACCTCACTGACCTTCTCTTCCTGGACTTGCTGAGGACTGTGGGCTGCCTGGGGGTTCAGATTTGGTGGTGGTTTTGAGTGCGGAGGGCTGATGGGAGGAAGTTTACTGGTGTCTGCTTCCCGGGTTGGTGGAGGCCTGGGAGAGGGAGTCATGGTTTGATTAGAGGTTGTTCCTAAAGCCTCTTCCCTGCTGGGCGATAGGAGTTTGAGTGTGGGCCTCCTGCTCTGGAGGGGAGCCAGCACCTGAGGCTGGGGCAGCCGAGTGGGAGCCAGCCGGATTCTAGAGAGCAAGGTCCCTGGGGCTTCCCTGGCCTGGGGCTGCTTGGTATCTGTTGCTAAGTCTTGGGGATGTGGCAGTTCTGGGTGAGGCTTACTGACCCGGATGGCTTCTGATTTGGAGGTTTCTTCCTTCAGAGCTTGCTGAGAATCTCCAGCAAGTTTCTGCACCACCTCAGGGTGGGAAGAATCTTTTGGAGGATCATGGTGGAAACTGCTGGGTAGATGTTCGTCTGACTCAGTTTCCTCATCCTGAATTCTCTGAGGGCTGAGGGGAGTGGGGCCAGGTGCCTGTGGAGGTTCAGACAGAGGAGGGCCACTGGGGGTTACCTGGGCCTCCCCTGACTCCTCATCCTGGCCTGGCTGAGGGCCGCCGGACAGGGGAGGGGAAGGGTGCGCAGGAGGCGCCAGGGTAGGGGTGATGGGAGACTGCCCCACCTCACTGGCTTTCACCTCGGGGACATCTGTCTCAGCGGCTATCTGTTTTAGAGGAAGATGTGATTGTTGGACATCCTCTTCTGTCGGGTTTAGGGATAGGTCCTGGGCCTGCTGAGGAAGACCCAGTGCCGATGAACTGAGGTGTTGAGGGGGCTCAGGATTGAGATGGCTGTTAGGAGAAAGCTCTTTTTGATGGGTTTCTCCATCCTGAGCCCGCGGTTGGTTCTGGGCAGGAGTTAGGCTCTGATTTTCTAGGTTCTTGGCATGAATTTGCATTCCAGAGAGATGCTCTGTCATCTGGCCATCTGCTTGCAGTTTTGCCAAGCGCCTGGGAGATGGAACCAGGTGTGCTGGTACCCCAGAGAGAGTCTTCTTGCTAGAGGGAGCTCCTGCTTTAATATAAAAAGAAGTTGACTATAAACAGAAGTTAACTAACTGCTTAGAAATTAATAAGAAAAACATCTTTTCCCCATTAGATGCACATAGGCCCTTGAAAGGAATAAAATTACACATATAGGAGAACTAAACCTTCCCTTCTCCTTGAAGATACTAAGTGTCTATAATTCTCTTATTTTGTGGAACTTAGAACAATTTTAGTCAACTGAAAACATCAACTTCAATGAATAAACATAAGAGGTTTATGTCTGGTTCTCATTCACAGAACCAAAATTTACATCCAGGTTTGTGGGTGGTGAGACATTTTCCAAGTGAATGAGATTTTAAATTTATACCAACGTAGAGTATCAGTGCTGCTTTTGATGGTAGAAACTAGAGGATGCACATCCAAGCCAGATGAAGTCTCACTGGTTTGTTTCCTTGTTTAACGGCAGCCCCCTTATATAAGCCGTGAGCTCTGTGAAGCGTTATGTCTGGTCACCAATACCTGGCAAAGGGGCAGGAACTGAGGAAATGGGTGATGAATGCAAGAAGGAAGGAAAGAATCAGCGTGACAGAATCACAAGGCACCATGGCTCAGAGCAGCTGTTCCTGAGGACCCCCATCCAGGCTGCTATCCCCCCACTCACATCCCCAGGCCTCCCCTTGGACTTCCACATCTACCTTGCCTTCAAAAATGGCTCTCAGAGGCCACTAGCAATGCTGGTGTTGCAGAGAGGGGGTCCTCCTCCATTCACCATGACACCAAGTTCTCAGAATGACTGATCTCTGGGACAGTCTCACAGATGCCATCATCCAGCAGGCACTCGTTCAGTGAACTTGTTCACTACATGGATTCTGGGGGCCCAAATACCGTCTTACCCCAGTCCTAAGGACATAGCTCTGAAATGTGGAGTGGTCAGAGGTGGTACACCAGTCTGGAACAGCCTTGAAGAAGCTAGTTTCAGCTCACTTTGGGGGAGATCTGACCCTGGAACAGCCTTGAAGAAGCTCGTTTCAGCTCACTTTGGGGGAGATCTGATACTCAGAGACTCCAACCCAAATCAGACCTCTGAGGTGACCCAGAGTGATCCATTCCCCAGAGGTAAACCAGGCTCCCAGCCCCCGATCCCCTCCACTGACGCAGATGAGCTTGCACTGCTGGGTTCTCACTGAGCCCCTAGTCTGGACACGCACCCTTTGCATCCTATCAAACTGGTGTTCTCTAGGGAGAGGGTGGGACAGGTGGGAGCAAAGAAAGGCATCCCTCGGTGTGGTTTCTGAGGGGATGTCCTGTTCATCATTTGGAACTCCCTAGTTTATAACAGCTATAAACTGAAATACTAGCTTGGACAAGAAACAGGGTTAAATTGAAAAATTAAACTGTGAAAATATCAAGAATAGGCAAACTCATAGAGAAAAGAAAGTAGATTCGAAGTTACCAGGAGTTGAGGGGAGTAACAGTTTAATGGGTATAGAGTTTCTGTTTGGGGTAATGACAAATTTTGGAAACACGTATTGGTGATGGTTATACAACACTGAGAATGTAATTAGTACCACTGAATTGTACACTTAAATGGTTAAATTTTAAAACATACAATTTTATGTTATGGTATGCTTTTTAACCAAAATATAAAAGTAATTTTAAAAGGTGGAAAAATATCAGAACAGTGAAATCCTGTGCTAAAGCTTCTTTTGCTCCTTAATCTCTTGGTTTACTGTAATCAGACATACAAGGATGTGTTCCCTACTTTTACAATTTAACAATTGACATAACTTGGCAAATCATACCAGGCCTTTTATTAAAGATAAAGGGAAACTTTATGGACTAGTCAACTGCTCAGTTCTCCTCTGTTTGACTCATCATAACCATCATCATTTCTTTCTACCATTAGTCAGAATAATGATTCGCAAATATAATTTTATTTTATGATCTATATAGCAAGAACTCAGGGTGATAGTTGGTCCAGCTTTCTAAAAACTTTACTGGAAGCACTAACTATCCCAGAAGTAGGTTGTTTAGAGACAAATGGAAAGAAAGACATCCCTTAATACTGAGTTGTGAATATAGTTTTTTCCTTATTTTATATAAACTATTTTATTTATTTGTGCTTTTTAAGTTTTTGGGTATTAGAAATAAATGTTATTCACATTACAATAGGGAAAATAAGATGTGTGTGTATATATATAACATATATATATAAACATATATATAACATATATATAGTTTTTATTTTATTTTATTTTATTTTTTTTTGAGATGGAGTCTCACTCTGTCGCCAGGCTGGAGTGCAGTGCTGCGATATCAGCTCATTGCAACTTCTGACTCCCTGGTTCAAGCAATTCTCCTGCCTCAGCCTCCCTAGTAGCTGGGATTATAGGCACACACCACCACACCCAGCTAATTTTTGTATTTTTAGTAGAGACTAGGTTTCTCCTTGTTGGCCAGGATGGTCTCAACCTCCTGACCTCATGATCTGCCCGCCTCTGCCTCCCAAAGTGCTGAGATTACAGGCATGAGCCATCGGGCCTGGTCAATATATATTTTAAATTAAGGGGATATCTGAAGATTTCAAGGGTTTATGATCACTGTGTACCTAAAGTTACTATTTTATACATGCATTAAGTGAAAATTCAATTAATCCATCCATTGGTGAAAGTTGACATTTCTGGGTCCAGGCTGAAAGATGCTGT
This sequence comes from Macaca mulatta, assembly GCF_049350105.2. NCBI lineage: Eukaryota > Metazoa > Chordata > Mammalia > Primates > Cercopithecidae > Macaca > Macaca mulatta. The sequence goes on along the minus strand of NC_133408.1, from coordinate 173,906,520 downwards.
ACTCAGAACTGATAAACCTTGCACTTCCTTTTATCACTCTGTTCCATTCTCATTGTTAAGAGTAGAAATTCAGCTTGTATTCTTAGTTAAAAATTAGCAATGTAAAATTACAAAACATAAAGCTATGTATTACTACTTCAGATATCTGGGAATAATTTTCAGTTTGCATTGATACAGGATTACCACTTTAAGAAATACAATGGTGTTGGTCATAAGATTTCTGTTTGTACTGATGCCTAATCCAATTGGGAAAAACCTCAGCTCTGGACAGCCAGATTCTAATAGTGCACCATGACATTATATATAGGTTTTTATTTTAAGAAATTGGAGCTCAAAATTATTTCTCCAATCAAGTTAATGGTTATTCGTTAGATTTAGAATAGAAAACCAAGGCTTCATATTTCTAGTCCAGTTTTCTAATTGCTCAGAAAAGCTGTCTCACAGAATCGTAAATATTTTTTATTTCAATTTCTTCCTTTTGACAGCTTAATTATTTTTTAAAAAATTCATTATACTAAAACTATTGTTTATTTCTAGAGGTCCCATTTATATGAGTAATGTGTTTATACACATATATCTAAATTATAGAACTTAAAATCAGAGTGACCCAGCTCAGAGCAGGAGCAATGAGGTGAAGCACCAGCTGGGCACATGACTGTGACTCTGCTGGGGCTCTGGGTCCCTTCCTGGAGAGTACTGATGAGATGTGAGGCCAGCTGGACTTCCTGGGTCAAGTGGGGACTTGGGGAACTTTCCTGTCTTACAAGAGGATTGTAAAACACACCAATAAGTGCTCTGTAAAATGCACCAATTGGCAGGATTCTAAAAGTAGCCAATCGCAGGGAGGATTGAAAAAAGGGCACTCTGATAGGACAGAAAGGGAACATGGGAGGGGACAAATAAGGGAATAAAAGCTGTCCACCCCCACCAGCAGTGGCAACCCACTGGGGTCCACTTCCATGCCGTGGACACTTTGTCCTTTCGCTCTTCACAATAAACCTTGCTACCCCTCACTCTTTGGGTCCGTACCATCTTTAAGGGCTGTAACACTCACCATTAAGGTCCACAGCTCTACTCGAAGTCAGCGAGACCGCGAACCCACCTGCAGGAACCAACTCCAGACACACTGACACTTGTTTTAAGGTAATTATGGTTGTCCCCACTCTCGTGTACTGAACCTGTAAACATCTGGCCCCAACTCCTTGGCACCTTGTTCACAGCCCTGAGACTCAGGAAGAACATCGGCTCTCCTTCTTGTCCCACTAGAGACATCATTAAATGTGTATTAATAAGGACCATGGCCATTAGAACTTTTTAGATACTCACTTGAATAATGTCTGGCCTCTACAATGTTACTTTATGTGCAAGCTTATCCTTAAACCCACAAGTGGAAAAAGTAACTTCCTCAGCAAATTAATTGTCTAGATAAGATAAAGTGGTTGGCTTCAGAAAACACATTGTATTTCAAAATACTAAACATGCCAAAAAAACAAAGGGGCCTTGAGGCTAGTGATTTGATACATTAATTACAAATCTGCCTACCTACCTTTTAAAGATGGAATTCTATTAGTCAATAACTAGATGGCTCAGTTTCAGTTATGAAATGTAACTGAAAGCTATCACATTTTTACAAATTCAGTAATTCACACTTTTCATTAAATCAGCCAAGCCTGACCTCATTAGTCCAAATAAATAAAATTTCATTATACCTGTTAAAATCAAAGTCTATTTTTCTATGCACACATTATCTGGTCTATTAATTTACCAAATGGCAACTGCACCCAATAGCCAGTGTTCCTGATAGTTGTAGAATAAGAAAAGATACAGAGATGGACTCTCACTGGCTGTTGAGGCAAAGTCTTGTTCAAGCCCCACTAATTAGTGGCAATCTCAGATTGAGAAACACACTGTTCTCAGTGACTCAGAGCTGGTCAGGCTCAGGGGGGACTGATTCATGTTTATCCAAACCCACAAGAGGCTGATTTAAAAGCCAGTACACCAATTAATTAATTTACAATGGAGACAAGCCTGGCTCAGGGATCAGGGCAGGGTGAGTAACGTAGGGTACAGCCTCCACAGGAGCAGGTCCACCTGATGGGACCAAATTAAAGATCAGAAGGTTGCTTGATTAGCAAAGAATTAAGGCAAGGGGAGCCCGATTTCCTCAAGAGAAACTTCTACTGAGCTACAGAAGCCTCATTAGGTACACTACACAGTCCTTCTCCATAGAGATGGCTTTCTAAAGAACCAACGCCCAGTGCCGAGATTCCGAGCAGGGCTGGATAAATACACTGACACGCTCCTAATCTAATGTCCCCCAATCCTCCCTTCGTAGACTGAGCATAGTCCTCCAGTCCTCCATTCCTGTCTATTTTCAGACAGGTCAGACTTTGTCCAGGAACATTCTAGTCAGCAGGTCATACCCTGGTCACTTCATCTCCTATAGACATATGGAGAAGGAAATTCTCAGCCATTATCTGTTGATTTTTACCAGTTTCACATTGACCTCATTCCAAAACACCAGGGGCCCTCAACCTGGGAGAAGTGTGCAAAATTACAAAACAGCATTGATTTGAAGTCTGGCAAGATCATGACCTGCCCTGCCTCAGTCTGGCAGGATGCAACCTGGTAAACAAAATCCTATTTGGGCAAAAAGTCACAACTGCTAAAATGCAAAGCTGAACATACTTGCAAAACAGCCAGGGTCTCGGGTTAACATTTCACAATATGCAGTGTGTGAATGGGGTTCAGTCCATCAAGGGAAAGTTTTAAAATTTACTATGGTGGCAAAATACACATAATACAACATTGACTATCTTAACCATTTTTTTTGCTTGTTTTTGTTTTTGAGATGAAGTCTCGCTCTGACGCTAGGCTGGAGTGCAGTAGCGCAATCTTGGCTCACTGCAACCTGCTACTCTCTGATTCAGGCAATTCTCCTGCCTCAGCCTCCTGAGTAGCTGGGATTACAGGCATACAGGCATGTGCCACCATGCCTGGCTAATTTTTGTATTTTTAGTAAAGACAGGGTTTCACCATGTTGGCCAGGATGGTCTCTATCTCCTGACCTCGTGATCCACTCGCCTCGGCCTCCCAAAGTGCTGGGATTAGAGGCATGAGCCACCGCGCACAGCCATCTTAACCATTTTTAAGTGCACAGTTCAGTGGCATGAAGTGTATTCACACAGTGCCACCATCACTATCATCCATCCTCAGAACTCTTCTCATCTTCCCAAACTGAAACTGTAACCATTAAACCACTCCCATTCCCTAGCCTCTGGCAACTACCGTTCTTCTTTCTGGCTCTATGAACTTGACTATTCTAGATACCTCATGTAAGTGGAATCATAAAATAGTTGTCCTTTTGTGACTGGCTCATTTCATTTGGCACAGTATCTTCAAGGTTCATCTATGTGTAGCATGTGCCAGAATTTCCTTCCTTTTTTAAGGTCAAATAAAATTCTATTTTATGGGTTCCTTCCACCTTTCGGCTATTGTGAATAGTGCTGCTAAAAACATGGGTGTGCAGCTCTCTTTTTGAGACTCTGCCTTCGATTCTTTTGGAGGTAGATCAGAAGTGGGATTGTTGGATGATAGGACAGTTCTATTGTTAATTTTTTGAGGAACCTCCATACCGTTTTCCACAGGAGCAACACCATTTTACCTTCATGCCAATAGCACACGAGGGTTCCAGTTTCTCCATATCCTTGCCAACACCTGTTAATTTCTGTTTTTTTATTTTGTTTTTATAGTAGCCATCCTAATAGTTGCGAGGTAGATTCAAGGGAGTCTTTTAAATACATCTCAAAATTCATGTACCAAAATTCTAACTTAGGGCTTTAGAATTCCTGGATTCCAAGGGGGTGCACTCTTACGTATACTACATCATGTGCTGCTCACCATCCATGTGGAAGATAAGGAGCATTAGGTCTATGTAGCAGAACAGTAAACTGAAACTCCGAACAGCAAAGAAGCTGACCCAAGAGAGCACAGGGCTAGGACAGGAGCACCAATCCTATGACTAGCGCTCTTGCCACAATATTCCGCAGCACAGTATTTTGAGGACTGGGGTAACACAAAGAAAAGGGAAAAGAAAACTCTCAGACTAAATACAAACCCGACAAGTAGAACAACATCTCAGCTAAGGAATGAAACTTCTAGAAGGCTGAGTTCTGAGCCGTGAGGTTAACCCTTATCTATTACCTCCATCAAGCCACTGCCCAGCCTGTTCCTGAAGGGCAGTCCCCAGAGGCCCATCATGACCATGGAGACAAGCAGAGTTACAGGTCCAGAAGGCTGACTCATGCTGCTTGTTTTGGGGACAGTTGCCCCAGAAGAAGTACAGGAATAAAAGAGACCAGCTTTAGCTCAAGTGATGAGTACCCAAATAGGAACTCAGATTTGTTTTCCTTTCCATGAAAAAAAAAAAAAAAAAATCCTGGCACAAAAAAGATAGGATAGTACCTGCAGTTGTAGCTAAACTCTTGGCAGGTTCCTTAGTCAATCCAAGGTATTCTCTAATGAGCTGACTCAGGTTTTGGTAGGCAACATCCAGATCATCTGCAGCAAAGAGAGTACATTTCAAAACAACAGGATCAGATCCAAAAGAGTTGATGTTTAACTATTGGTGGTAATGATTTGTTTACTGCATTTAATTTTATATATATTATGGTAGAATTTTATATATATTATGGTAGAATTCTAAGATGACCCTAAGGACACATCACCCTTGTATAATCAATCTCCTCCCCTTAAGTGTGCACAGAACCTGTGGAGGCAATGAGATACCACCTCCACGATTGTGTGACATTCAGCAAAAGGGATTTTTGCAGATGTAGTTAAGGTTGTTAATGGGTTGACTTTAGGTTAATCAAAAGGGAGATTATCCAGGCAGGCCCACCCTAATCACATGAGCCGCATAAAAGGAGAGTTCTCTCCAGCTGTTGGCAGAAAAAGAAGTCAGAGACTCAGATCCCAAGGAGGATTCGATGTGCTGGTGCTGGCTTGAAGATGGTGGGGCCACGTGGATGAGACCTGAGAGCAACCTCCAGAAACCGAGGATAATTCTTGGCAGACAGCCCAGTAGAACTAGGACCTCAGTTCTACAACCAAAAGAAACTCCATCCTGCCAACAAGAATGAGCTTTGGAGGCTTATCCCCAGAGCCTTCAGATGAGACCTCAGCCTCCTGATACCCTGAGCAGAGAATCCAGCTATGCTGTACCAGACTTCTTATCTACAAAACTGTGAATTAATAAATGGGTGTTGACACTTTAAGACACTAAGTGTGATAATTTCTATGCAGGAATAGAAAACAAATTCAACTGTGTAATACATTAACATGTTTCAGAGACCAAAAACTATTATTAATAAGTTGAACCATATGAAATTGCTGTTTTCATAGGTCAAAATAGTTGAATATCAACAATTTCATATGGTTCAACTAATGTCCCCTGTCCATCTAGTTCATCTAGCTTCCCTTTCCCCTAAGAGGTAATCAGGTTATTAGTTTTTTGCAGATTCTGCCAGAGAATTTTTTTATGTAGTGCAAGAAAATATAATTACATAATTTTTTTACATAAATGATGGCATACTATATTATAAACCTGTCTTTTTTAGTAACTGTATGACTTGAAGATGTTTCCTTATCTGGACACAGAGAACTTTCTCTTTACTTTTTATGACTGTGTAATATAGTGCAGTTTAAAAATATATAGAAATTTGCCAGGCATGGTGGCTCATGCCTATAATCCCAGCACTTTGGGAGGCTGAGGAGGGCAGACTGCTTGAGGTCAGGGGTTTGAGACCAGCCTGGACAACATGGCAAAACCCCATCTCTACTAAAAATACAAAAATTAGCTGGGCTTGGTGGCAGGCACCTGTAATCCCAGCTATTCGGGAGGTTGAGGCAGATGTATTGCTTGAACCTGGGAGTTGGAGAAAGAGGTTGCAGTGAACCAAGATCACGCCATTGCACTCCAGCCTGGGTGACAGGGTGAGACTCTCTCTCCAAAAAAAAAAAAAAAATATATATATATATATATGTGTGTGTGTGTGTGTGTGTGTGTGTGTGTATGTATAAATTTCTAGAATATATCTATAGAAATTTTATATGTATAAAAATATATATACATATATATAGAAACTTTCACATTTCAAAAAATTCTCCCATGAACTATCACTTTAAATTAAATGGTCATTTATAAACTAGTTTCTGAAAATATTTGTTTTACACATACATTTTTATGGTTATATTTTGAGTAGTTGGGTTTTTAACCTATGTGTAGATTATAATAAAATTACCTGAGTTTCATATGCCTTTCTAGAAATTTAAATGTGTATTTCAAATTACATATAATTTAACTTTGTTCTCACAATGTCCCCTAAAAAATGAACTCAGTTCAGGCTCATTTTACACCAAATGTTATTAGCTACAACCTTAAAAAATAATTGAGACAATGCTCTCATTAAAACAGTAGAAAATTAGACCTCTTGGATTCTTACCCTTTTCGTGTTCTTTGTGATTCACTGTTACAAGGAAAATAGCTTTTACCCAAGAATTTTATCCCCATGAAACAAACTTTTAATTCAGTAATCTTACATTTCAAAAATAAAACTTTGCTGAAAATTACCAACCTGCATTGATTACTGCATCAAAATATCCCGGAAAATTATGATTAGTTTTAATATAAAGGTCCACTCTGGAGACAGCAAATTCAATTTCTGCACGACTGAATAATCCTTTTCTCCGCAAATATCCCTCATATTTTTCCTTGTTCATGGGTACCACCAGGATATAACGAGGCTCAAAATAGGAATATTTTAAACTTCTTACACCCTGTGCATTAAAAGGAAGATAATAAATTGGAAACACATAGATGATTTACAAATCATTTTGGAGCCATCTGACAACATGGGTATAAGAAGTAGTATTATTGATATATTGAAGAATGTATTTCACCTGTAGAGTTAGCTGCTATTTTTCTATAAATATCTCAAGATTGGATTACATTTCTCTCTTCATCAAGTTTTAAATTGTCATTGGAAATATTAGAATTCACTCCACCTGGCTTTCCTTTAATTAATCATTCTAATGAATATGACTGTTAGAAAATTGCTGGATATAAAATAGGTACATTCATAGCAATATTGCAACTTTATTACAGAAAGGTAATTTCCATTCTATATTTCAAAAAGCTTCTGTGGAGCACTAGGAGACAGAGATCTTACCAGGGAGAAAAGACTCTTCTGTGACCCCTTTGTCATCATCTTGGGACCCTTTCTGCAGCTAAATCGGCACCCTGGTTGGGAAGGCCAAGCTCCTGGTAGCCTGCAGACCAGGAGATCACAGCGTGGAACTGTGTAAGGAACTGACTGGTCTGAGTCTGGAGGGCTTGGTCACAACTGCAGCTCTCCGGCTCCTGTAGACTCTGCACGAATCCTTCAAGTTCTCTGGCTATCAGTTTCCTCGTGGGTGAAATGAAAGAGCCATTCCAAATGGACTCTAAAGTCCCTTCCATCTCAATCAGTTTCACTCAATGTTCAAAACCTTTGTTTTAAAAATTCAGTTGGAAGAAATACAGGCTATTTCCAAAACAATTTCCGAGTCAATGGCCAGGGCAGTCTGGAATAATACTTCAGCTGGGGAGAATCAGGGGAATAAAGCATGGATTATAGACTCAACCTCCTGGAAATGGGTAGGAGTGAACTCCCAGGGAGAAAAAGAGTGAAACAGGAGCCACTCCTCAGATAACTGTTGGACCATAGAAAGATAGATAGAAAGGATGGAGAGTTTCTGGACTCACAAATGCATTAATTTTTGTTTCTGCCTTGTCAAATGAATAAATTTTTTAGAAAAGACCTTTTATTTTTGCTAGTTATTATAGAAACAAAGAAAACTCTCCTTAAAGATACAAAACCAATTAATCACAGAGAAATAAGATTTGAAATAGTCTAAGTCAGGAAAGTTAAAGAGCTGGAAGAAATACGTAAGCTAGGAAACGCTTACACCAACACAGAGTCAAAAGGGAATTGCAGTCTCCTACTGTGTGAAGTCACAGAGGAAAAAAGAAAGATTCAGAGTTGACATCAAAGGATTATGCACCCAATTTGCCTAGGTTTTGTTTTCTGTACGTTTGGTCTAATTGAATTAGTTTTATAATTGCTTTCTTTTTAATTCCAAAAGTGTCATACTGCTCAGTTAAAGGATCTTGAAAAAACAGTCAACTATCTTTGAAGGTTCCAAGTATGCAATAAAGCTATATTTTTAAAAAATAAATGAGTGGGATATTCATAGTTTTACTCCGGATCTTAATTTTGGAGAAGCTTCTATATACTCTAATTATAGATCATTGTTGGGGGAAGACACGGTGTCGGGGTAGAGAGAAAAATCTCTGACATCTACAGGTCTACATTGCCAGAAGTATGAAAATATTACACCCAGTGAGCAACTGCAGTTAAATGGCAGCACAGCTCACACATCTCATGTGGAACGAAGGAACAAAGTTGACCGCATGGGGCTGTCATTGTCCTAGGGCATGGGGAACCAGTTCCACACTCTACAAATCAGGCTTTATCTACAGTCTTTTATATAAACAGAGGCCATGCTCTAAAAAGAAAAAGGAGCATTTAGTGAGGAAATAACAGAAAATAAAGCTCGAGTGGCAGTTACACTCACAATATCTGTGCAATTTCTTGTATTGTAACCTAACTCCTGTCACTTAATGTTTCACGTGTCTTGCCCCCCCATACTAATTATAAATGGAATATCTTATCTTGTGTCTGGCAATGTGTTGCCTGTGCATTGTAACCCCCTCCCCAACCTCAAATATGTACCTCAATTATGTATCAATAAAAAATTTATATATATATATATATACACACACACACACACACACACATACCCACCACACTCACACAAACTACACACACATTAATTGGTGGAATGAAAAACACTTACTTCTATTTCCATATGAACACAGCTTGCCAAACCATCTCTTGCGATAGCTTCTATAGTGTCCCTATTTAATCCATACTTGTGATTACCATAACTAAATGTTACAATGAATTTCCCCTGGAATTCGAGAAGAACAAAGATTTTCATATAACAGCAGCCATCATGGAATATGATCACAACTAAAATCATTTGATGTCTTATTCTAAATAATTTCAAAAACCTTACAAATTTTAGCAACTGCACACGGATGACAATGGGGTACATGAAACTTAATTTCAAACTGTGACAGAGAAATTTATTCAGAATTCTCAGCTGACAAAAAAAAATAGGTTTTTAGAAATAATCTGCTGACAAAATGTGGAGGAGTGTTAAGGCACTGCAGCATATGGTAAAATAGACTATTTTGTTTACTTACCCACTTCCTGTCAAACTCGCACCAAAACCTTCATTACTGAGAGAACAAAACTAATGGCCTGCTCTTTACCGCCGCCATTTCAGCTGTGCCAGCACACCAGGCAACCCAGAAAAGGCCTCCATTTCCAACAGCCTTGCATTCCAAGATAAGCCATGAGTTATAGATAATTCCGGAAGGCCATGAATTACAGGGACATCCTAAAAGCTTTGAAAAAGCAGACCCATCCTGTTTTTCCTCATAAAGATAGCTTTCTACTGAAACTGCCCCAAATGTTATCCAACAGAATTGGTATCTGCCCTATAGCCATTTGAACTATAAATGATGCCTCTGTCTGTATTCTGGAAGCTCAGTTCTTCCAAAAACTGTATTCCCTTGGGGAAAAAAAAGGCAAGTAAAAACACGTCTCTCAAAATTGTCTGTGACTTTTTCTTTGGCAATACTATATTCATTAAACCACTAGGTCAAATCTAAACTGCGTAACTGATGACAACAGAAGGAATAAAAATTTGGATGATCTTGGCAAGTGTGACTTCTCATATACGTGATTTTGAAATGAACAATGAAGTGAAAACTTCCAGGGCTGCACTGAATCCCATCAAATGGCGGTGACAGCATTAAGAACAGTAGCAGCTGGGTCTATTGCTGCCCTGCGTCCTGGCCCCAGAAGTTCTGGAAATGTGAGGGTACACAGATGGGCTGTCTGCCAGGGAAGACAGGTCAGAGACCAGAAGGCACAGGGTGTCTTTTGAGGTTGGGGGATGGGTCTCTGGGCAATGTGTCTGCTGTGGGTGATGAGGAAAATCTACATCCCCCATAATCAAAAGAAGTTTATGTTATGTATTCAAAAAGTTAAAAACTCAACAATAAATATCCTTACTATTTTATTCCTTCAAAGTCATACTTTCTTTGTTATTTGGAACAAATACTGTGACTCCTTTTATATATATATATAAATGTGACTCCTTTTCTCTCTCTCTCTCTCTCTATATAAAACCTATATAGATATATATCTGGCTCTCCTTTCAGAGAGACACTTTATCTTGTTTATTGCATCTGCTGGTTAGTGTTATGTGTCAACTTGGAAGATGTTTGGGGTGAGATGAACATTTAAATTGGGGAACTTCAAGGAAGCAGACTGCCACCCATAATATAGGTGGACTTTATCCAATCAGCTGAAGACCTCAATAGAACAAAAAGATCAGCCTTTGGATTTCATCTGCACCACTGAAACCTCCATTGCAAAATTATGACTGAGACAATGAAAGAGATTTAACCTAACTGACTCCATCTTGCTTCTAACCTCCAAACTGTCCTTGCTCAGTCTCGGGCACAGGCTGAACTAACTTTGGGAGGAACTTAGTTTACACTTTAAAACAAAGATGATAACAGCCCTTTCCCAAAACAAACTTCCTTCTTGCCTGGGGACTAGACTGCCTTTGTAGGACTGAAAAATTAGCCACAAGATTAGAAATTATGGTTTAGGGGTCATGCAGCTGGAGGCTATAAGATTCTGACCCTCCCTAAACTGTTCCTGAGATTAGCACTTGAGATATTTTGCAGAGCCTGCACTTGATGGATCAGCTGGCACCGCCCAGATTGATAAACTGGTTCATCTGATCCTGTGGCCCCTATCCAGGAACTGACTCAGTACAAGAAGACAGCTTGACTCCCTGTGATTTCATCTCTGACCAATCAGCACTCCCGGCTCGCTGGCTTCCCCCGACCCACTAAGTTGTCCTTAAAAACCCTGATCCCCAAATGCTCAGGGCGATTGATTTGAGTAATGATAAAACTGTGGTCTCCTGCACAGCTGGCCCTGTGTAAATTATTCTTTCTCTACTGCAATTCCGCTGTCTTGATAAATCGGCTCTGTCTAGGCAGTGGGCAAGGTGAACCCATTGGGATTTCCTGGCTGCCCGTCTCACACTGCAGATTTGGATTTGCCAGTTCCCATAACCCATGTGTGCCAATTCCTTATACTAAATCTCTTTAAGAGATGGGTTCTTGCTGTGTTACACAGGCTGGGGTGCAATGGGGCAATCATAACTCACTGCAGCCTTGACCTCCTGGGCTCAAGCAATCCTCCTGCCTCAGCCCTCCTGAGTTACTGAAACTATAGGCATGAAACCCTACACCAGGCTAATTTTTTTTTTTTTGAGGAGATAAGGTCTCATTATGTTGCTCAGGCTGGTCTCAAACTCCTAGGTTCAAGCAATCCTCCCGCCTCAGCCTCCCAAAGTGCTGGGATTATAGGTGTGAGGCCAACCCTAAATCTCTTTCTATACATATACACATCCTATTCTATTTCTCTGGAGAACCCTGACTAACACTCTATGACTCACCCTGTTTTCAAAATGTATACTTGAATTCCTTTTCAGATATATACTGTAAGTTTGTTTATTCACACGTATAAGGACCTTCCACTGTGGATCAAAAAAAAAAAACCAGACAAACCCATTTTCTAGAAAGATGTAGAGACGTAGAGTTGGGAGGAACCTTGCATAGTACATAGGTATAAAAAAGACTCCATTACAAGTTTGTTAAGAATTGGGATTAAGTGGTTTCCCTCCACCCCATTCTGGCTGGTGATGCTACTTTGGTTTCTTGCTGCATGTGGATTTCCTAATAAATAGCAACAGTCTTACTCCAGAAACCTCAGGGTCTGTGGTTTGATTTCTGCAGGAGAGGGAGAGTTTCTGTGGGGACTATATATGTGTCCATAAAAAGGGTTCTCATATCTGCAGGCATGTTAGGGGGGTGATTGTGTGTTGTGGGGGAAGTATCTGACGGGATGAAGGAGGCACCTGTGTTGGGGAGGGTATGCAGGTCTATGTGTTGTACCTGTCAGAGCAGGAAGGTGTGACTGTCCACAGTAAGGGTGTGCCAAGGCTGTCCGTCAGTGGGCCTGCTGTAATGGAGGATGGTGGGCGGGCTGTCTGGGTGGCTACTGTGTAGAGGGGGGTTCTGTGTACAGAGGGCTGAGTGTCTGTGGGTGATTGGCAAAGCTGACAATGTGTCATGAGTTTGTCATCTCTAAGTTTGTTTCTCTTCATGAAACAGTTTCAAGCTTACATTAAAGGAAAAGAGATCAGAGGCACAATTCAAGTTCAAGAAAATTATGTTATCCTGAAGTATATGTATATATTATCAGAATCTGTAAAAATAAGTACTTCTCAAACACAGGAGGATTTTTGTAGAGGTAGTACAATTCTAAGACTAAATATAGTATAGAAGTGTAGTGACTTTTTAGACTAGGAATTGAACCAGACTAGATTACAGATCTGATAAGGTATGAAACACCAGAGAGCAGATGGGGTTCTGAGAACAGATGAACTGACATGAGAAAAAAATGCCTCATACTCCAACAAGAGAAATTAACATTAATTTTGGGAACTAGTTGTCTTTCAACCTAAAGAGTCCTAAGAGAATGCTTCTTACTAATATCAAGATAACTTCTCAAATCTCTATTGAGGCTTTTAGAAACAAAATCCCAGAGTATTCTTAATCAATTAAACTGAACTGCCAAAATATAGCCCTAGGAGAGAAAATTATAAAGAATTTCCAAGATGTTCTTTTGACAAGGTTAGAGGAAAACAGGGATCATACGTTTTTCTCACTTGTATGTCTCCACAAACACAAGAGAAGTCCAGAAAACATGCACCATGTATAGAGTTGGCCATTCAAAATTAAACTCATAGAAACTGCAAAGCCCATGCTGAAATGGTCCATGATTTTGTACAATGAAGAATAAGCCAGGTCCATTATTTTGGGGGTGGGAACAGAGGAAGGAAGAAGGAAAAAGAAGGGGAAAGAGGGAAGAGGATATACAGCTATAAGGGAATCACCAGGTGGGTGGTAATCTTTCAAAAGCAGAAACACAGATGAGTCCCTCATCTGATAGTTCAGTGGGCTTCAGAAAAGAAAAGGAAGTGGTGTAGGATTTACTTGGTGATAGAAACAATGAAGATATAAACAATAAGGGCCATGGTGAAGTAAAAACAAAAGGTTTACCGATTCATTGGTCGTGATGAAAATATGAACTCCTCTTTCAGTTTAACTGAAGTCATGGGCAGATACATATTTACATTAGCATATACTTTCAACAGATAAAACATGCTAGGATTATGAGGGTTACCTTTGTATGTGAAGGCCAAGAAGGGACAAGTAAGTTGTTTTAAAGAAAATGAATTCAAAGACAAGAGTATTTTGAGTTACTATCAATAACTAGATTGTCAGGGTTTCAGTAAAAAACAAACCAATGAAAAAACCCAAAACTTAAACAAGATTGCTCTGAGTGCCTGTGAAATGGACAAACGCATGGTAATTACCTTGACCTTGTTAAAACAGTCCTCAAAGAAATTAGGGATCATCTCCCATCTTCTAGCAAGGGCTTCCATCTGCATTAGTGAACTGCTTGGCCTCCAGGACTGAGAACTCAGACAGGAACATGACCATGGAAGGTAACATGTCCAGAAAAAGCCAACTAAATGGGACACACCATATTGAAATGGTGCTTAGGGCTGAAACAATTAGAAAGCACCACAGATAATACACAGAAAGAGTACTCTCTGGACAGAGTAGCCAAATCTCCAGACATACTTAATTTACAAGCTTTGTGCACCATCGGTTCTGTAAGAACTGTTTTTCTTGAGTAAATCTGACTAATAACAGTAGCAGCAACTGATAAACACAGATCACAAGAATTTTTCATACTGCTTTAGTTCTATTTCCTTAAAATGCCTACTCATTCATTTTTATTGGAAATTTACAATATTTTCTCCGAGACCATAAAATAAAAAAGCATGTGAAGAATGATGTATTAAGCACTTTAAGAAAAAAAAAACCAATATGAACTCACCTCTCAAAACAAGCACAAAATTTAATTCTTCCTTTTTTTTTTATTTATAACTATTTCCTAACATTTTTGCCAGAGAACGTGCATTTCTTGTGCAATAAAAACAAAGGCAACATTCTTACCGTGTTTACCATTTCATCGAAAACTTCTTGAGAGATAAAATGATAATCAACTCGATCCCCTTCTCCAAAGTAAGGTGGTCTTGTGGTATGACAGGCCCTGAAATCATAAAACAGATCATCCTAGTCTATTTCTAACTGGAAATTCAAAATGGAAAAGGTTTCAGTATAAAGTATGTTTTAAAAAATGAAGTTAATCCACAAATCATAAATCATAAAGTAATACACTTGTGAGAATATGTTGGTTTCAAAGTGCTAGATTATATTCAGTTGCTATCATCTGTAAGGATTATATAAAATTTGGATCATCCATACCAAATTTTTACTCATTATTTATCACCTTCTGAACCTCTTCCTCTGCCATCATGTAATAATACTTTAAGAAGTAAATCAATACTTATCATTTAACTATTTTCCACCCACCTGCTTTCATGTTTAATGTATGAGCCTTTTCCACAGGTTGTCCGTCTCTCCTTCCACCTGGCTGGCCTACTCGTTTCTTAGGACTCAGTTTAAATGTCACCCCTCCAAAAATCCTTTCCTGACCTCTATGGCTGGATTATTCATCGCTTTATATTTCCACAGCCTCAGCGTCTGTGCCAATTGCATTTCAATTATATGTTCAGGGCCCATCCCCTCCACCACTTGAGGGTAAATCTGTCTCATGTGCCCTGTGCTTGGTCCATATCCACACTGTGTATAAACCTCCTGTGGCAATCCACGGTGCCAGTGCTGAACAGAAGTCTCAACTCAAGCAAAGAGGCCTTTTCTCTCCACTGTCTGAAATAGCCTCCCCATCCTACCACACCGCTCAACTACTGTCTATCACCAGAACTGCTTTCTTTTATATATTTATCTGGTTTTTTTCCCATCTTTCCCAGCAGAACATATGAATCATAAGGGGAGGACCATGTCTTATTCACCACTGCATTCCCAAAGCCTGGCACACAGTAGGCATTTGATAACATTTTGTAAAGTGAATGAAAAATGAAACATGAGAAGTGGAAAACAGCTGCTAAGAACTCCCTTTTATAGATGACTACAAAAATGACTCCTCTAAGGTCACACAGCAGGCCAGTGTTGGTCCTACAACAAGAATATGGTGGTCCCAACCACCAGGACTCTTGAATTCATATAATTCTGCCTTCCACTGTTAAGTGCAGGAAATGCAAACTGACTTTTAGATTTTCCTGTAGTTTTAAAATAGGAGATGAGAGCCAGGCACAGTAGCTTATTCCTGCAATCCCTGTACTTTAGGAGGCCAAGGCAGGAGGATTGCTTGAGCCCAGGAGTTCAAGACCAGCCTGGGCAACATAGTGAGATTCTGTCTCTACAAAAAAATTTAAAAATTAGCCAGGTGTGGTGGCACGTGCCTGTGGTCTCAGCTACTCAGGAGGTTGAGATGTGAGGCTCACTTGAGCCCAGGAGTTTGAGGCTGCAGCGAGCCATCATTGCCCCATTGCATTCCAGCTGAGGCAACAGAGCAAGACCCTGTTTCAATAAATAAATAATAAAACAAGAGATGAGACTAGCTAGACACTTGACATGTTATTTCATTTATTTCTTACAAAAACCATGAGCTAAGTATTATTTCTTATTTTTATTTTATAGATAATGAAACTGAGGAACAGCTATTAAGGAATGCTACTAAGCAGCAATGCCAAGATGACTCAAAAGTCAATTCTTGTTAATATTATACTAATTCAGACAGTAAAGTTGCAACCTCAAAAGACTTTTCATTGCAAAGCCAAAGGCAAATAAATGTTTATAATTCATACCACTGCTCCCTTTCCATTATACTCAAGAATTAACTGTACTAATAAATTTTAAGGTCTTAACATCATATTTAAATTACATACTCAGGAAAGAGAGCACATTCTAAGAGAAGGCTGTCAAAACACCGTGGCATTTGTTTTGTTGTTTGAATACATTGGCATTTCTTCACACGCCTTAGCAGAGACCTGACACCCTCTGTCTATTGGCGTCCTTGACAGTCAGGGAAGATAAATCAATAGCTTGGCACCCTTGCAGCAAACCCTTAGCATAGCCTGTACACATTATGCTGAACTTACAGTTCTCAACAAAGGAATTGAGTGGCAAGAATTTCTTCTGAATTTCTCAAAGAAAGACAAAACAAAGAAGCAATTTGAAGCTTCTAGGCAGGTAAATAAAGAGATGGCTCCACTGGTGTGCAGAATGCTGATGACAGAGCCTGCAGCCACTGCAGACTTTCTATTAAGAAGAACCTAAGATGATCTGTGTTTTTGAATTTGTCATCCAATTTCCACATATACAAATGTTCACTGTGTTATATGCTGCCCAAATATGAACATCTCAAAAAGAAAATGCTTCACAGTGAAGGCAACATTTCACTCAACTTACATAGGAAAAATGATACCAAATCCTAGACAAAGAAATTTGCTCGAGCCAGGACTTTCAAAATTCTTCTTTTCCCTTGTCTAAATCTTTCTGCAGGTTCATTATTTACTAATTAATTTACTAGTTAAATTATGGTTTGTAATAGGAGCCATAATTCCAGTAATTTCACTCGACACAGAAAAGGACTGAGTTAGAGATGAACCCCAGACTCCAACTCTGGTCCTAAAAGTCTAAGGGTGCCAATTCATGGCCAGGTGTCACTGAAGCTACTACCAAACCGAATTCACAGAAAGGAGATGACCAAGAGGAAAAGGAATTGGAAGGCCAGGCCAAATAATGGAATCCCAAAATATCCAGGGAAATGTAACAGGAAGAAAAGATATCTAAGAAGAGCTAGCAGGTGGATGAGGAAGTAGAATTTTTTTCAGTGTCATTCAGAAGCATGCAGATTTAGAATCTTAATTCTGAACCAGATTGCCTCAGGAAATAATGAACTTGTTACTGCAAATATTTAGGCAGAGGCTTGGCTCTGAGCACATCTGAATTCAAGCACATTACAGCACATCATATTATTAGTAAGTGAGCTCTATCAATGGGTAGCCACAAAAGCCCAGGTATTACTAGAGGAATGTGGGAGGCAAATGAAATTGGTCTGAACACCCAATGCAGATATATGTCAATAGCTTGCTGGACACAATTTAAGTAATCCTCCACACAAAAGATTCCAGCACATACTGTATCTAAGTATCAAACTCCATGAAGCCACTATTCTGCCCACTTTTCAGTAACTACACACCATTTTCTGACTCACGCTACCATCACCAGTCACTACATTCTACCTGGTGTTCTTGTCTCCAGACTTCCTTCCCTAAGCCCTTTCCCAAACTGCCACCAGGATACGGTTTTTAAAATGCAAATGTGATCACATCATTCCCCTCCCTGTTTAGAAATCCTTTATGACCAGACCCCTGTCTGTCCTTCCAGTCTTAACTTTTGCCATCTCCCTTGATAGTCCAAGCTGAGCCAAATGCTGTACTCTCTGCCTAGAATACACCCCCAACTCAAGCCACACTTCCCACTTCTCTTTTATTTCTATCTCAGAGGCTCTTTACCTCCCTCATCATAGCACCCATCAAACTATCTTGTGAGCATTGACCTGTTTACATCCCATACTACTTTGTAAGCTGCCAGGAGGAGAAGACCCATACCTGTTCATTTCACAGTTTCATCACCCACATGTAGCATTTGCTTGATAAATATTGAATGAATAAATGAACCATTCTACAAATTTGTCACATGTGTATAAACAGACACATTAGCTGAGACTGCATTTAGATTGCTGCAGCTCATATCATCTCATGTAGCTAAATATCTGTGGTCTTTTATTTTACTGTATTACAATGCTAAAAATAAAATATATTTAGTAGTCAACCTCATAAGAAGCCTATGAAAATAGAGATGGCTATAAAATAATGATCTAAAAAAGAATAAAGTTTTTCTTTCAGGGCCATTCAGATCACTTTCATGGCCTTAAATCTAGAAGATAGACAGGCATGCTGACATTGTTTTGTGTTGCCCTCATTATCCGGCACTTTTCCAGGAAGTCACTGATTCATGGGTGCTCAGCTAGAAATCAATAGAGAGACTTTGAAGAAAGTAAATGCATATCTCCAGGTCACCCGTAACTAATACTGGTAAAGAAAGTATTAGAATACTACTACTAATTCTACTTTTTTTCCAACATATTTCTAAACATATTTCTAAAACCAAGAACAAATAGTAAAATCAAAACCTAACCACAGCAAAATCTCTCAGCCACACCAATATTTGTTATGTGACTGAGTTACGTTTTCAACATTTATATAACTGGATATGCAACTTAGTGTGCGAAAATGTCATTGAATGTCTCGATATTGGGTCGATGCAATTTAGAAAGGAAGTAAAATACCAGGAAAAAATTAAATGAGGAAGAGGGAAAGAAATGATTCAAGCAAATGGTGGAGAAAGTGCCTTTGTAAATGCTTTTATGTTTCACCATGAGACTCTATTCATGCCTTTTTTCTTTTTACATAATTAAAAATCAATAAAACTTATGTTGGATAAAGAATAATAGAAAAGAAAATCTAAACAAGAGCAATGACTTGCCCTTGAGAATGTGAGAAGGTGCTTTGGTTTTATTTTTAAATTTTAACTAGAAAGTTGCTGCATATAATGGTAGCACTATCTTACTTTCTCAATGGATAAAGTAACTACCTAACACCCTTTTTCATCTGATGCATAGTCTTTTATCCATGCCTTGATGAAATTCTTAGAATAATCTGCCATTGAACAAACCTTGACCTCTGCCTTCATGAGGATGACAGTGAATGGTTGGATGGTGCTTCTGAACCTCTGAGGGAGGTAGATGAATGAGTTTGTAGTTGGGAGGGGGGCAGTTAGGAGTATCTTTCTACTCACCGCTAATTCCAGCCAGAAGAGAAAAATAGTAGTGGCAGCAGTAACAGTACTGGAGCATGAAGCTAATTTTAGGATTCTGTTTGGCCATCTTGTGCCTCCACCTAAATTTCATATAGCACTAATTATCTAAGGTCTGAGTCCCCCATTAGATTACAGATTTCATTAAGGCAACGACCTCACCAATCTTGTTCCTGCTGTACCCTCAGGGACTAGCACAAGAGAGGAAATCAATAAGTATTCATTGAAAGAATGAACAAGTGGATGAATCCATTCATCTCTGCATAGCTCCATCAGTGGAGGCTGGGGAAAATCACCCATGCTTCTTATTGTAGTCCTTTCTATGATCTGTTGCTCACAATGCCATTAATTCAGCCAACCATTTACTCAATCAGTCAGTCAGTCAGTTATTTAACAAATATTTATTACACACATATTAAGTGTCTGGCCATATACTGGGCATTGAGAACTCAATGGTGAACAAGGCTGACATGAGCCCTACCCTCAATGGGCTACATACAAGTAAGGAAAGCAGACATTAAATCAACTCATCACAAGCATGATGGATAAGCATTCTAATTAGGGAAATAAAAGATTTAATGAAAATGAGTAATTGGGAGTCCTCGCCAGATAAGAATGTAAGGGCAAATTGGCTCCAAATCTTGATGATGAGTCAATAAGCACCTCTAAAAACATATCCAACAAAGCATGTCTTGGCAGTAGCATATCACAAAGAAATAAACAGGACTGGGCTACCAATCATTTGCTACATAACTGGTATCAGAGATGTGAAAGGAACTGGAGAAAACCTTGGTTCCTCATAGGTCACTTTGGTTTGCTAAAAAGTTCCAAATTTATGCATTAGAAAATAGCATATACTCTTTTGCCCTAGTTTGACCTTCCATTCATTGTGTTCAGCTTATCTTTTAAAACAGGTTCAGTACATCCACAGAAACATAATGTACTCTATATTTTTATTCTAACATTAACTTTTAATTTATTTTTGTTACTTCAGGGTATTTAAAATATATTAATCAATAAATTATTCCATAGTGTTTGTGGCCTAGAGTTGTTCAAATAAAGGATGTAATTTTAAATATCTAAATAAATGGACCTGTTTGAAATAGTGTTTACATTGTTTGAACATGTGTAGCTTCAAGGAAGGAATTTTTTTGTTTTGTAATAGCATTAGGAAATAATTTGCGCTTATTTTTCTGGCTGTCCTATATATCTTCGTAGTCACATCCTCAGTTCACTGACAGGCACCACTAATCTAAAAGTAATTTATTTGCCATACATAAAAAATACAAGAGGAAACCAGTTTAAGAGATGACAGACAATTCTAAATTTGAGTCTCCAAAACCTCTGAAAAAAATCTTTTTTTTTTTTTTAGTAACAGAAAACATATATATATATGTATTTATTTATTTCAAAGGTAACTTGTTTTACTCAAACTATTTACAACAAAGGGCAGAGTAGAGACATGAATGGCTGCACAAGTTATTTTAATTATAAATTAATAAAAGCCTACATTAAATTCATCTTATTAACTACTTATGAGACTGTATAAAAACTGATGAAGCCAACATTATTTGGTACTTCAGTTACTTCCATTCGCTTCAACTTAACTATTCTTTCTAAGTCTCGCTCTGTTGCCCAGGCTGAAGTGCAGTGGCACAATCTTGGATTCTCATGTCTCAGCCTCCCAAGCAGCTGGGATTACAGGTGTGTGCCAATACACCCAGCTAATTCTTATACTTTTAGTAGAGACGGGATTTTGCCACGTTGGCTGGGCTGGTCTCGAACTCCTGGCTTCAAGTGATCCGCACCCCTCAGCCTCCCAAAGAACTGGGATTAAAGGCATAAGCTACTATCCTCAGGCTCTAAAAAACTTTTTAAACTCCGTTGGAGTTTTGTGTGTGTGTGTGTGTGTGTGTGTGTGTGTGTGTGTGTGTTCTGATGGTTCCAGTTTTTGGATATGTTCCTCTATTTTAACTGGGTCATTAAGACATCACTAAGCAAAATATTTGCTCCAGAAAACTTGAAGTGTATTGAATGCTAACCTGAAGGAAAGAAAAAGAAAAACTTGCTGCCCCTTCTTCCTTCCTCCTGAAATATACCTCAAAAGAGGAAGACCTGTCAGAGACAAAGAAGCTCAAGTGCTGTTGGCACATGTTCCAAGCTCAGACAGGACAGTCTGTTCCTGAACACAGATCTGCCCATCACACATCACAACATGGTGATTCACGCTGTCATACTGCAAGGCAACAGGAGAAGCCTGCCTTCAAATGCCATTATGCTTAATTAAAAAGATGTTTATTTTCAAACCCTGGAGGGTGATTTGGGCTGAAACTGAATCAAGTTAAGCATTTGGAAAATTAAAGTTAAAAAAAATACAGTGTATATTACAGTATAATAAATGACAAAGAAGCTGATAAGCCTTTTATGGAAAAGGTGGGGAACAGCATGAATGAGCTATGCTGGTTTGCTTGCTTATTTTTGTGGGGAACAGGGGAGTCATTGCTGTATGTTTACTGTCTGCTTCACAAAAGAAAAATTATTTTGTTTTGGCCAGGCGTGGTGACTCACACTTGTAATCCCAGCACTTGGGAGGCCAAGGTGGGCGGATCACGAGGTCAGGAGATCGAGACCATCCTGGCTAACACAGTGAAACCCCGTCTCTACTAAAAGTACAAAAAATTAGCTGGGTGAGGTGGCAGGCACCTGAAGTCCCAGCTACTTGGGAGGCTGAGGCAGGAGGATGGCGTGAACCCGGGAGGCGGAGCTTACAGTGAGTGGAGATCGCACCACTGCACTCCAGTTTGGGTGACAGAGCCAGACTCCGTCTCAAAAAAAGAAAAATTATTTTGTTTCTTCCTGCTATATGGTAAGTTCTTCTATTGCTAGAAGTATACTTTAGCAATCATCTTTACCGTATTGATTAGAATGGCACAAGAATCAAGATTCTATCGTTCCAAAACCAGGTAATCACATTGATCCAATTTTATCAATAATTTACCGTCAAGGATTAATATTCGCATGGTGCTCTGTCCTTACCAAGAGTTAATATCTATTGACCATTCAATTTACTTACCACTTTTGGTTTTGCTATAAAGTGTAACTTAAATATTAAGTTGTTTTGTACATTTCTGAACTTGCTTAAAATTAATAGCCAACATTAGCAATATCAGAGATTTTACTAGAAATGAACTATTGATACCTCCAATAATTCAGATAAATTTCCAAGTCTTAACAAGCCAATAAACAAACTTACCCGTATCTGAAGTAAGTGCTAAACTGTCTGCAGAGGCGATGGGCAAGTTCTCGTTTCCCACAAGCTGTAGGACCAGCTAGTATCAGCATGGGATAAGGGGCATCCAGGCTGGGAAGAGTGCTACAACACAGGAGCAGAGTCAGTTCTCCTACTGCAGCCAGGGAGAAAGCACATGAACTACACCCATTAGGCCATCATTAACCCGGCTGAATGAGGACTCGCTATAGAAGACACTGCGTAGAAGAATAGTTGTCCTTTCCGGAAACAGATTGATTATATGTCAAAAATCATATTCAAAGCATAGATAACAGTATGAGGTAAAATATGAACTTCTGTAAATTTGCTTTAACATGACTTTTAAAGGAAAACTATTAATATTTATTGGTTCTTGATTGCTAGAGTGAAATATTCCTCCCCAAAACTGATCAATGAAAGAAATGACTGTTAAAGTTAAATAAGACTGTAAAGTTAAGATAAATATTCATAACTACTGAATTAGAATGCAGGTATGCAAAGCCAACTTAACAGTAATAGCTAAAATTTACCTGAGCAATTACTACGTGCCAGGAAACATTCTAAGAGTCATACATACATTACCTCATTTAATTATCACAAGAAGCTAAAGAAGATGTTTCTGTCATTATCCCCTTTTAACGTATGAAGAAACTGAAGTACAAGGAGGTTAATTAACTTGCTCAAAGTGATAGTTAATCAGGTAGAGCTGATATACAAATGTAGGCTTGACTGCCAAGCCTGAAGACTGGACTAAAGAATGAATTCATTAATAAAATCTCCTGCAGCTGGGTGTGATGGCTCACGCCTGTAATCCCAGCACTTTGTGAGGCTGAGGCAGATCACCTGAGGTGAGGAATTCGAGACCAGCCTGAGCAACATGGAGAAACCCTGTCTCTACCGAAAATACAGAATTAGCCGGGCATGGTGGTGCACACCTGTAATCCCAGCTACTTGGGAGGCAGAGGCAGGAGAATCTCTTGAACCTGGGAGATGGAGGTTTCAGTGAGCTGAGATGGTGCCATTATACTCCAGCCTGGGCAATAAGAGTGAAACTGTCTCAAAAATAAAAATAAAAAATAAAATAAATAAAAATAAAATCTCTTGCAACACACTGAACGATGTGTTTAGACTCTACTCATGACACAAATTGTAGCAATCTAGAATCAAATATAAAGTTTTTAAAAACCACATGGCTGAGGTGTGGATTCTGTGAAGATGAAGGTGTAGATTCTGAGTAGAGTCTGTGGAAACAATGAAAGAGCATAGTTTTTCAGTCTCTCTGAATTCCCACAGAAAAACAGAAAAACTTGAGAACAAAAGCCTAAGGCAAACATATATAAGTACATGAAACGGTATCACCAAGAGCCACGGACCCACAAAACCTGTGTGGTACTGGAATCAACGCAGGAGGAAGAAGAAGGAAGCAATGGGCAGCATCTGACAGATCTGAGAGCAAGTGAACCCCAAAACAGCCACTGTGTACCTGCCGAGAGCAGGCAGGCTGAAGCTGTATACATGCGCAAAGGCCTGGACGTGAATGTTCATGACAGCCCTATTTGCAATCACCCAAAACTGGAATCAGTCCAGATGTCTTTCAACAGGTGAACAATTCAAGTAACCGTGATACCGCCATGCCATGGAATGCTACATGGCAATAAGAAAGAATGAACAATTGACTCATGCAACAACTTGAATGGATTTCCAGGGAATTAGTCTGAGTGAAACAAAGCCAATCCCAAAAGGCTATGTACTGTATGATTCTATTTATATTACATGTTTGAAATAACAGCATTATAGATAGAGACAGGGACAGATTAGTGGTTTCCAGGGGTTAGGGAAGATGAGGGGGAGGGAGGTGCTACGGCTATTACAGAGTATTACAAGGGATCCTTGTGATGAAACTGCTCTATAACTTGACTGTAGTGGCGCTAAGATAAATCTACACATGTGATAAAATTGCACAGAGGTAAACAGAACTAAAGACAAAAGAGTACATGCAAAACTGGTGAAATCCGATAAGGTTGGTGGATTTCCTGGTCAATTTCCTTGTTTTAATGTTCTGCTATAGTTATGCAAGATATTACCATTGAGGAAAACTGGGTGACTGGTTTATAGAATTTCTCTGTATTATTTCTTACAACTTCATGTGAATCTACAATTACCTCAAAATATATTTTTTTCAAAAAAATAACTAAGAAAAAGAAAGTGACAAATATTGAAAATAAGCAAAAGAGATCTTCCTGAAGATGAAAACCAAAGCAAAGGAACAGAAAACAGAGGGTATACTTCAAAAAACCTTCCCTGAAATTAAAAAGAAAAACAAAAACAAAAAAAAATCACTATATATTGAAAGCGCACACATTATACCCGAAATATCAGCCCAGAACTAATACCAGGACATAGTCTAGTAAAATTACTGGGCTTTAAAGAAAAAGAAAAAAAATTCCAATTAGAAAAAAAAAGCACATTACTTATAAGGGAAAGAAAATTAAATTATCATCAGATTTTGACAATGTTTTATGCCAAAAGACAATGGAGTAACATTTTTAATATATTCAAGGAAAAAGGTGTGGGTCATGAATTTTATATTTAGCAGAAATGACTTTCAAGTATAAAGGGCATACATTATTATAACATGCAAGAATTCAGAGGATACTGATCTCATATCCCTTCCTAAGGAATCTACTAGAAAACAAGCTTCATACAACCAAAGTGACTCAAGGGACATCAATGTAACAACTGGTAGTGAGCAACAACTATGTAGTTAGCCAGAGAATTAAGACTAAATGAGAGCAAAGAGGGAGAAAGCACAGTATGTGATGGCTGTAAGTTTTGACAATATAAATATAGTACAACACTATTTTCTAAACGGGGTGGTTGATACTTATATGAAATACATAGAATAGGCAAATTCATAGAGACAAAAGTAGATTAGAGCTTATCAGAGGCTGGGAGCAGAGAAGAACCAGGAGTTATTGCTTAATGGGTACCGAGTTTCTGTTGGGGGTAATGAAAATGTTTTGGAAACAGATGGTAGTGATGGTTACTTAACATTATGAATGTACTTAATGCCACTCAACTGTCCACTTTAAAATTGTTACAGTGGCAAATTTTGTTACATATATTTTACCACAATAAAAAACACGGGAGGGAATTGGTAAATTGTAGGCAAAAAAAAATATTTTTAATGGTTTCAGGAATCATTTTGGTGGTAGTATTAGTACTTGTATTCTGATACCATTGTGCTACAATCTAGGATTTTTTCAAATGAGTAATTATGGGATTTGGTAATTTCATCTTCCTCTGTGTCCCTTAGAACCAGATTTCTTTTCTTGGTGTGGGAAAAAAGGAAATACCCATACAATAGCAAGGAGGTTGAGTAAAAGCTTAACTGTAGTTTTGGAATCAAATTGTAAACATCAAGAATTCAGAAGGTATTTAATCCATCTATCTATAGATAGACACAGGTAGGTCTACCCAAAGAGAGAGAGATAGATATAGATAGAACAAATATAGACAGGTACAAATAGATTGGATGGATGGATGGATGGATGGATGGATGGATGGATGGATGGATGGATGAATGAATAGATGGACAGATGAACTGATGAAAAGATTTACATTCTTAGCTCTTTCCACTAAAAGGCCTCAAAATAAATGACCAACCTGGTAGCAATGAGTATCTTAACCCCCAGACTGGAATGGGAAATACTACTTTTCAATAAAACTGGAGCTTCTTGCAGAAAAGGCTGATTACAGATTTGGGACAGGACATGTACAAGATGAGTCTGGAGAACCTTCTCATATCAGAAGTCTCTATCATGACTACCAGACCAGAGTCAAGGTTTGGTCGTGTCATTTTAATACTGTATCCTCACCTCAATTTTACCAGGAGAGGGGACAGTGATTCCCCAGTAATGCAGCATACAAGTCCCAAAGTCAAGGGTTGGGGTTCCTCTCCTGAATCTTGACTTCTGGTGCTGACAGAGAGCGGTATACTGGTCTAGACAGAGTAGGAAGGGCATTGCAGGCCTGCACATTAGCTACTGGTCCTGTGTCCATGAGTTTCCACAATGAATGCCACTCCATCCTGGAACATCTGGGCCTACTTGGCCTTTGTTCTTGTTTGCCCGACAGCCAGAAATGATCAAGACATATGTGTTTATCAAACACTGCTGCAAATGTCTTTGATATATGTTTTTATTTAAGTGTACCCTAAAGCATGAAACAACTAGCAATACCATAAACTAGAAAAGAAATACAATGAGGAGATAAATGCCCCTCTTTTGAATCAAATGTGCTTTTCCAGATGCATGTAAATAAATGATAATTCATTTCACCTAGAGGGCCACCATAAACACGTAAAACTGTCAATGTCTACATTATTAAATTATATGTAAAAATCATGTCCTGGGTTGCAAAATAAAACATTTTGCTCTCTGTGGGAAACCAGCCATGTGAAGTACAGGAGCAAATACCACATGAAGAAGAGAAGCCATTTATACCCAAGAGATTTTACAAGTATTTTTAAAATGCCTTTGGGTATTGATAGAATTTCTCCATTATACTTATAGCATATATGGCCATCTGCTCCAACAGATTGTTTTAAAAAGATATGGAGAAAGCATGGTAAATCTGTCTTCGAATTCAGAGGTGAGAGACTCTGTTCATGTGCTCCATTGAGCTGGGTGACTCCTCCCTACTGAGTTTATTGCAGCTTAGTGCAAAGACTGCTTCGGGTTTCCCTTAGGCTAGCTGGGCTTCCTTCTAAGGGACTCCCTAATAATGTGAATTCATGGAACAGTCTTTGGCAAGGGTATTTAGCATTCACTCACAGCTGAGGGAAAATTTACAATGCATATAAATTATCACAATTTTCTGTTAAGGTTAAGGTCTGTGTTTCTCTCATAAGGCAGAAAAATTGACTTTTTTTTTTTTTTCCCCAAAGATTTCAGTGTTGTATGGCACAGAATGGCCACCATACAAGGGACCAGACAAACTAGTGAAGATGAATCAACTCATCACCATGCTTGGGAAAATACCAGCAAGCAAGCAGCACATTGCAAGTACATGATATTAATAATATACCATAACGGAGACAATATCATCTATCAAATAAAGACTTGGCCCTTTCCCTGAGAGAAGGGTAAAAAGCAGCATTTATCGGAAATAAAGGGGTCACAAAATAGAGGGCTAGGGGAAATGATGAGGCTGTCTTGTGCTTGCTCACCCTGAATTCTGGCCTGTGGATTCCTAATAAATACCTGTCAAAGATCCTCTGCGGCTGCATCACGCTGTTGACAACATGGGTCAGGTGGTCTTGAGCTGCAAGCACTTCAGAGGGAGGATCATATTTATTCACTGCTGAAACCTTTTCCAGAATTAGAGATGTAAAAGGGAAAAAAAGTTTTGTTTCTAAAAAGAAGACGAAGCTTGAATTTTTCCTTAATGAAATGTTGTATACATGCAGCCAGGTATACAAAATAATTTAACACATGCCCATGAATGTTAGTATTCAGTCTTCATGTTTATGCTAATTTTCCTGAAATTTAAGAAATGATAATTATTTTAAAATATTGAGTGGAGTCTTTTGATCTCCTACTTCTTTATACTGCCTGGTTTGGGAGGGAAAATGACAAAAAAAAGAAAACCACCAAACAAAAACCCACAGCCCCTCTAAAGCCTATGATTACTTTTAATATAGTAAACATTCCAACTTTTAATATGTGAAAAATGAATAAAACTTATAGCTGTAGATTCCAGGTTTTGATGCGTGGGGAATGTTTTCCTCATACCATCTCACCAAGAACAATTCCCACAATCTCAAATTCTACCAAAACTTCCTCTTCATTTAGCATAACTTTCTTCATTCAAGGATATGGGCCTTTTCTTCATAATGTACAGTTCTCCATCCCCTTGTCTTTCCCATTCTTCTAAATACATTATCCTCATCTACCATATGCCATATCTTTACTTAATACATAGTTTTAAATTGTATTCCTTTTGCAAAATGTTAAAGGAAAAGAGGAATCTAATAAGTACCTTTGAGTGTGAGAATAATGACAGTCTGGCATCTGTAACTATTTTTAACCAAGATTTCAGAAAGGCATTTATGAGATGGAATACGTGCCTCTCTACATATTTATACCTGTTTTCATTCCCATTTCAAATTTGCATCCAGTGTAAGAAATCCTTCATTAGTAGAGATTTTGGCTGTCACCAACCACTAAAGCAAGACAAAGCAGTGACCATGAGTTTGAAAAGCAGGGAGGCAGGTGCTAGCATTCAAGGTCTGGTTATTCTGGAATTCTGTGACCAGATGAATCATTATTTTAAAGAGCAGAATTAAGGATTTAAAATATCAGGGTAGTGATTTATTTGAGTACCTTTCGATTATATGGTAGAGTGACATTATAGTACATTTTGTTGTTAAATGAATTTTTCAGGTAACACAGATAGAATCACACACCTTCCAAATAGGATAGTTTTTCAAACTGATAGTCTGACATAAAGCTATGACCTATATAAGTGGAGTGTTGCTTCTGTTCCCTATGGCCAACCTCTTCACTGTACTAACAGCAAGTCATCAGGCCTTTCACTACATTTGTGTTGATACTCACCTTTGCAGAGGGTTAAACAAACAGATCCTAAGACAGGGAAACATTCCCTAAATGAATTAATGTACATATTGTTATGTGTCTTATTTACTGATTATATTGCTTCCACAGCAGGCAACACGAGCTTTTGAGCATATTAACCCATAAACACAATGGTAATGGTATGACATGATTACATACCTTTTCTTCCACTTTAATCTTCTTCTGATCTAATTCTGTTAATCGCAGAAGCATAAAAATTACGGAGAACCAATATTCAGACTTTTCCTATTTAAAATATTAAGAGGACTGCTCAGTTGCCTTCCTTTTCCCAAAATAACAAGCACCAACATTGGGTTTTCATGAGCTTGGGCCTTTCACCGGCTACCTCATCATTCCCACACACACCCTCACAGGGCTATGCATTTCACACTTCCCAGTTCCCTTACATTAACTTAATGCAGACTGTGCCTTGTAACTTATAAAGGTCTTCAAGTGTACACTCTTGTTAATCTCCCTGTGAGATTAGAGATTAACAGGACAGGTGGGTTACCCTCATTTCTTTTTTTAAAATTTAATTTAATTGGCCGGACGAGGTGGCTCACACCTGTAATCCCAGCACTTTGCGAGGCCAAGGCGGATGAATCACAAGATCAGGAGATCAAGACCATTCTGGCTAACATGGTGAAACCCCGTCTCTACTAAAAATACAAAAAAATTAGCCAGGCGTGGTGGCGGGTGCCCGTAGTCCCAACTACTCAGGAGGCTGAGGCAGCAGAATGCCGTGAACCCAGGAGGTGGAGCTTGCAGTAAGCCGAGATCGCGCCACTGCACTCCAGCCCCTGGGTGACAGAGCAAGACTCTGTCTCAAAAAAATAAAATAAAGTAATAATAATAATTTAATTTTAAGTTCTGGGATATATGTGCAGGACGTGCACGTTTCTTACACAGGTAAGGGTGTGCCACGATGGTTTGCTGGACCCATCAACCCATCACCTAGGTATTAAGCCCCACATGCATTAGCTATTTATCTTTATGCTCTCCCTGCTCCTGGCCCCCAACAGGCCCCAGGGTGCATTGTTCTCCTCCCTGTGTCCATGTGTTCTCATGGTTCAGCTCCCAGTTATAAGTGAGAACATGCAGTATTTGGTTTCCTGTTCCTGTGTTAGGTTGCTGAGGATAATGGCTTCCAGATTATCCTCATTTCTAAAGGCTACCAAGCCTCAGAAAGGTGAAGCATCTCATCTAAGATCCCGTGGCCAGTGACTTCAACCCTGTCTTCTAACTCCAACAAGTCTCAATTCTGCCAATAATGAAACTTTAATATTTTATATTATTTTGTTATTATTTATATGCAATATTTCATATTAATTTGTATTGTTTATTATGAATTTTTGTAATAATAAAATGATATTCATTTATCAGATAAACTCCTTATTACTCCCTACCATCAGGATTATCTGCCTTTTGGAAATATAATTAGAGTTTTCGTAGTAAAAAGCTATGCCTCTTTGAGGGGAAAAAAGACATTAGATATTAGCAGATAATCCGTTATATATTAGGTTGGTGCAAAAGTAATTGTGGTCTTTGCCATTAAAATAATGCAAAAACCACAATTACTTTTGTGCCCTCCCAATAGATGAGACCGTATATGAGGTGAATGTACAAAGCTTAGGTGTAAATGTTGGGGGGAAGGTTTTGTGTATAAATCAATTAACATGTGTCAAAGGGCTTGTGATGCTCATTCATGCGTATGCACAAACACCCTTCAGGGATCTGAAACTGAGGTGTGCTGGCCACTTTAAACCCTGCCTCTTACTTTTCCAGAAATGTTTTTAAATTGCCTCTCACTGTTTCTGTCCCAAGGGCAGTTTTTAATTTATAAATCTTTCTTATATATTTTTTCACCTATCTAGACATTTTCATCAAGATACACACAAAAAGAAGGTTACTAAGAGCTACATGCAAAGTCAAGAGCCTGTGGAAACTAACTGAAGGATACAGGTAGAAGAATGGAATGAAGGACAAGCAGACAAGGAAGGAGGGAAGGAGGCCGGGAGAAAGCATCAATCAATGGAGAGAAAGAGAGGGACTCGAAACACAGTCCCCGATCCTTCAAACCCAGAGGTGTGAAGAACTCCTGGGAAATGTATTATTTTGCTCTATAATTATTTTACATATACATCAATTTCATGGCTATATCCAGGTAAATTAGGTATCTAATCTTAGATTTTCTTTCCCTTGTTATAAAATAGGAATCACATTCTGTCTCCACCTATGTCTTGCATTGTCTAATGTGAGAGAACATTGTTCTGTAATCTTATTACCTCTTTCCTGTAACCTTTAGTACCACCAGGGATGAGTCACAAATGACCAGCAGAGCAACTAAATGATATTCAGTTTCAGGCTTTCCTTCACTGACAGTCATGTGACAGCTTGTTAGTCATGAAAGAAGATCTTAAGTCTTAAAAAAAAAACGGTCACTGTAGGTACTACTAAATCCTTCCTTAGAGAGAAGGAAGATAGACAAATTCTAGTCACATTCCTGATATTCTTTTACCAAAAGTACTTCTTAAAGAATTCCTGGCCGGGCGCGGTGGCTCACGCCTGTAATCCCAGCACTTTGGGAGGCCGAGACGGGCGGATCACGAGGTCAGGAGATCGAGACCATGCTGGCTAACACGGTGAAACCCCGTCTCTACTAAAAAATACAAAAAACTAGCCGGGCGAGGTGGCGGGCGCCTGTAGTCCCAGCTACTCGGGAGGCTGAGGCCGGAGAATGGCGTGAACCCGGGAGGCGGAGCTTGCAGTGAGCTGAGATCCGGCCACCGCACTCCAGCCTGGGTGACAGAGCGAGACTCCGTCTCAAAAAAAAAAAAAAAAAAAAAAAGAATTCCTAGATAGTTCCCCTCCACCCTCCCACTTTCTTCTCTCTCTCCCTCCCCTGATATAAGTAATGTCTCACCTGAATTGGATTTTTCAGAAGATTGAGAACTCGAAGGATGGGTAAATTTTTGATGTATTCTATTTCTCTCAGCTCAGCAATCTGTTCAAAGAAAAAAAAGTATCAACAGACTAAATGCACAAACACAACAGAAAACATAACACAATAGGAGCCAGTTTGGGTCCTTTCAATTCAACTTATTTTAAAAATTGCTCTGTCCAGCTTTTTAATGAGAATTCCACAGAACTACACAGAACAAGGGAATGAGTGCATACCCCTTCTATAAATATGCATGCACACAACCACGTTTTCTTTTTTCTTCTCTAGGTAGGGAACAGTAAGTTTCCTCCTCTTACCCACGTTCACTTTAAGGCAGAAATAAAATAGCATTCACAGTCAGAAAAACAGTACAAAAATGCATCCAAGGATGACCTGGTTACCCACCCCACCCCCGTTCCTAGCCCACCAGCCCCCCAACTTCCTTTCCCAATTCTGCTTCTGCCACCCTGGTCATTTGTGATTTTTTTTTTTTTTTGAGATGGACTCTCACTCTGTTGCCAGGCTGGAGTACAGTGGTGTGATTTTGGCTCACTGCAACCTCCGACTCCCTAGTTCAAGCGATTCTCCTGCTTCAGCCTTCTGAGTAGCTGGGATTACAGGCACACAGCACCACGCCAGATAATTTTTGCATTTTTAGTAGAGACGGGGTTTCAATATGCTGGTCAAGATGGTCTCAATCTCCTGACCTTGTGATCCGCCTGCCTTGGCCTCGCAAAGTGCTAGGATTACAGGCATGAGCTACTGCTCCCGGCCAAAGTCTTCTTACTGCATGCACATATATGGCTTTATCACTTTTTCCACCAGAGAATTAATACAAGGAAAGGTAAAAAACTAAAAATCGTATGACGTATTTCTTGATGGGTGTGTACTGTTCACCTTGAACTCTTTAGCTAACTTGTACACTTATGTTTTATATACTTTTCTGTATAGGTTTTATTTCACAATTTTAAAAAGTAGCAGAACAGAAAGAAAAAAAAAATGATTGCTTGACAGTTCCTTAATTTGACCAGGAATAGCAGTTGGGTTGTGGCAGGCCTGAATTCTCCACTAAATTAAAAGCAAATAGGTTTATTAAAATTTTTGTAATTAGCATAATTACAATTTTATATCAAGTGTAGATATTAAACTTTTGCAAAAAGTTAATCATCACTTTTTCATTTCTATTTTTCTCCAAATCATTTCTGCATGCATTGGAAAGCACTCCAACAGAAGGATCACAAATAACTCCTGAGTTATCCAACCACAATACACAATTAAAATGCAAACTAGACCCAAAGCCAAGTCAGAGGACAAACATATGCACCATGTTCAAAGGATGCCATTTTCAAAGATATAATATGAAAGGCGAACACCAGAGTTGCAATCTACAACCTGCACACGTTAATCTTGTTAGAGCAACATTATACTATTATACACATCTTTTTCCATAAGATGACTAAACTGTCCATCAGCCTGCCATTTGGATTATCTTTTTTTTTTTTTTTTTTAAAAAAAGGGATCAATTGTTTTCTATTGTATTATTCAGGGAAGTGGAAAAGTAAACTTGTAAACAATGGATTAATTTTCTTCTAGCATTCCACCTGCTCTTGTTCTTTTTTTTTTTGAGATTGGGTCTCGCTCTGTCACCCATGCTGGAGTGCAGTGGTATGATCACGGCTCACTGCAGCCTCGACCTCCCTAGCTCAAGGAATCTTCCTACCTCAGCCCCCCACCCCCAAGTAGCTGGGACTAGAAGTGTGCACTGTCAAGCTCAGCTAATTTTTGTAGTTTTTTGGAGACAGGGTTTTGCCATGTTGCTTAGGCTGTTCTTGAACTCCTGGGCTTAAGCAACCCACCCACCTCAACTTCCCATTCCCAAGTGCTAGGACTACAGCCATGAGCCACCACACTGGCCTGCTCTTGTTTTTGGACCTAACACTAATGTTAAGAGATGTGCTCCTTCATTTATCACATCTCACCAACAAGTTGTGGCCATGTGCATTTGCATACATTGCTGGTGAGAGTGGAAACTGGTGCATTCTTTCTATAGGGCAACCTGATGTATTTCATGTGTTTCATAAGCTATGAACCAGCTTTCCCACTTCAAGAGGCTTATACTAAAGAGATCATTTGTATCTAATTTTTTTGTAAACATTAGATTTCCCTCAAGGCCATAGTCTCTAAGCATCACCATCCAGATCTAAAGGGAACCACTAAAGTCTTTTCTTTAAAAAAAAATATATATAATATGTAATTTCTATATGTGAAATATTCTATATTCTAATTTTTTGTAAAAAAAATTAGATACAAGAACATTCAGTCTAACATTATCAATAAAAGTAAAAAAAGTGTAAATTCCTAAGAACACCACGATCATGTAATTAAATGGGTAATAGTACAGTCCTATAGTAGCAACACTACACGCTCATTTTAGAGGATAGTGATATTTACAGTGATTGACATGGAAAGATCTTGATATGTTTCAAACACCATGAACACAGTGGTCATGGAATATACAAAATTATACTGCCGCAAGATGTCAGCTGGGATCAGTTGGTTTTTTGAGAGTCAAATGAAAGGGACCCATTTTCCCTTCCTGGCCTTCCATGGGTAGGATGAGGTGAGAGGGGAGAAGGTATGGGGTGGCCTGGCTTCACCTCCCCATGTCTACTGAATTAGCAAAGTGCCACAGATACTGCTTGCCCTGCATGCACCCTCCCTCTCCTGCACAACCTACCCCAAGGACTCCACCCTCACATCTTTTCTCTGCAAAGCCCACAAAGCCAGGACTGTGTACATAACAGACTTTTACAGCAGGAGTAGAGACAACAGCACCCCAAACAGCTTCCAGTGAAATACTGCCAGAAAAGTTATGTTCCTACGGGAAGTTCAGTCATCTGCTGCCAAGAATGTCATCTTAACACAGTTGATCCCCAGACTCCAGTCCAGCCCATTCTCTCACCTCCTTTGCCCCTATTGACGATAGTCCACAACTCCACCCCCAAAGCATGTTGACTTCCTCTTCTTTTCTTCTTTCACCATTTCCCTCAAGGCCATAGTCACTAAGCATCACCATCCAGATCTCAAGGGAACTACCAAAGTCTTTTGTTTTAAAAAAAAATTATATATACATATATAATTTCTATATGTGAATATATATTTATATATGTGAATATATAAAAATATATAAGCATATATAAATATATGTTATATATACACACACACACACATATATTTGTCTTCTTAGAAAACAATTGGGTACAACCATTAAAATTTTTTTCACTGCCACATTTAAACATAAATCTGTGCAGAAAAATATTTTTCAAACTGCAGGGAACCTATCAAGTAGCTGATGATGTTGGTAAGTGCATTACTGGAATAAGAATCAACAGATGGATCAATGGAACAGAATAAATACTCCAGAAACAGATCTTTTCAGTATTGGTTTTGTTTCACAATTTTAAGAAGGGGGAAAAAGAAAAAACAAGATTGCTTGACTTCCTGAATTTGGCCAGGGTTAGAATTTGGGTTGCAGCAGGCCTGAATTCTCCACTAAACTAAAGACAACTAGTTTTATTTAAGTTTTCTGTATCTTAGTAGAATCTTAAGAGAAATAAGAATGGTGTATATTTAAAAGATGAACCACAAATATTTTTCAAACTGTGGGGATCTATCAACTAGTTGATGACGTTGGTAAGTGCATTACTGGAATAAGAATCAACAGACAGAGCAATGGAACAGAATAAATACTTCAGAAAATATTTATCTCTGTATCAGTGAGAAAATTAGTCTTATTCAATAAAACTATTTGTTAAATGAGTTAATTAAGGTGAATTGGTTAGCGTAAGGCTGGGGATATAATGAGTCCTCAATAAATGATAGCTGTTATTATATTACTATTAGATATTGAAAAAAGTAAATTGATTTTTTACATTTTTAGTTATTGTGGATACATAAGAGTTGTACATATTTATGGGGTAAATGTGATATTTTGGTACAAGCATACAATGTGTAATGATCAAATCAGGGTAACTGGGGTATCTATCACCTCAAGCATTTATTATTTCTTTGTGTTAGAAATGTGACAATTCTATTCTTTTAGTTATTTTGAAATATACAGTAAAATATGATTAACTATAGTCACCCCATTGTGCTATTGAATACTAGATCTTATTCCTCCTATAAATTAAAATGTTTGTTTCAATTATACCATAAAATAAATTATGGATTAAGAGTTGAAAGGTAATAAAAGAAACCAGGGGGAAAAAGTTTAGGTGAACACCTAACAGATTTCAGAACAGAGAAAGACATCATAAACATTTTTAAAATAATAAAGGAAGACACAAAGAAAAATATTGATGGACTTCAGAAATTACTTTCAAATGTGTAGCAAAAGTACAATGAGTACAATGAAAAGTAGAATGATAATAATATAAATGATAGTCAACGGCATGAATAGACAATTTCTAAAAAGAAAACTAAGTGTCTAACAAACAGGTCAAAAAAATGTTTAACCTCATGGGTAATCAAAAATTTTTATATAAAATAATGCAAAATACTGTTTTTCTCTACCAGAGTGACATAATTTTTAAAAGATATTTGCTCACAAAGGTGTAGTAAGATACACTTATAATATAGTATTCTAACTGGTAGGATATTAATTAGTATGAACCTGTATGAAATATAGTAAGAGTCTTAAAAATGCCTATATCCAGTAATAGTATTTCCAAGAATCTATCCTAAGTAAATCATTTAAAATATACTTAAAGGTTTATATATAAGAATATACGCTACAACAAATTTTAAACATAAATTTCAATAAGTAAATGACTCAATAAATCCTGACATATCCATTCAATAGAATATTTTACAGTATTAATCAGAATTCTGAAATGTTGGGACAATTTATTTCCTACCTTGGAATTAGATGCCCACCTCACACTACCCACAAAAGTAAATCCCAATTGGATTAAAGACTAAATATGAAAAAACAAAACTTGAAATTACAAGAAAATATATGAGAATATTTAAAACCTGGGGTATAGAAAAATTTCTTCAATAAAACATAAAAAGCAGAAATTACAAAAGACCGTAGCGAAGAATAACTTTCAGACCTCATACTCTAGTCCCCAGACATAGAATTTTACTTGATATATAAGTTTTCTAGGGTTTACATAACAAACTACCACAAACCTGGAGGCCTAAAACAACAGAAATTTCTTCCTTCCACAGTTCTGGAGACCAGCAGTCTGAAATCAAGGTGTCAGCAGTCCCGCGCTCTCTCAGAAGGTTCTAGAGAACCCTTCCCTGCCTTCTCCAGCTTCCAGTAACTCCAGACCTTGCTTGGCTTGCAGCAACATAACTCTAATCTCTGCCCCATCTTCGCCTGGGTCATCTCATGGCCTTCTCTGTGTGCGTGTGTCTTCTTCCCTTCAGCCTCTTATCAGGACATTGGGTTTAGGGCCACCCTACATCCAGGATGTTCTTCTCTTTAGATCCCAAACTTGATTACATCTTCAAAGATCCCTTTTCCACATGAGGGGACATTCACAGTTTCCTGGGGTAGGCTTTTTGGAGGAGAGGGGCACACAATTCCACCTGCTATACTTAGTAAGGATTAGCTTCCAAGAGAAGTGGCTCCACGGACAGGGCTTGCCTTCTGTCAGACAGCTGGCACAGCATGCCCCCACCCTGCTGTTGGAATGAGACACTCTGCCTCTAAGGTTTAGGACAAGATAAAGAACCATGCACCAGGGGTTCTGGATGACAGTAAGGAGGCTGGATGGCAGCACTGTCACCCAGTCACCTGAGTCACCTAAGTTGCAAACCCAGGAGTCGTCCTCAAACATTTTCTTCCTCATCCACCACCTCCAATCTGCCCTAGTTATTCTTCCTCAGAAACACCTCTAGACCCCAGCCTTCCTTCCCCTTCCTCACTACTGCTACCTGATTGAAGGCCCTCATCCACTCAGCTCAAACCACTCCTCTGATCTCCAGTCACCATCTCCCTTCTCTGCCCTGTAGGAAAACACTCGAGCCTCACTTCTTATACACAATCATTCCAGAATCTCATCCCATGCATCTCAAACATCACCCAAGCACTTGATAGAAGGGACGCAAATCTGGGTATTCCTGAGAGTTCCTGAGGGTCCTGCATTCAGTCAACAAATATTCTTTGTTTTTTTTTAAGAGACAGGGTCTCGTGATGTTGCCTAGGCTGAGGTGCAGTGGTGTCATAATAGCTTACTGCAGCCTCAAACTCCTAGACTCAGGCCATCCTCCTGCCTAACCTCACAAGTAGCTGGGACTACAGGTACATGTCACCATGCCCAGTTATTTATTATTTTATTTTTTTGCGGTGGGGGAAGAGATGGGAGTCTTGCTGTGTTGCCCAGGCTCGTCTCAAACTCCTGGACTCAAGTGATCAGCCTACCTTGACCTCCCAAAGCTCCAGGATTACAGATGTGAGTCACCATGCCTGGAGCCAAGACAACAAATATTCTTCAGTGCCATCTCTGAGCCAGGCATTGCTCAAAGTGAACAAGATAAAGTCCCTGAGCTCTTGAAGCTAACATTCTAGTTGGAAAGCCAGTGAACTCTAACAGATGTGAAACTAGAATATGCAATATGACACAATCTCAGGTAATAGTAAGTACTAATGATAAATTAAAAAGTGTAAAGGGATAAAGAAAACAGGGAGGGGGTGCTGGAGAGGCCAGAGGGGGGTCAGAGGCCATTTTTTGTGAGAGTTTGCCACAGGCTTAAATGAAATGAAGTGAATTTTTTTGAAGATGAGGGGAAAAGCTTCCAGCAGAGACACCAGATGTTATGAAGCTCCAGAGGTGGAAATACGCTGGATCTGCATGAGGATCAGAAGAAAATGGCTGACTTAACATTCCCAGTCCTTCTGCAAGGAAGCACTCACCCCGCCAGCTGCCCCTGAGAGTGCTGGTCTCCATCCCCAGTCACATAAACTGGCCACTGACAGCCAGTCCTACGTAGCCGGCCTAACCAAGTCAGATGGCGAGGAACATGTGGTCTCCTGGTCAATGGCCGGCACTCTACTCAGTGAGCCAGTGCTAAAGCAGGCAAAGGGCAACTATCCCTGCTGACCCCATCATCATGGAGCCAGGGCACCAGGAAGCAGGCCAAGTCCATCACTGGGATATAAGCAT
This sequence comes from Macaca mulatta, assembly GCF_049350105.2. Classification (NCBI taxonomy): domain Eukaryota; kingdom Metazoa; phylum Chordata; class Mammalia; order Primates; family Cercopithecidae; genus Macaca; species Macaca mulatta. The sequence goes on along the minus strand of NC_133408.1, from coordinate 173,867,300 downwards.
TAAGAAAGGGGTCGGGGCAAAGGAGAAAGTCACATTCACCTTGATCTGAGAGTTCAAAAATTGTTTCTAAAAGTAATGAAGCAGCATCAAAACCTGGACTCAAAGTGTGCACCCATTAGCACTCTCCGCAGAGAGCCAAGACTATCCAGAGAGCAGTTGCTGAGCAGATCAGGATTTCCTGCCTTGGGCATCACCTTTGGGTGTAAGGAGGCCAAAGACCTCCAAGGGGCCCTCCCTCCTATTTGCATCCCAGGGCAGGAGTATGTTGGCCAGGTGGAATGGAGATTGACTTTAGCAGGAGATCTGATCACACCAGCATCAATGGTATGCCTCTGCATCAATGTTTTCAGCCCCTGCAGGCCCCAAGGACTCACCTAGTCCAACCCTTCTCATTATAGGCCTAACCTAACAAACCTAAATCCAGAGAGAAATAAAGTTCACTTAGAAGTCTGATTGGGTTTAATGCCCCCAAAGTTCCTTTTGCTCACATATGTGAAGAGAAGTGTGAGCCAAGGTTCAATGAAGAGGGGGGTAATGCACATTGCTTGCCAGGGACATTAAATGGCATCTGTCTTTGAACAACAAGAAGCAAGGGGTCCTCGTCAAAGAATGTTCTGCCTATACAAAGCATCACAAAAATAGAGTGGAATAATGGCCTTCAGCTGCCATTGTCCCCGTCAGCATTCAAGGAGAATGATTTAGAAGGAAAGCCAGAGCACTGCAAAGAATGAAGAGACAGGAAGCTCTGGGAGGAGCACTTTTATTACTTAGGATTCAAGTTGTCTCCATGCTTCCATTGCTTTATGAGTATTACCTTGCGAAATCCTCACAAAAATTCAGAAAAGTAATTGGGAACCGACAGTGTGAAATAATGACACTGAGACTTAGAGAAGTAAGACAGCGTTTTTCTAAGTCACTCCCAAACTGATATCTTGCTTCTAGAAGAAAGGACTGAGGTTATAATAGAGCTAACAGTTTGGGATATGTTTTAAATGCTGGAAATGATGTAAAATCTAACAAGACTACAGAGTAGAGGGTAACTAAGGTCCCCAAATCCCCAGCTGATGGTAAACATTCTCAAGTGGCCTTAAAAAGATGTTCAAATGATCACATGTGGGTGCTACAATGTCTCAACTGCTAAAACCAAGTACATAATACTGATGCAGTGCTACCATAAAACAATATTCTTAATGTCAGATTAATCATATGAGAAGCAGAAGCTAGGTTATGTTTCTGCCTAATGATAAATTTTCCACCCCTGATACACAGTATTCTCAGTAGTCCTGGAGAGTTCTCTGAGGAACTCTCCTGAAGCCTCAAAGAATATTTCAAAGTACTTCTGGTTGCTCCTCAACCTGCCCAGGGGGGAGCTGGGGAATAAGGTGATTGTTACAGACCTCATGGGTGCCAAAGGATCCCCCTTTGGGACACGTGGCCATTTTTTTTTAACGGATCCTCTTTAACATTTGAAAATTATAAACTCCTTTCTTCACATGATGATACTCCTCTTTTTTCTTTAAAGTTTGTCAAATACAATTTGAAAAGTCTCTTGAAATGGAGGAGAACGACATACTATTTGTGAGGTGTTTCTAGATCTGCACTGTCCCATATGATAATTACTAGCCACATGCAGCTGCCCAGCACTTAAAATATGGCCAGGATGAACTGAGACATACTTTAAGTGTAAAATACACAACGGATGTCAGAAATTTAGTATGAAACAATAGAAAGTTAAATATCTCATCAATAAGTCTGTATGTAGATTACATGTTGAAATGAAAACATTTTGGATCTACTGGGTTAAGTAAAATGCATTATTAAAATTAATTTCACCTGTTTCTTTGCACCTTTTTACTGTGGCTACTGGAGAATTTTAGATCACATCTGTGGCTCACATCTGTGGCTCACGTGACGTTTCGCTGAGAAAGCACTGTATTGGGGCATTACAACAGGCCCTTTCAGAAGGGAGGCCCATTAGCATTTTATGTACTATATCACCCTGCAGAGGTTAAGAACATTGAAACCGGAGGCAAACCATTCTCTGTTTGCAGACTGGCTCTGCTATTTGCTGGATATATGACTTTGGGCAAGTTACTTAACCTCTTTCTGCCCCTGTTTCTTCATTTGTAAAATGAATAATGGGTTATAATGAGGATTAAATGAGATAAAGTGCTTAGGAAAGTGCCTGGTGCATAAAGATCCTCAACAAATATCTCTAGATTATTTTATGATCGGAATTGTTACTATTATCATTACTGTTACTCCTTTTCCTAAATCCTTAGATGCATTGAGTTGAGATTTAATGAGTGCTTTCCACCTTTTCAACAGCCCCTGTATATATGTGAGAACCATTTTAAGTAAGAAATTTTCTAAAAATCAGCCTTCAATGGCAAATGCATGAAAAGGACACTAAAACCACACGAGACGGAGATTGTGCGGACTTCCTAAGACACGTGGTACAGTGAACAAAGATTGTCCATTAGAATTAACTGGAGAAGTTGCCAAAACAACTAAACATACAAGTCAAGGACTCACGCCTGTAATCCCAGCACTTTGGGAGGCCGAGGCAGGTGGATCACGAGGTCAGGAGATAGAGACCATCCTGGCTAGCGCAGTGAAACCCCGTCTCTACTAAAAATACAAAAAAATTAGCTGGGCGTGGTGGCAGGCGCCTGTAGTACCAAGCTGCTTGGGAGGCTGAGGTGGGAGAATGGCGTGAACCCGAGAGGTGGAGCTTGCAGTGAGCCAAGATAATGCCACTGCACTCCAGCCTGGGCGACAGGGAGAGACTCCGTCTCAAAAAAAAAAAAAAAAGATATACACACACACACACACACACACACACACACACACCACACACACAAGTCAAGGAGAATGAGGAGGAACAGTTTTGTCTGTGATTCAAAACTCATCTGTTCCCAGGACTAATAAATGACTTTTCTTGATTCTTAGCAACCAAACAGATGAGGGAAGTTTGTTGGAAAACAAGGCTCATCGCGCAAAACTGACAAGCACCACCACAGCAGAACACAGCAAGATCCCCACTAGAGGCCAGCTCACTTGAGCTCACACCAACTGTCCCTTTCAGGCTCAGCCCAACTTTTCATTTTCAAGAAGAAATAAACATTCAACCTCCTTATCAAAGTGTTCTCCCAAAAATATGATGAAGTATTCAATATAAATAAAATAACTTTGTAGACCTTACAGCATAAGAAGTCAGGTAAAGTTACCAACTGAATATACCATGATTAGGAGCACAAATGCTTTATTAAAAATAAAATATAAGAGCGAAAGCCCGTTTCTGTGATTTTTGAAGTAAAGTGTGCATTATTAAGCCAGACATTAAAATTTGAAGAAACCCAGTCCCCAGCCCATCACGTAGATTGGTAGATAAGAACTCGCTTCCTGTGCCTCCTCTCTTTATTTTTAAGGGTTTAAGCCTTTCCTAAGGTATTTGCATTTTTAAACGTTTTAATTTTTTTAAATTGACAGATAAAATTATAGGTACTTACTGTGTATAATACGATGACTTGAAATTCATCGCATCATCATGTTACATTGTGGGATGGCTAAATCTAGCTTTTTAACATATGTGTTACCTCGCAAAGTAATCATTTTTGTGGTAAAAATGTTTAAAATCTACTCTCTCAGCATGGAAAAATACAATATATTTTTATTAACTATAATTGCCATGTTATACAATAGCTCCCTGGGACAAACTCCTTATGTAACCGAAATGTTGTATCCTTTGACCAACATCTTCCCAACACTTCCCTTACCAAGGCCCTAGACTTTTCTTTAAATGGCAGACATGGAGCAACACCAGCCTATGGCTATTCTTATATCTCCAACCTCCTTACTCTGATATTTCAGACATTCCTACTGCCACATTTCTACACAAAATTTTGTATGAACATGTATACTTCAGAAAATCATCCACACGTGATTGCAGTTTAAACCTTAAAAATAATATAATTAGGAATCATCACATTTTCAATAATTAAGATTTTAAATACTTTTTAAAAACAATCCTTCTGCAACTACTCTAGGAATTTTGCTGGAACAATATTTCTAAGCTGGCATTTAATGTGTCCACCCTTGAGAAACCAAAAATGAAGTGTTTGTGCTTCTCTAATATGTCCTCTTATGTTGACACTGAAACCAAGACATGTGAAGTAAAACACTACCTTATTATCCTCCAGGTCGATCACTTCCAGGAGGTCATGATTCTCTAAGCCTTGGAGGCTGCTTATCTGATTGTGGGACAGATCCAGATTCTGTAGGGCTTTTAGATCCTCCAAACCTGTGATTGTCTCAATCTGGTTATTGCTCTAAAATAGACAAAATACATTTAATGTCTCAAAGACCTCTCAAGGAAAAGTTGCAATGGCAAGTTTTCATTTTGGATACTGACCCAAATCTCTCTTAAAAAATCAGTAAGGCATTCTTGTCCTTCCCTCCATCCCATTTCCATCATTCACCACTCTAAACACATACACATATCCCAGAAAGAAGTTCCAGTGTTTCAGCTGGAAAACTCAGAATATAATATTTTCATTAAGGTTAAAGCAAGATGAGTATTCAAATCAGTAAGAAAGAAAAAGGCAGGTAATTTAAGCTTTTAACACTGCACACCTAAAATGTAATGACAGCATAACTCCAGATATATCATTAGAAATATAAATGTAATGTAATTATTTCATCATCATCATAAGAAGCCACTTGACTCACTTGACTATTATAATCCCCACATACATTTTGTTTTCAGCAACACCCTAAATATGATCACTCATGTGGTGAGGGTGCTAGTAGTCTGTTATCTTAGTGTTCTCCAATGAGTCATGCCCCCAGTTATTCCTGCCCTTGTACAGTTCCCTCCATTCTTTTTTTTTTTTTTTTTTTTGAGAAAGAGCCTGGCTTTGTAGCCCAGGCTGGAGTACAGTGGCACGATCTCGGCTCACTGCAACCTCTGCCTCCAGGGTTCAAGTGATTCTCCTGCCTCAGCCTCCCGACTAGCTGGGACTACAGGTGCGCACCACCATGCCTGGCTTATTTTTGTATTTTTGGTAGAGATGGGGTTTCACCATGTTGGCCAGGCTTGTCTTAAACTCCTGACCTCAAGTGATCCACCCACCTTGGCCTCCCAAAGTGCTGGGATTACAGGTGTGAGCCGCTGCACCTGGCCGCGGTCCCCTCCTCTTAAACTAGGCTGGACCTATGACTTAGCTTCACCAAAGAATATGGTAGAAGTATGCCAGTTCCAAGCCTAAGACTTAAGAAGGCCTGGCAGCTTCTGCTTTTGTGTGTCAGAAGTACTGAGCTACCACATAAGAACTGCAGTTACTCTGTTGGAGAGAACTTGTGGAGAGGTTATATGGAAAAGGAAATGTCACATGGGGAGACATCCTGACACTAAATAGAAAAACCTAGCCATCCCAGCCTCTCAACTGAGCCAAGCCCCCAACCAATATGCCAGGTAATGCAGCAAGCCCAGTGGAAGAACCTCCCAGCTGAGCCTGGCTCAGATTGCAGAATTGTTAGTTAATACAATGGTTATTTTTCCAAGTCACTAAAACTGTGGTAGCTTGTAATGCAACAGTAGATAACCAAACCAAGTTTTTCAATAATTCACACAAAAGCATCTTCCTCACCAATGAGAATAAAACAAAGATTTAAGACTGAAATGTTGTCTTCTTCCCCAATCTCCATATACCCATAACAACAAATGACAATAACAATAATTCTCTTCCCTCTGTATTTTCCCTGGTACATTTGATAGCAAGAGCTCATTTTCATCCTATTTTTTTTTAAAAAATTTCATTTCAATAATGAGCAAGATTTGTGTTCATTAGTTTAATTCTATGGCTTTAAAACCATGTCAATAGAATGTTGATAATCTACAAAGCTAAGTGATAGCACACAAGGGTTTATCATAGTATTCTTTTTATTTTTATTTGAAAAATATCATAATAAATAGAAAAAAATACCCATAATCCATTTGCCAAAGTACAAATTTCCTTCTGTCCAGAGTTCAAAAGTTATATAAAGTATAATAGAAAAGGGAAAGAAAAAAACTACACCAAACTTAACATCATATCCATATTAATTTAACATACTGCAGTAAGACCCCAATAGCCTATTCAAAATATCCCCACATATCAAATTTATATACAATATATTTCTTCCTAAAGAACTCTGAAATGCTTTAGATGTGGTAGATAGACTGTAATTCTTAATACACTTCTTCCCAGAGAACTTTGAAGTCCTTTAGGTGTGGTAGATAGACTGTAATTCTTCCCACAGTATCTCTAATGGCTTTCAAAGTGGTAGATGACATGAGAAGAGTGAGCATAGAAAAGTTTAATTAGATAGCCTATAGTCATAAAAGAAACCAGAACTGAAAAAAATTTAGAATCACAGAATTTCTGAATTGAAAGTTTTCTAGTTAAACTCTTTATCCAATGCTGAAAAACCAATGCATCTCTCCTAAAAGTGGACATCCAGCTTCTGCACAAAAACTTCTTTCTGCTTGTTTCATAATGATTATTTGGGAAAAGACTTTTAGAATAAAGCCATTTTCTTGAATAAATGAAATTAGAAACATTCTTAACCAACCAATTTTGGAAGAAAAAAACAAGCAGTGTTTACTGTGACAAAATGAATTTGGAATGCATTGTTATTACTTGCTAAGAAGCTGGGTGACAGAATAGCCCATTAGTGAACCACATTTTCCACTTATATTAATCACAAAAGTTCATATTCGAGAATTAACAGTTGATTTGTATGGTGAGTTGTTCTTCTTTCTCTAAATTGTAAATTATTTTCAATAGTAACTAAAGCTGCTGGTTTCCTGATTCCATGAATTAAAAATAAAAGCATTAAAAACTATTGAAACAAATTTTACAGATTTTATTAAACTTTGGAAAAGAAAACCTTTCTATTCTCAAAAAATTAAGAAAAATGAATGATAGTATATTCCATGTATTCTAGTTGATCTTGGGTGATGAGGGCAGAGATAGGGAACAATCCACCAAATCTAAGAAAATAGAAGTATTCTATCCTTTTTCTAAAAGCTACCTGAGACAGAACTGTCAACATGGATTATTTCTTTTGTAATTGAAACACACTCTTAGGATGAAAATGCTACATATTATTATTCTTAATAATGAGTTCATTCTCATTTCCTTAAGCACACCCCTATATCTTTTTCTATTTACCATGCTCCACTTTAAATGAATGGGAACATCAATACAGAGAAGATACGTAAAGAAAAGAACAAGATTCCAACAGACCACAAAATGAAGCATACATGCTGCTAAAAAATCCTTCAGACTGTCATAATTTTAAAATGTGACTTTCTTTTCTAACTTGAACATTTTCAATCTAATTTATCAAATTCGTTTTCATTTATGTTTGGCTTACATGCCTTCATGGGCAGAAAACATGAAAGATCAGGAAAATTATTAAACCCTCAGGTTCATCCTCAGTACTGGGATGCCAGTACTTTATCCTGACCTAACTCACTGCAGGAATGGAAGAGGTTTGGTTTGTGGTTTTTGTTGTTGTTGTTTGTTTTGTTTTGTTTTGTTTTTCAGACAGAGGCTCTCTCTGTCACCCAGACTGGAGTACAGTGGCACAATCTCGACTCATTGCAACCTCTCCCTCCTGAGTTTAAGCAATTCTCCTGCCTCAGCCTACCGAGTAGCTGGGATGATAGGCACCCGCCACCGCGCCTAGCTAATTTTTGTATTTTTAGTAGAGATGGAGTTTCACCATCTTGGCCAGGCTGGTCTTGAACTCCTAACCTCGTGATCCACCTGCCTTGGCCTCCCAAAGTGCTAGGATTACAGGCATAAGCCACCACGCCCAGCCTGGAAGAGTTTTAAGAAAGCACTTCGAGCTCTAAGCTAAGGGAAAAAAAAAATTAACACATAGCCAATCTTCAGTGATCTATGGTTAAATAAGACAGAAATAGTGTATTGCATATGTCAAAAATCAGCAGATAATCCAAGATGTCATTTCTTTTTGTTTTGTTTTGTTTTCTGAGGCAGGGTCTCACTCCGTTGCCCAGGCTGCAGTACAGCGACATGATCATGACTCACTGCAGCCTTGACCTCCTGGGCTCAAGTGATTCTCCCACCTCAGCCTCCTAAGTAGCTGGAACTACAGACTTGCGCCACCATGCCCAGCGAATTTTTTATTTTTTGTAGAGACAGGGTCTGGCTATGTTATCCAGGCTGGTCTCAAACTCCCGGACTCAAGTGATCCTCCCACCTCAGCCTCCCAAAGTTTTGAGATTACAGGCATGAATTGTAGTGCATGGCCCAAGATGTCATTTCAAGCAACAGTTTCAACAACCCTCTGTGGGATAGTTCTCGTAAGAAATTTACAAGCTACAAGCCTCATGGCTTGAAATCCCACCTGCCCACCCCATGATAGATGTAATGAAGAACAACAAAGCCACCCAAGGGGGTAAGAGGTAGGAGGAAGGAGAAGAAAGAATCCTGGATATTTTACAGACAATACTGTAGACCCCCAAGTTAGGGAGCTATACTGTTATTTCAAAAATATTGTGCATATCTTTGGGACTATTAGAATCCTGCTGAATTTCTGAAAATTGAGTCATAGTCACACAGCAGGTCACACAGCTTCAAAAGAATGCCCTCTGTGGGAAAAAATAACCCCATTTAAACTTTCTGATTGGAATTGTTCATTTATTCTTAGCACTCTTTTTTATTTTCTAGAGTGGAAGACTAACTAACACATGTTAAAATAAAAGGACTGTCAAAATTCAGTGCCCAGAAAACATCTTGTGGTTCATTTGAAAGCAGTTAAAGTGTTAACAGCAAAAAATACTATGCTTAAGTATCCTTAAATGTTATTTTCACAAATAAGATACTATAAAAAATATTTGTAAATACATGCTAAAAGTATACCTTTCTTCCCTAGTATAAAAAAGTCAATCATTTAAAATATTGAATTTGGATAACAAATTAGCAAATCATTTTACTTTAGCATGAAATATTGCTTTCTGTCTCTCTTTCTCTCTCTCACAACCACACACGCACACACACATGCAAATGGTAAAGAAAGGAGTAAACAAAACTGAAGACAATAATATTTCATGAAGGAATTTGCTCTTTATATATTTGAATCCTAAGTAGTCATAATTCATGCAGTTACTAAAAATATGAACTACTACTTCTATAAAGAAGGACATTTTGTTAGACTCACCAGACTAAGTATTTTGATTGGTAACTTGTTTAAGCCATTAATTGTCATGATCTTGTTGTTGGCCAAACTAAGGTGAGTTAGATTGTTGCACTTCTCTAGTCCACTGATTTCTTCTATCTCATTGCCTATATACCATGACTACGTTTAAGGAAAATGTTATTAAAAGCATTTGGAAGAAAAAAAGAATCAGTGTTAAATCATCAGTAGACAAAGCAGCCCGCAGCTTAAATAAAGAATGATTATATGCCCAATATAGGATGATTATTAATCCTGAAGTACATTTTTCCATACAGAACATATCATATTTTATACAATTTTTATTTTAAAAAGGCATAGCAGCCGGGTGTGGTGGCTCATGCCTGTAATCCCAGCACTTTGGGAGGCCAAGGTGGGCAAATCACGAGGTCAGCAGATCGAGACCATCCTGGCTAACATGGTGAAACCCCATCTCTACTAAAAATACAAAATTTAGCTGGGCGTGGTGGTGGATGCCTGTAGTCCCAGCTACTCGGGAGGATGAGGCAGGAGAATGGTGTGAACCTGGGAGGCGAAGTTTGCAGCGAGCCGAGATCGTGCCATTGCACTCCAGCCTGGGCGACAGGGGAGACTCCATCTCAAAATTAAAAAGGCATAGCTTTTGAGTGTGCTGGGTTGTATTTGACTCATTTAATCGGTATGGAAAGAAAAATCACCGTGGCTCATAGCTGCCTCGTTGGCACTGTGTTTTCCCTTGATCAATTAAGTCCCCATGAGAAACTCATGTGTGTTCCCACAGGCAGAACTTCTGACTACCAGATCGCCCTGCAGGGGCAACATGCACCAAGCATTATTATCCTCATAACTGGGCTAAGAGCCTGGGAGATGTCATCTGTAGCAAATGGGTGGTCCAAAGACCAATACCCTGTTATAGAAAGGAACAGCCCTTTCTTTCTGTCTACATTGACCTCCATTCTCCTTGTAAAATCAATGAGGCTTAAACTCTGCCTTACTTTCTTCATCTGTTAAGTTCCATTTATTGTGAAAATTTTAGCTTATCTTCTGTGTTCCATCTTGTAGTCACCTAACACTACAATCTCAAAGTCATTAATTCTGTTCAGCTCTCTCTGTTCTCAAACTCTTTGACCAGTTTCCAGGATTTAATGTCATTTCCCCATCAAAGCTCAGTTTTTCCTCTCAAGTAACTCATGACATCTCCATTTCTCAGCCACTCATAATCTGCGAGGCATCCAATCACCAAGACCTGCCATGTTTTTGCCTTAAAATATCTCTTTAATGATTTCTTTCCTTTTTATTCACTCGTCTGCCAACTTAACTCACCGTTAATATCAACAGTTACACGAATATCCATTACTTTCTGCCCTAAAGTCACTCTATACACTGTAGGCTGATTAATTTTTTAAAATATTGATTGAATATCATGTTTCAATTTAAAAATTCTCATCGAATTCCAAATTCCTCACTCTTCTATCTAAGGCCCTTTACTATAAGCAAAACCTGTTTATCCAGTTCCATCTACATTATCATCCAATGAGAATACCCTATTCCTGCCAGGTCAATTTCTCAATAGTTCTGGAATGTACCAAGAACTTTTTCCTACTTCTTTCTAAACCACATCCATTCGTCAAGACAACTCCAAATCCCACTTTTTTCTTTTTTTTTTTTAACATTCACATTAAATCAATATCTTAAGTATTTCTTTTTGACATATAACACTCATTCTCTTACTATTTATCTTCTATTACTTTTTAAATACATAAATAAGTGAAAATGATAGGCTACGAGAACATGTTCACAACATATATTAGCAGACAAAAGATTCTACCTAGAATACATTAAAAATGACAATAAATCAACAGAAAAGAAACAACCCAATAAAAAATGGACAACGAATATGCCCAGGCAATTTCCAAAAGAGTGAATCCAAGTGGCTAATAAACACATGAAAAGACATTCTGTCTCACCTGTAGTCACGAGAATGCAAATTAAGATAAGCTGCCATTCCTTACCCATCAGCTTGGCAAACATTTTAAAGTAAAAGGTTTTGAGTAACAGATACTTTTATACTACTGAGAGAGTTCATTATGACATAGCCACTTTAGAGGCAATTTTGCAATGTCTATCATAACTGTAAATATGTCACAGCCATTCCATTTCTTAGTATATATTCTAGACAAACCATTTCTTCCTCAAAGCCTCTCCTGGTCATCTTCTAATCTCCAGCTATCTCCTTCCATTAATCAGAGAAACAAAGAATTTTTTTAAAAAAGAAGGAAGTCGTAAATATTATAAAAACATTATGCCTCCTTAATTATTTGTAATTATCCCAACTCTACTACTTAGTAGATTTTTCATTTAAAGTGGGGATAGTATCAGGTGGCCATTAAGGCCAAAAGTTAGGCCATGGGAAAAAAATTAGAAAATGGGTGTGAATGAGCAGCAAACCATAAATCATCTCACAATTAAAAGGCATTGATATCATTACCGAATTACATTACATGAGGCCAAGGAAGCACGTCCTCTATCTCTTGGCCAATAGCACAGAAATGAAAAATTCGAGGTTAAGATTAAGCCTGAAAATACTTAGGCCAGAGAAAGAGGTAAATAAGGAAACTAGACAAAAATGTAAAATGTACCAGAAATTCTTGGGTTTTCCTCAATGGTTTCAGTTTCAATCCTTGGATTGAAGTACAGCTCTGTTTGTGGTCAATATGCGTTTTCAAATCTGTTTCCATAAAGCTTCCTGCCAGAATAGCCCTTCAAACAGATGTGTGTGCTCGCAAATACTATCCTTTCTGGTTCTATTTTCTTTGGGCTGCTTAAATAATTGTTCTGAAACTAGAACAAAGACCAGATCTTCGTAGATACAGATTGTAACAAAATATGAATATGAAACATGAGAAATAGGAGATCAAACTATCTCACTCAGGTATGGATGAAATAAAATACCCTTGGAGCGGGCAATCTTTGGCAACAAAAACTATGCAAGGAAAACTTCGAATGGCCATCTGTCTCAGTTTAGCAAAGACAGGAATCACGTTTAAGTCCTATTTGAGGAGCACTAGAGTGTCCTGGTAGCTCTACCCCAACCAAGGTGAAGATACTCTGAATCACGGCAGAATAAAACCAGTGCTTGTGGGTATCTGCCTCAGGAAGTCTTCTCATGGGAAGCAGGCAAGGATCAGAAAACTAGAAAACAGGAATCCTGAAATTATCAAGAGATATCAGGAATCAAAAAGGAAAGCTTGTTTATTATGTCTACAGTAATTTTCTAAGACATTAGAGGCTAACCACAGTTCCCTTGGTACATCCAACTTACTCTCTGGCTTGGACTCCCACAGCTAGTCATGTGTTCTGAAATTAGCACTGCAAGGACAGAGAGGAGGAGGAATTCAGACGCTCACTGCAATCACAGCCATGGTTTCTGCAGGTACCATTGCAGTCACTAACAGCACTGGGGCAAAGGAGCAGGAGTTGCCTGAACATCTCTGTTGAGAAATATGCTCATTCCAGAAAAATTATTTCCTCCTATTTCTCAGCTTTTCACTCTCCTTTAAATATCAGGGAACTTCAGCACTCTAAATTAATCAGGCTTCTGAGTATAGAGAACTTTCTATAGTGACACAGCAGCTTTTTCCTCTACTTGCTCCCACAGTCACCTCATGTGTGCCTGGGGGCACTGCCAACAGTCAATATGCAGGCCTGGGCCATAGAGAGATTTGAGTTCGTAGTTGGTCTTCAATATCTTTATCTCCCCAAACTCTCGTTCTCTTAAGAACCTTCAGAAAATGTTACTTGCCCTTCCTCCTAACGTTATTCGTGTTCTTTCATAGGTCTTGGGACTTCCTGATAAAAAGAAACATAATCTGATAAATCACTACACATTACAATGAGTTAGCTTACTGGGTTAATCCTCTTAGGTATATTTTAATTTTAAAAGACCGCTATCGGGAGAAAGAAACTCAGAAGAACTCAAAATCATCATACCACATTCCAGCTCTAAACTTTTATGATTCTGTGAATAAATCTTTTAAAGTGAAATTGCAGATCCTTGGGGAAACTGAATGAAAGAATCCTGTGGCACTTAAGCATAACTTTACAACTGGGGAAAAACCCAACAATATATTTTTACATTTTGACGATGCTGTCAGTAGTTCACAATGCTTGACATGAATTATTCACTAGTTCAGTATTTGCTCTTATTCATTTGTCTACAATCATAAAATATGGTTCGGGTGTATAGAAAACAGTTACTGAGAAATAGTAGGAAATCCATCACAGTCTTCTTAGTGGAGAGAGCTGCAATGATGGCTTTAATCAAAACCAATCCTGAAAGATCTATATCACCTTACCAGTGAAAAATGCTCTTCACTGTGGGAGAGAATCTCTCCAAGAAATGAAACATGCATAGTTTAAATGCCTCTGTGACAAAAGTTGTAATTACTCAATGAATTGCAACATGGGAAAAACAATGGAATTCAGAAGTCTCAGTTCAACCATTTAGCAAGTTGTTGACCCTTCTGGAGTCCCAGGCTCCTCTTCCATAAAATAAAATAGTGATTAGCACTAGCTGATCTCTAAATTTCTGTCTGGAATTAAATTTCTATGAATTTTTAAATTCCATTATTCTATCATCATAAATTCTAATAAACAACTAGCCAATGTTTATAGGTAAAGAATAAACTGTACCCTTTCTTAAGAACAAATATACTTACTTAACCTTGGCAAAGCTTATTGTATTGCAATTTAGGATGATTATCAATTAATCATCAATTATCCACATATGGAAAGACAAAATAGTGTAAGATAAAAAATTGGTATCTTATAGTTACCGATTCATTCTGAAATATTGATATAATCTACTACAATTACACTGTCGGTATTACTAGCTCAACTGATTTGTTTTTATTTTAAAGAATTATTTTCAAAGAAATTAATTTAGAATTTTCGGGTTTTTAAATTTTTACATAGAGCTGAGTTAAGTTTAATACTTGATTCACCATTGACCTATGCTTGACTGATTTTATTTTAAAAATATGAACATGCTTGAAACTAGTGCCCCTCAGCCCGATCAGTAGAAAATTAACAACTTGAACCTACCTCTGCATACCTCTCCTGTCAAATCCCTGTGTCTCCTTCCCAGAGATAGTAACTATGCTCAGTTGTCTCTTTCCTCTTACCTTCCTCCCTTAGTTTTAAGCCTAAATTTTATTTACATGCAGGTAGATATATTTCATTCATTTTCTCATACTGTATGATATGCTGTTGTGTGACTATACCATAACTCATGCTTTCTCTTATGAATGTGTGTTTGGGCTGTTTCAATTTTTTACTAGTACAAGCAATACTGCTATGAACATTCTTATACAATGCTCCAGGTACACATATGCTAAACTTTCCACGTGTAGTAGTAAAAGTACTAGGTCATAGTGAACTTGGATGCTCAACTTTATAAGACAATATAAAATTGTTTCCTACGGTGGTTGAACTAATTTCATACCCACAAACAAGGTAAAAAGATCTTCTGGATCTACAAGTTCTCCAACACTTGGTATGTTTTGATTTCTTAAGTTTTGTCAATTGAATGGATATAATACAATATCCATTAATATCCATTAAGAGCACATATCATATGGTCTTTAGTTGCATTTATCTGAATACAAATGAGGTTGATATCTCTTCTTATGTTTATTTGCCTTCTCTGATTTATTTTCCATAAAATTCTTTTTCTCATCTTTTATTTTGCCCATCTTCTTATCCAGGGACATGCGATATATTTCTCTTTAGTTAGGCCTTCAACACCCTTAAATAAGAGTTTTGTTAGTCCCCCTACCCCCACAAGTCTTATTCATCTTTAATAAGATTTGTTTTTGTTGTTTTTATAAATGGGTTTCTTTTAAAAGTTGTTTTCTAATTGCTTGTTTCTGGCATACAGAAATGCAACTGATTTCTGTTTATTGAAGTCATATCTAGTCATGTTGTTGAACCCTCAAAACTCTATTATTTCTAGTAGCTTATTGCACATTTTTAATATTCTCTATAGATAAACATGTCATTTGCAAAGAATGACTTTTATGTTCTCCTTACTAACCTTTACACCTTTAATTTCTTTCTCTTGTTTTATGGTGTTGGCTAAGACCTCCAAAATAATGATGGGTTGAAGTGGCAATGGCAGACATCCTAACTTGTTCCCATTTTAAAGGAGAAAGCTTAGAACATGTCCCCAGTTAGGATAAAGTGTATTTCAAAGATTTTTGTAGACATCCTCTATGAATTTGTGGAAATTCCCTATTACTAGTTCACTGAGAGTTTTTATTGTGAATGAGAGCTGGATTTTATTAAATTGTCTGTTGAGTCTCTATATCTCTGGATCATAAGGTTTATTTCCCTTAATCTATTAACATAGTTAATTATGTTTATAGATTTTCTAATATTAAACTCTCCATACACTCCTGAGAAAAACCCAATTTGGTGGTAATACATAGTCTTTTTAATACACTGTCAGATTCTGTTGCTAATATTTTGTTTAGGACTTTTACAGATATATCATGGGTGAGACAAGCCTGTCATTTTCCTTTCTCTTATTGCTCCTTGGCTGGCTTAGATATCAAAGTAACCTCATTAAAATGAATTGTGAATATGCCTTCTATTTTTAGTGTTTGAAAGAAATTGTTCACTATTGGAAGGTCTGTTTTGAAAATTTTGGGTCTAGGCTTTTTTGGTAGAAGATTTTTAATTTTTTAATTTAGCTTATTTTAATTTATAATAAATTACTTTTATAGTTATAGGACTACCCAGGGTTTCTATTTCCAAGCTAGATGTGTAATATTTTCCTAGGAATTTTTGTATTTCATCCAAGTTTTCAACTGTACTGACATAAAAGTTGTTTCAAAATTCTCTTTTTAATCAAACTTTTAATATTTTCAAAAACAGTCTAATCTAGTGATTTTTCTTCTCAAGACCTTAATTTATCATCTAGATACATTTTTGCTTTCTGCTGTCCAGAAAAGCTTGTGAAACTTCACCACCTGTATCATGCACAATATGATATGCTTACACAGAACCGGAGAGAAAGAAGTATATTTCATGCTGTTTCAAAACTAGCCTACTATCTTTTCAAAAGATCTAAGAAGTTTATTTCATTAACAGTTGATGAATGATAGTTTGTTTTTGCATTTTTTAAAACACAGGCAAGAAATGGTGCCACGTTACACTCTAATTATATACCCATGTTCTGAACTTCTATTGGTTTTGATGTAATAATTACAGCTTTTTATACTTTAGTGATAAGACTCAATTGCTACATCTAATGTCAAGGAAAAAAAAAACCCTGATTCCTTTTTTCATGATATCTGACATTTACAAAGTCATGATACTTTAGTTTTTACATGGAAAGCTAAATGTATATAGAAATTAAGACTCTCATGATAGAAATGTTTTCAACTGTGTTTTGAGTCCAAAATACTGCGGAGTTGTTTTCTTTGGCAATTCCATGTCAAAACATGGAATGTTTTCTGGGGGAACAAGAGATCTCCATAACAAACTCCAGACTGTCATGTCACCATCAGCATTCCAGGTACCCTAATTGCTGAATTCTTCTGGCTAGCAAGAATTTAGGGGCTGCTGACTTCTAGACCAACCAGTGTTTTTGTTTGTTTGTTTTTGTTTTGAGATGGAGCCTTGCTCTGTCGCCAGGCTGGAGTACAGTGGTACAATCTCAGCTCACTGCAACCTCTACCTCCCAGGTTCAAGCGATTCTCTCGCCTCAGCCTCCCAAGTAGCTGGGGACTACAGGCACGTGCCACCACGCCCAGCTAATTTTTGTATTTTTAATAGAGACAAGGTTTCACCATGTTGGCCAGGATGGTCTCTATCTCTTGATCTCATGATTCGCCCACTTTGGCCTCCCCAAGTGCTGGGATTACAGGTGTGAGCCACCACTCCCGGCCTAGACCAACCCCAGTGTTTCTTAAGCTTTAATGTGCGCTCAAATTGCTTTGGGTGGGGGGGTCTTATTAAAATGCAAATTCTGATTTCTTAGGTCTGCAATGGAGCCCAAGAATCTGCATTTCTATGAAGTTCCAGGTGATGCTGCTGCGTGGACCTTCCTGTGAAGCACTCTACACAGCCTGAGATAAATGGATGTCTGAGCCAGATAGCTTCTGGACTGTCCGGCTATCTCTTTGCAAACTCAAAATATATGATAGTCAAGCATGAAGTGAAGGTTCTACAGAGATACGCTGCTAATGTGTATGCTTTTAGTTTGTCAACAAAACGTGTTATTTTGGTCACTTTCTGATTTCTCTGTTAGACTATAATCAGAAAAACTTGCTCATTTAAGCATCATCTAAATGTCCACTAATTGCTCATTTTCACACACAGGTTCTAAAGAGAGTGGTGCTATGTTCCAAGCTTTCCATCATATATGAATAAAGGATTTTTTCTTTTACAAGATACGTCTTCAAGAAGATGTACCCTCTGTTGTCCCTCATCTCAGCCTTATCACAAATGTAGTATGTACTAGCTGCTGTCATATCCCTGAATGAGGCACCCAAGGCAATCAATTCATTCTCCATTCTGTCCCCCAAAATCCTCAGGTGAATAGAAAGATACTTACTGAGAAAGAGAAGTTACGGGCTCCCCTGCCACCAAGAAAACATCAGTCTCTGGTGTGAAGAAGAGACTCAAGGTCATTAAACTCAGGATCTCCAATTAGCCCCTTAGGCTCTAGAAGTTGGAGCTCGCTGTCTTTAAAGTAGGTGCTCTGCTTGCATGGGAGCCTGGCTCATGAAATAGGTATGTTCAAATCATATCAAAAGTTCTTTTTTTAAAAAAAGAATGAAAGCATATTTAAAATACATTAGAAAAGCTTACTATTTAAAGAGAACTTAGCATGAACTCATTGTAAAATAAATAATCACTAATTTTCCTTATGACCATATCTAGATTTTCAAATACTGAATTTATATAAAATAGGACACAAGTTTCAGTAAATTTGAAGAAAGGAGTTAATTTTTTTTTTTTCTTTTGAGACGTAGTCTCACTCTGTTACCCAGGCTGGAGTGCAGTGGCACAATCTTGGCTCACTACAACCTCTGCCTCCTGGGTTCAAGCAATTCTTGTGCCTCAGCCTGCCAAGTAGCTGGGATTACAGGTGCGCCCCACCACACCTGGCTAATTTTTGTATTTTTAGTAGAGGCAGGGTTTCCGCCATGTTGGCCAGGCTGGTCTTGAACTCCTGACCTCAGGTGATCCAGCTGCCTTGGCCTCTCAAAGTGCTAGGATTACAGGTGTGAGCCAACACACCCAACTGAGAAAGGAGTTAATTACAACAGAACTTCTTCTATGGTTCTAGAATAAGAATAAGCCTACACTTATCAGAAGGATGACTATCTTACTTAGCTTTTCAGGGGTAAGATACTCTTGGCAAGCTTTGACTCACAGTTTCATTTCTTGGTAAATAAAATATTTATCCTCATTTTGTGAATATCAATTCCTAGTCATTTAAATGAATCACATCTCTATTAAATTGCTTATCTGGTACTAGTCCATGTAATCTAGTACAATTCTTGAATATGTAGCCTTTAATTTTTATATTGTTTTTAAAATTTTCCCCTTTACTTATTCAAAGGATACCATCCAAAATTAGTTTAGTGAGAGCATGATACGCCGACAGATCACAAATTTCAGAAATGTGGTTGTGGGAAAAGTCCGCCTTCTGGCAAGAAAAAGAGAACAAAATGTTACATTAATATTTTATTTTTCATATTTACCACAATTAACTGCACAAGAAGAAGGTATTTCCGAATGTAAAGTTAGAATTCATTACTGAAAGTACACTAAGGCTAAAGGAGTCATCTGTCTTTAATCTTTTTTTTTTTTTTTTTTTTTGAAATGGAGTGTTGCTGTGTTGCCCAGGCTAAAGTGCAGTGGTATGATCTCAACTCACTGCAACCTCTGCCTCCCGGGTTCAAGCGATTTTCCTGCCTCAGCCTCCTGAGTAGCTGGGATTACAGGTGCCCACCACCACACCCAGCTAGTTTTTTTGTATTTTTAGTAGAGATGGGGTTTCACCATGTTAGCCAGGATGGTCTCAATCTCCTAACTTCATGATTCACCCACCTCAGCCTCCCAAAGTGCTGAGATTGCAGGCGTGAGCCACCGCGCCCAGCCATTTAATCATTTTCTAACTGGGATACTTTCTGTCCACCTTGAGAATAGTAAGAAGGCCTCTTCCTTATGGTGCACAGGAACCTCCCAATAACCTAAACACTTTCAATTCCTGCAGCCATGCTCTCCACTTTTAGCATTTATTTTAAATTTCCTTGGTCTTCCTGCAGGATTTACCTCAATTTCATCCTTACCTACAACCATTTTATTTTCTCTACTGCCCAGTAAACTGTATTCACTTCATTTCTGTGCATATCTTCTTTCCTGTTCCTTTACCTTTTCTATTCCTATTTCCATATATTGTCCCATGATACTCTCTAAATGCCAAAATATTCAATTTTTTTTTTTTTGAGGTGGAGTCTCACTCTGTTGCTCAAGCTGGAGTGCTGTGGTGCGATCTCAGCTCACTGCAACCTCCGCCTCCCGGGTTCAAGCAATTCTCCTGCCTCAGCCTTCCAAATAGCTGGGACTGTAGGCGTGTGCCACCGCACCCGGCTTAATTTTTTTTTTTTTTTTTTTTTTTTGTATTTTTAGTAGAGACGGGGTTTCACTGTATTAGCCAGGATGGCCTCGATCTCCTGACCCACCTCCTGGTCCACCCGTCTCGGCCTCCCAAATTGTTGGGATTATAGGTGTGAGCCACCATGCCTGGCCTAGTCTTTCTTATTCATCTCCAGGCAATGCCTCTTCAACTTTACATTCTTTCTCAAAGTTGACTACTGTAGGAAAGCATTTTCAGCAACATCTGTTGTTTCTAGTCAAACATGTAAGACTAAAAAACAATATTAAATAACTTTAATTATTCACCTACTGGCAAAAGATAAACAAAAAAGTTTTTTTAAGGAAAGAAAAACTCAAGTTTTAGAAACACTGCATTCATAATATGCTGGGTACATGATAATCATTTTCAGGAAAACTATCAATCAATTACATAATAAGTGCTATTCTTATTTTTCCATGTCCTTTAAAATAGTGATTTCACCCCCCAAATTTATGGAGATTATTTTAGCAACACATTAAATACTAAATCCTTTAAATATTAAAAACTTTATATAGTAAATACTAAAAACTAATTTAGATACAACTCAAATGGCATAGAAAACTGATGAAGTGAATTGCAATATAGCAAGCAACAGGACTACTTAGTAAAATACAAGTGAGCAGACCATATGAAGAAACAGAAATGTACAAATAAAAGTGTTACTAAAAAAATCAGAACACCAAATGTATGCATATGCAAATGGGAGCTAGGTAAAATGCATACTATGAAATAAGTCAGTTTGGCATGATGTAAATGGAGTTTAACGTTCATTTTTTTCTTCTATAGAATAATAATAAACTAGGAATAAACTTATCATATAGGGCTTACTTATCATTGACACGTTTTCATGAACACCTTTCATTCTGGTGCTTCTGGTGCCATAGCATGACATCTATGTAACTACACTTCAGGCAGGGGAGCTAATACTATGCTCTCTATGTAGCTATGGTATTAGATTTCTTTTGCTTTTTTTTTTTTAGATGGAGTCTCACTCTGTCGCCCAGGCTGGAGTGCAGTGGCTCAGTCTTGGCCCACTGCAACCTGAGCCCCCCAGTTCAAGCGATTCTCCTGCCTCAGCCTCCTAAGTAGCTGGGACTATAGGCTCCCACCACCACGCCAGGCTAAATTTTGTATTTTTAGTAGAGGCGGGGGTTTCACCATGTTGACCATGGCTGGTCTCGAACCCCTGACCTCAAGTGTCAGCCTCCCAAAGTGCTGGGATTACAGGCCTGAGCCACTGCGCCCAGTCAGTTTTCTTGAAAGACCTTAAAGGGGTTTGTGCCACTGTTTGGACTCCCATTGGAACCTAGAGCTTGGAAAAAGTAGCCATCAAGTCAAATTAACATTTTTCACCTAGTAAGAGCAAAAGCATTCTAATAAATACAAAAAGAGTGTACGTACAAGTCCCCACTCTAGCAAATGCATGTTCTCTCTGGTTGGTGGTACCAGGTTCATAGATATTAAATGAAAAGGAAGTGGAGCTTCTCAAGAGGGTGGGGGATAGTACACGAGCCTGACTTACTGGAAAGAAGTGGGCTGTGGGCTCTCAGACTGCGGGTTCAATCCCAGTTCCGCTACCTCCCAGCAAAGGTGAAGTTAGTTACTTAACCTTTCATGCTTCAGTATCAGGACAGTATCAGCTGCCCCACAGCTTTATTGGCGGGATTAAATAATACATTGAAAACACCTGAGGCTGGGCGCAACAGCTCACACCTGTAATCCTAGCACTTTGGGAGGCCAAGGCGGGCAGATCACCTGAGGTCAGGAATTTGAGACCAGCCTCGTCAACATGGTGAAACCCCATCTCTACTAAAAATACAAAATTAGCCAGGTGTGGTGGTTCTTGCCTATAATCCCAGCTACTCAGGAGGCTGAGGTAGAAGAATTGCTTGAACCTGGGAGGTGGAGGTTGCAGTGAGCCAAGATCTCGCCATTGCACTCCAGCCTGGGCAACAAGAGTGAGACTCCATCTCAAAAAAAAAACAAAAAAAGAAAAGAAAAGAAGACAAACACCAGGAAGCCACCATCATTCCTTCCCAGGTCTACACAGAGCTCACAGTGGCTCGCAGCACCTCAGGGTATAGCCTGGCACTTGGTACACACTTCTCTAAAATGACCAATATATTTGCTCGTGATTCTCCAGGAGCTCAGAACCTTAAAGATGGGGTCTATGATTTGTTTTTGTTTGTTTGTGGGGTCTTTCTGGGAGAGTGCAAGGAAGGGGTATGAAAGGGAGAAACTCCAAAGTTTTTCCTGGGGTAGGGATCATGCTGTTACCATGAATGACTGCCCTGTGGCTTCAGGCAAGGCGACTGGAACAACAAAAGGAGGAGCAAATCAGCTCTGCAAATTAAATTCCTGATAACCTCAAAACCCTGCGGCCCCACACTGAGTACAGACAGGCACCTAGTGCGGCTTCCTGCACAAAGGAATGTCACCCTGGCAAAAACTACAATTTCAAAGGGAAAAAGTGTGCTATTGATAATGGAATGATATAAAATAGAAGAACAATTGAAAATTAAGGTCTCTCATCAGTATAAGGGAATGTCTGTTTCTTGATTTCAAACGGATTTTCCTATTTGTGCAACTCTCCATAGAATATTTTGGATTTAAGTTAATTTGGTTTGTAAATAAAATAAAACTAATAGATAATAAAAGGCAATAGTTGATGTCCATTCCTTAAAATAACTTTAATTAAATATTTGAGTCCAATATAACAACACTAATCACAAAACCCAGGGTGATCATTTCCAGATTTGTCAGCACATTAGAGTCACCTGATGGTCTCTTTAAAAGTCCAGGCCAGGCGTGATGGCTCACACCTGTAATCCTAGCACTTTGGGAGGCTGAGGCAGGTGGATCATTTGAGTCCAGGAGTTCAAGACCAGCCTGGGCTACATGGTGAAACCCCATCTCTACAAAAAATACGAAAAAAAATTAGCCGGGTGTTTTGGCACGTGTCTGTAGTCCCACCTACTCAGGCTGAGGTGAGAGGACCACTTGAGCCCAGGAGTCCGAGGTTGCGGTGAGACTGAGACAAGATTGTGCCACTGCACTCCAGCCTGGGCGACAGGATCACTTGAGCCCAGGAGGCTGAAGGTGTGGTGAGACAAGACTGCGCCACTGCACTCCAACCTATCTCCAAAAATAAAAGTCCAAAGCCCACACCTTACCTTGGACCACTTAAATCAGAATCTCTTGCAGTGGAATTTGGGCATCAGTAGGTCTGAAAACTCTCCCAGGGCATTCCAAAGCGCAGAAAAATGTAGGAACCACTTCTCTCTGACCTTGCTACTTAAGTATGACCCATGGATCAGTGGCATGACATCACCACGAAGGTGTTTAGTAATCACAGGCTCAGGCCCCACCCCAGACCCAACGGGTCAGAATTCCCTTTTCACAAGAACCACAGGTGATTTGGGCATGCATTTAAGCAACAGACTCACTGCTCTAGGGCATAGCAAACTATTCCATCCACCGCTGTTCACAGGTACTTTATTTCTGTTTCAGAAATGCAAAAGCAAGTGCAGAGAAGCAAGAACGGAGATCTGAAAGCATTATTTTCTTAAAAAGTAAAGTTGGATAAATAAAAGGGCAAAGTTTGAGCCTAGGACATTTTTACAGATTATTCGGATATAAAATTTTTCAGAAAAATTATTCTGCTATATGTCCCATAACATCATGCTGTACATCTCAAATATATACAATAAAATGCATTTCTTTAAATAAAATGTTCCAAGTAATATTTTTTAAAAATTGTTCTGCTATAACAACAAAAAAGTGCAATAATAACTACTATTCAAATGAGGGAAAAAGGAGACCAGAGGAAAGTTCGTTGGTTTGAACACCAGGTTTGAACAAAGCTTGCTGAAAGCCTATCCATTGACAGACCATATCCGTTTTCCAAAATAAAGGATACACAAGGTCGCCTTTTTTATTTCATTTCAGAAACTTACATTACTTACCTCTGTATCTTATTCTCTCTGAATTCTCTATTTGAGTGGTATTTTGCTTATTTAATGCACTTTTGCAAACCCCTAAACATGTGTAATTAATGTATTCATAAAGTCTACCTTGAGGTTTTTGGGTGGCTTGAAATTGAAGAATGTAGTCAAATTATTTTGAGAAGCATTAAGTTCTAGGAGATAAGGCATACAACTCACACAAGATAAATCTGGGGGGGAAACAGATACAGAATAAGGTGAGCCAATAAAATAACAAGACAAAGGCATTAAAAACAGTATACATGACCTCAGAATATTTTAAAATTATAACGGTTGCAAAGACATCTTAATTATTCCATATGAGTGAGAGGAATAAAATCAGGTGTATGTGAAACATACAAAAAAAAATGTGGAAAACTCTCGATGAGTCAATAATTTAATCCTCTTCTGCAGGAGTGGCCAATCCTTGTATGCCCTATTTTGGGGGCAGCCAAGTAACCAATACCTGTGGCCTCTTCCTCATGCCCGCTCCCTCTCCCGCTAACAGTGAAATGCTACAAAACTTGCCAGCCTTTGAGAAAAGGATGAGAAGCAAAAGCCTTGATAATCCTCTTGATAATTAGCCCTTAAATAACTAAATTAGATCTTTTCATAAAGAGTGGAAATGCCACAATTCGGAAACTCTTTGTTGTAAATTAAATTTTGTTTCAGCTGGACTTAGCACCAGATCGCATTAAGTATTTGAAGCGATTTAACTCATTGCTGTTATTTGATTTTTGACTCTGGATTGGATCAAATGCACATCCGAGTTTTGCATTTTATCCGAAGCACACACTTTGAATCTTGAATACTAACTAAAGGACTACTGTGCTAATAAAGGATACTGCTAATGAAATTACATATAAAAGATAAAAGATATGAACTATTGCTTTATATTTCTCTATGACTTTACAGCAGACACAGAGGTAGCGGAATGAATTAGGGAAGGAATCAGGAAGGGTCACACAGGAAGGGTTATGGCCCTGTCTCTACCAGTAAGTCCTTTCTCCGCCTGAAAATGGCAACAATACTAGCATTTCCCTCTCTCTCCTCGTTCTAGATCACAGTATGCGCTATTACAACCCCCTGGGGACGACCTCTAGTGGGAGAGTGCAGCCTCCTCACCCAAAGCCAAGCAAAGTGCTTCTACCTTTCTCCAGGTGGCACAGACACATGCAGATCTGGGGAAGGAAGCCAGTCTGGAGTAGCTGGGGCCCTGCCCTGAGATAGGTGGCACACGCTGTGTAAGGGACCTCCTGGTATCTTCCCTTCTCAATAGTCACTGAAGCCAGAAAATTCCCCCCAATTTCTATGTTATTTCTCTGGATGAAACCATGCCCTTCCTTACTAAATGTAAATAGTTCTAGGAGAGACAATACTTTGAGACATTAACACTTTGTTGGAAATGAATCAGCAAATCAAGGAAGAACTCTTTGAGGAAACCTAAGGAGAAACTGTGATTGCTTTCCAATTGGTATCAATTTGTCCACGCTGAGCTCAGCTACATGTCTGCCAGTAGTGGTCTCAACTCTACTAACTTCACAGGACACCCAAACCCTCATGAAAGATGATCTAACTGTGGGCAGGTAAATAGAGATCCTTCTTGAAGCAGAGGCAGCAGCTAGTACTTACCTAGAGACAAAGAGATGGTGAGTGCATTTCACACACTGTACATAGCCAGTGTTTTCATATCAAGACAGAAAAAAGTCCCTGGTCTGGGTTGCTGGACTTTGAACTTGAGCTGGCCTGTGGTCCCTATCAATGCAGTGACCTCCTTGCCCACCAGAGGGCAGGAGCTCCTCGTGTCTCCATCACTGATTCTCAGCGTGTGGTCCCGGACCAGCAGCATCAGCCTCACGCAGGAGCTTGTTCGAAACGCAAATTCCCAGGCCCCACCCCAAACCTACGGAATCAGAAACCCTGAGAGTGGGGCCCAGAAATCTGTGTTATCAGGGCTGCCAGGTGATTCGGACGCAGTCTGAAGTTTGGCCTACACCCGGAGACCAGTGAGGCTGTCATCACAAAAAGAAGAATACGCTGTACCTTACACACAGGAGGCTTTCAAACAGTTGATGAACTAGTGAAACGTGCCATCCAAGGTTCACGAGTACTGACCCAGCTGAAGAGGAACGCCTGGAGCGTAACTGTGGGCTCCCTGCTCCTGTTGTCAGCACTGAGCATTGGCAAAGCCCCCACCACTCCGCGATTTCCTACCCGGCAAATGGAAACAACCTCGGAGGTATGGAGTAGGCCAAGTGCTCCTGCCAGAAACACTAGAAAAGGCCTTCTGATGAGAGGACCATCTGAGATTTGCTTTAAAATAACCCTGGGGAAGCAGGGCAGGGAGGTATATAGATGGACTGATAATTGTTGAACCCAAATATTCATTCCAAAATTCTATTTATGCACATATTTGTAATTTTCCATAATAAAGCTTTAGAAAACTGGAAAAAAAATAAAAGTCTTTCAAAAACAGTAGCATTTTAAGAATGAAAGCGGGCTAGAATATTTCTTAATCGTTAAAAAGTGTACTTTAATTATTAGGGTCCTAGAAGGGGGAAAAAAAACAAAATCAAACAGAGAAGACGTATCAGCAACATTTATTTGTCATAAAAAAGGCAGGCAAAAGAAGCAAGCGGAAAGATTATCAGTGAAGAAAGCAGGTCAGAAGTAATGATTTGCTCACTTCCCTAGAAATCTAAAGAAAAACATTGTACACTGTCAACTTCAAATAAGATCAGAAAAACATAAACAAGGATCAAGCTTTGA